>NC_073645.1:53587500-53896666 GCF_029407905.1 Bubalus kerabau | reverse complement strand
TCTGTCCCCAGGCACTGGGCCGCCCACCGAGCGGGGCTGCAGCCCAGGCGGGAGGCAGCACAAGTGTTCTGGGCCCGCTTCTGCAGACGATGTGTGTGCTCACCTGCAATTCCTGCTGCTGCTTCCCTCTCTTTCTTGTCGTCATTCTCTGTCCTCTCAACCTTCTTAACAGTTAACCATCCACCATCACGGGCGCGTGGGAGGCCCTCGAGTGTGTGGCGGAGGCGGGGGCTGCACTTCCTGCCTGGGCTGCCGTGCTGGGCCTGTGGGAGCTGGGGCCGGGCGGTGACTCACGAGTCGGGGCTTCTTCTTGCCCTTCTTTCTCGTCGATACCGTCAGGGGTGTTTGTAAAGTAATTTCTCTGTACTCTTTCTTCTGCTTTCTTGGGAAGTGGTTTAGTTTTTTAAGCAGTTTGTCAGTGGATGTCTGGTGCGTTCAGCCATCTGCCAGACTTAGAGTCTGTGTCTGGGGTGCTTCCTTGGCTCTGGGCTCACTGTCCAGCCATGATGCCGGGGTGGGTGTGGCAGGGTGTGATGCTGTTTGTCCGTTTCCCCAAGATCGACCTGATGCCTCACGACCTCATCACCCAGCTGCTGCGGGTCCTGGCCATTGAGACCAAGCAGGAGAAAGCCGTGGTCCACGCTGACCCCACCGAGCTCACACTCAGCGGCCTGGAGGCCTTCTCCTTCGACTATGTGGTCAAGTGGCCCCTGTCTCTGATCATTAACAGGTGCGCGTTGGGCTCTCATGCCCGCTCGTGCCCCAGGGGTTACTGGCTGCTGGGCCGTGCTCTGCCCCACGAGCCTCGTGTGGGGTGCCTGGGGCAGCAGCAGCTCCCGAGCGCCCGTTGGAGCCGCCTTGTCCTGCGCTCACAGGAAAGCCCTGACGCGCTACCAGATGCTCTTCAGACACATGTTCTACTGCAAGCACGTGGAGCGGCAGCTGTGCAGCGTCTGGATCAGCAACAAGACGGCCAAGCAGCACTCCCTGCACTCCGCCAAGTGGTGCGTGCTGGCGCGCGGGCGGGGCTGGCCCCGTGCACAGCCCGCACAGACCTGCGGCACGCGCCCACAGCCTCCGCCGCCCCGCGTGTGTGCTGCGTGCACGCGGGACAGACCCCGGCCCCTTCAGGGTGTGGGGCGGGTGGCGTGGGTGCAGCAGGAGGCCACCTGCTGACGCCCTCGCCCGCAGGTTTGCGGGCGCCTTCACCCTGCGGCAGCGGATGCTCAACTTCGTGCAGAACATCCAGTACTACATGATGTTCGAGGTGATGGAACCGACCTGGCACGTTCTCGAGAAAAACCTGAGATCTGTGAGTTCAGTCCAGCCCGCCCCGTGCCTGGGGGTCTGCAGAGCGGGGTCGGGGAGGCAGGCCTGGGCCCCACGGCTCCCAGGAGGGGAGGCAACATGCCCAGGACTCCTGGGCTCAGGCTGCTGGAGGAGCGCGTCCTTCCCTCAGAGCCTCTGTGCTGGGCGGGCACCCCATCCATGGCCCGGGGCCCTTCAGCCAAGAAGGTCACGTCACCAAACTCCAGGACCAAAAGCACAGCGAGCACTGTTTTTTGTCTTTAAAAACCAAAATCTTAGACCTTGTGGGGCACATTAAACGTGTTCTTTCAGCAGCATTTTGGAGGTTTTCCCTAAAGGCCCCAGGGTTGTTTAGAAGCGGAGCAGCGCGGCACGCGTGGCGGCCGTGGGGACGCGCTGCTGCCCCGCGGGCGCCCGACAGTGCCTCCCACGCAGGCCTCCACCATCGACGACGTGCTGGGGCACCACGCCAGCTTCCTGGACGGCTGCCTCAAGGACTGCATGCTGACCAATCCCGAGCTGCTGCGCGTCTTCTCCAAGCTCATGTCCGTGTGCGTCATGTTCACCAACTGCATGCAGGTGCCGCCGGGACTCGGCGTGCGGCGGGCACGGGGCGGGTGTGGGGCAGGCGGGGAGCGGGGGACGTGGGGCGGTGGGTGTGGGGTGGGCGGGAGCCACGACCCGAGTCCGCAGTCCGTCCTGGCCACGCAGGGGCTACGTTTACTCGTGGAGGTTGGTCGTGGCTGACGAGCATTCCTTCCGACCCCCAAGAGATTCACGCAGAGCATGAAACTGGACAGTGAGCTGGGCCGCCTGACTCTGGAGCACGGCACGATGCAGGGGCCTCCCACGGAGGCTGAGCGGGCCGAGGAGCGCACCCGCAAGGAGCTCGCCCGCAAGGTGGGTGGTGCCACGCGGCCGTCCCCGACGGCCTCCTTCCTCACCTCGCATTTGACACAGTGTTCGGGTCACAGCACTTAGAAGCCTGCTTGCTATGTCCTTCCATTCCTGCCTGCCTTTGATTGATAAAAAGACTCTTTAAATTACGTTCCAAACACAAGCCGTGGAGAATCTCCCTTCCCAGCTTCCCGGGGCAGGGCTGTGTCATCCAAGGGTGTATGGTTAGGCTGGGCTGTGGGGACACCTCACGGGGCCCAGTTAGCTCGGAGCTTGGGCCCTGTGGCCCCTGAACAGAGTCCGTCTAGTTGGCAGAGTCGGGCACCTGATCAGGTGCAGGTGTGTGTCCTGCAGGGCGGGCGAGGCAAGGTGACCCAGGCGGGCACTTCCAGGTTGCCCAGTTGCCTAGGGGCAGCTTGAAAATCTGAGCTCCCTGAGGAAGCCCCGCGGTCCACGTCCTGGCTCCTGGCTCTGTGTGCTGGGGACGCAGGGCCACCTGCCTGGACGCGCCTAGGTCCTCCCGTCTCAGGAATTTGTACGATGCCCTTTTTACCTTTTATTGATGACTCTGTAAGACGTGTTCTTCTGTTTAAAACGAGGAGTGGGTTTTGAGCTGTCGGGGGCACCGTGTCTTGCAGTGCCTGGCTGAGCATGTGGACGCGCCACAGCTGGCGTCCAGCTTCGAGGCCACCATCAATAAATTTGATAAGAATTTCTCAGCTCACCTGCTCGACCTCCTGGCCCGGCTGAGCGTCTACAGCACCAGCGACTGCGAGCACGGCATGGCCAGTGTCATCTCCAGGTGGGCCCCCGCTGCGCCGAGTCCCTGCACTGCCCTGTGCCCTCCCGCCCCTTGAGCTGCAGGGCCTGAGGCCGCGTCCTTGCCCCCGTGTGCTGGTGCTGATCCCCATCACCTGCTGAAAGGAGGCCGTCTGGGTGTGCACACGTGTGCGCGCGTCTGTGTGCACACATCCATCAGGGTGTGTTTGCGTGAGTGCTCACGTGCGTGCACACGTGGGCCAGCACGCGTGAGGCTGCTGCCTCAGCACCTCCCCCAGCCCAGTTGGTCTGTGTTCCGAGGGCCAGGCCGGGGTCAGCTACATCAGCTGCTGCTCCCTGAGCCAGGACCAGACAAGGGAGGACCCTGTCTCCAGACAGGCAGTGAGGAGGTGCTGCCCTCCCCATGCCCTGCCTGCCATGGTGAGCACGCGAGGTGGCCACGCCTCCAGGGCTGTGGCCGTGACGGTGCTCCCATGGGGTGCGCTGCCTGTGACCCCAGGAGCGACGAGCAGCAGGCATGATGGGAACAGGAGTGTGGAATCGGGAGGGGCCCGTGGGCCAAGCAGTGGGGTCTGCGGCTCTGGGCCAGCAGTTTCCGCTCCTCAGAGGGACGTGGTGGGCCCGCTCATGCGGGGTTCGGTGAGTGAGGTCTGGGGAGGAGGGGTGGCCCTTGCTCTCGGAAGCTCCTGTTGGGTGGCCTCTGGCTCAGCCAGCTGCTGGGACTGCTCTGTTCCGCCCGAGGGCCCTGACGTCCCGGGGTCCAGGCT
This sequence comes from Bubalus kerabau, assembly GCF_029407905.1. NCBI lineage: Eukaryota > Metazoa > Chordata > Mammalia > Artiodactyla > Bovidae > Bubalus > Bubalus kerabau. The sequence continues at coordinate 53,892,914 of NC_073645.1, read as the reverse complement.
TCCGAGAGCTGTCGGGTCCCAGGGCTGGAGGCTCTTGTCCCCTCTGCCCTGGGTGTTTTCTCGTCTCTACGCTCTGCTCTCACTGGTGCTGGCGCAGGTGGCGCTCGGGCTGTGTGCGCGTGTGTGCACGTGTGCTGGTGACGCGAGTGGCCTGGGCCTCGCCGTGGGTGCTGAGGGGGTCGCCAGGGTGACTGAGGCTTCCTTGGGGACCCCACCTGCTTCCCCCACAGGCTGGACTTCAACGGCTTCTACACGGAGCGACTGGAGCGCCTATCTGCAGAAAGGAGCCAGAAGGCAGCACCCCCCGTGCCCGGCCCGAGGGGGCCTCCCGCCCCCGCGCCCAGGGTGGCCGTGCCCGCGCAGTGACAGTGCCCAGCTGTCCCGGCCGAGCCTCCGTGGGAGAGGCTCTGCAGCGTCTCTGGAGTGTGTGTGCCGTGTGTTCTGCCCAAACATAAAGTTGACGCGCCCACACTCGTCTCCTCTCATTCTTGGGCTCACACTCGGACCCGAGAGCATCTGCTGGTCTGGGCAGGCACAGGGCAGGGCCGTCGTGGTCTCTGCCGTCCTCTCCCAGATGGAGCAGAGTTACTTGGAAGAATTTTTTGGCTTCAGATAAAGCAAAGGGAAAACACATGGCCTTAGAGCAGTTTTAGGATGGTCACCAAGGTGCCGGGCCGGGCGAGACCCGGTGTGGTGTCCACACTGGTCCTTCAGGCCAGGGCTGGCTCCGGGCAGCAGGGGCAGCACAGCCCACACTGGTCCTTCAGGCCGGGGCTGGCTCCGGGCAGCAGGGGGCAGCACAGCCCCTGGTCCGCAGCTGGAGCCGCCTGGGTGTGGGTGAGTCACCAGCCTGCAGCCGAGAGGGTGCAAGGGCAGCCTGGGGCTGCCGCCTGAGGGGAGGCCCCACCCAGCCCAGTGTCCTGGGTGTGTCCGGTGGTGAGCATCTTCCTGCTGCCCCTTCCTGCAGAATTCCGTGTGTCTCATTTTCAAAATCCAGTTCTGACCACCTGTTCCAGGGGCCCCTGGCAGAGGATGGATGCCCAGGTTCCCCCAGGGACGGGGGTGGGGCGGTGCTCGGCCTGGCTGTGCCCAGCAGAGGGCACTCTCCGAACAGGGGGCTGGATTCAAGCTTCCTCTTCTGAGCTGTGTGTAGGCATGACCTGGAGCAAGGAGGCTTGTCTGCCAGTCCGGGTCCTGTGGGGCTTCTGCAGCACAGGGTCTGCCTGAGGGCACCTGCTGGCCTCCCACCTGGCCCCGAGGCCCTCATCCCTGTCCTGGGCTCAGCACTGGGCTCTCCTGAGACACCTCTGGGGCAGGTGGTGCGGGGGGCGGTGGTGGGCTTGGTGGCCGGGTCCTCTGTGGTGGGAGGGGCTCTGGCCCATGTTGCGGGGCGGCGGGGGGCGTCCTGGCTGGCGGAGGGCTCCCCTGTTGCTGAGCTGCCTGTTGTGCTCCGGGCAGCTCTGTGGGAGGCCGTGCAGCCCCAGCAGCTGGTGTTTTTGCCCAAATAGGGTCAGGCTGCCTTTGAACTTCTGCTATCAGGTAACACGCAACACCAGGGAAGAGAAGTACAGTCGCCAGATGGTCTGGGTGTCTCACACGCGTCGTTTTGTGATGTGAGCTCAGGGACAGAAGCCACCTCTGCCCCCTGCTGTCACCTGCACCCAGGGCACCCCAGAGTGTGTGTGAGCCTGCCCTGCCCTGTATTCCTTTTCCTGCCATTCACTTCCGGGGAAATGATGGCCTGGTGAACTTTGACCTCTGGTCTGGAACCACTCGTGAGCACCACACCATCTCACCTGAGGCCCTGACATGCCCCGATGTCTGACCATGTCAGGGAGCCCGTCCAGAAGGAGATGTGGGTGCCAGTGGACGGCTCGGCTGCAGGAAGCCTGGGTCCCTGGGTACCAGGCCAAAGGGGCGCAGCCCCACCCTGCAGGACGGGAGGGCAGGACTGGCAGAAACCAGGAGAGCTGCCAGCGGGCAGGCTGCGTCCAGCCGCTGTGCAGGGCACTGAAACACAGTGGCCTGCTCCTGGGCCGCCCACCGGGCAGGCAGCCTCACATGCACCCTCTCCACAGCGCAGGGTCTCTGCCCAGAGTGAAGCGGCTGCCCCTGGGTGCGCCCTGCGCCAGGCTCCCCAGCAAGGCCTCAGGGCCTGGGGGCAGGGCTGCCCAGGGGCCGCTGGGGCTTTCTGTTCCCAGGAAGCTGGAGGGATGCCCCGCCAAGAGACCCCCTACACACACACACACACACAGCCCAACTCCACCATCCCAGCAGGCCCCCGGCAGCCCTGGCCTGTCCCTCACCCTCCTGGGGGACGCAGTGTTGCAGGGTGGCCCGTGTTAGCCCGACCACCTGCCCCTGGTTAATTCTGCTCACATTTAGCAAACTTCCCTGTGCTGAGCACTGGCTATAGTACCCGACCGGGAGCCTCAGGGGACTAGCGGGAGACCTGGGAGGCGGTGGGGGCCCCGCCCCTCCCAGTACCCGAGGCGCTGATTGGCCGCGGCCCAGGGGCTGGTCGCCGTGGGTGGGGCGCGCGGGAAGGAACCTGACTTGAGCGCAAGACGAATCTCAGTGCAGGCGCAGCTGTGGCGGTACCTGCTCTCACCGCCCTTCCCGGACTCCGGATCCCTGAGCCCCCGAAGGCCGGCGCGCACCCCACGCCCTCCAGACCCCCGCCATGCGCGGCCTCGGGCTCCTGCTGTTCGCTGCGCTGGGGCTGCAGGGTGAGTGAGAGCGGGGCCCTCGCTGCCTGCACCGCCGCCTGGCCCGCGGCTCCCCGCGCGGGACTCTGGACTTGTCTTGGGGAGTCAGCCAGTCAGCGGGGAGGCCCGGGCGGTGGACGCAGGGAACCTGCAAAAGGGAACTGTGTGGGTAAATGGTCAGCTGGGCGTTTCCTGCACTGGAGGAGGGCCTTGCAGGGAAGTTCAGAGTGAAGGGCTGGCTGCCCCCGCTCCATTCCAGGGCCTGGGGGCGATTGCCCACCTTTGCTGGGACCTCCAGCCTGGCGAGGAAGGGAGGATGAGCGGTGGCCTGGAGCTGGGGGGTCGGGGACACCCCACGGAGTTGCCCGGCCACATGGGGACCTGACTTTCTGGGGGGGCTGGCCGTGCTGCTGGCCTTTACCCCCACCCTGGCTCCCAAGAGCCTCCTGGGGTTCTGGGGTGAGGGCACTTCCTAGGCAGGCGCCCTCCCCTCGGGCTCTCTGTCCTGGAGCTTTGCCAGACAGTCTAATGGGGGCACGACCACTAACACTGGCAAGAGGAAGAATCTCGGGGGTGAGGCCGGTGGTCAGCTGGGGGTTGGGCTGTCTGGTCGGGTACAGGGCAGCTTCGAGCTCCAGGCGGGGTGAATGCTGCGGAAGAGGCTCTCACTCCGCCTTTAGACACAGCTGTGTGATTATGGAGATGAGCGGGCAGACCCAGTTCCCCCCACCCCCCAGGGCCTGTGTGCTTCCTGGCCCCTGAGGGGGGCGGTATCTAGGCCACCCTGGGCTCCAGGTGGCAGCTGGTAAGCTCCGAGACGGGCTGGCGCTGGGCAGCATCTATGGGCACTGCCCAGGTGGGGGTCCTGTGGTCTCTTTAAGGCAGGGCCCCAACTCCGGCTGGGGAGCCAGACCTCAGGGTCTATGGTAAATCCCCCAGAGAAGGGGCCGCGTGCGGCAGCCTGGGAAGGGGCTCCCGGGGCGGACGGGTGTGCTGTGCACTGCTGACCCCCTCTCCCACAGAGGTCGCCCCCGGGGCTGCCCTGCCCCACATGGAGCAGTACGAGGTGGTGAGGCCCCGGCGCCTGCCTGCACCCCGCGCTCGGCGGGCTCTGCCCTCCCACCTGGTAAGTCTCGGCGGGATGCTGGCCCAGGGGGTCCCCCCACCCGCCCCAACCTGGGCCCTCAGAGCCCATTTCCGACTCTGAGCAGGGTGATAGCTCCCTGTGTGCCCCCCGATCGTAGTAAGGGGGCTGAGGGCCAGGGGGCTTCCAGGCCTTTGGGCAGACTCCTGGGAGCTCACCTCCGCCCGAACAGCCTGCCCCCTGCCCTCAGGCCTCACCTTCTTCCGTCCTGCTCACTCTGGAGGCAGGGCTGCCTCGGGTGGCCCCGGCTGGCGCAGCCCCGTCTTCCTTTCTGGAGCCCGCAGGCCAGGGCCCCGCCCCGGTTTCACTCCCAGGGGTGACTCGCTGACACCTTTCCTGGGTGCTAGGGCTGGGCTGGGATTCCCCGGGGCTGCCTGGGGGCATTCCTGACTTTGTGCGCCTGCTTGTTTGCATAGAGGGTGGAGACAGCCCTGACCCTCCCTGTCCCAGGAGGCGCCGCCCACCGCCCTGGGCCCCTAGCCCCCTCTGCAGGCTCCTCACACAAGGTCCCAGGGTCAGCTGCAGCCTAGCGGGGCTGGAAGGGGCAGGGCCTTGCAGGAGCAGGTCCCCTGGAGCAGGGAGGGCGGCCCGGCCCCCTTGTCCCATGTCGGGGCTGGGGTACCCCTCCCCCACGTGGCCTGGGAGGGGCGTTGTCCTCTCCCCGCAGCCTGAGGCCCAGCTTTGGGTGCAGCTGCCCTCCTGCCCCACCCCTGGGTACAGCCCAAGCCCCACAGCCCCTCCAGGTTTGAGGTGGGCACGGCCGGGCAGGGCCTCACCCTGGACCCCTCCCTGCCCCCTGCCCAGGGCCTGTACCCAGAGAGTGTGAGCTATGTCCTGGGGGCCCGAGGGCACACCTTCACCCTGCACCTTCGGAAGAACAGGTGAGCGCCCATCCTTCTCCTGCCCCGCACCCTTCTGTACCCAGGGCGGCCAGGGTACCATGGTGGCTCTTTTCCAGGGACCTGGTGGGCTCGGGCTACGCGGAGACCTACACAGCCGCCAACGGCTCCCAGGTGACAGAGCAGCTGCGGAGACAGGTAGGGCCCCAGTGCTCCTGCCCCAGGCCAGCAGCGGGCGCGGGAGCCGGGCGCGAGAGTAGGGTCCTCACACCCTCCTCCCGCAGGACCACTGCTTCTACCAGGGCCACGTGGAGGGGCACCCGCACTCGGCCGCCAGCCTCAGCACCTGTGCCGGCCTCAGGTAGGTGCTGCGGGCCAGACACCCCTCGCCCTCCAGAGTGAGCGGGGGCCAGGAGGAAGGGGTCGGCTGGGCGCGGCAGTGGGGTCCCTGGGGCCACAGACTCAGAGTCACGCTCGTCTCTGCCCCAGGGGCTTCTTCCAGGCGGGCCCTGCCGTCCGCCTGATCGAGCCCCTGGCAGGGACCGGGGAGGAAGGGCCGCACGCCCTGTACCTGGCACAGCACCTGCAGCAGGAGGCTGGCACCTGCGGCGTCAATGACAGCAGCCTGGAGAGCATCCTGGGGCCGCGGGTGTCTGCAGCCCTCAGACCCCGGGTGAGTGGAGGCCCGACGCTTCTTGCCGCTCTGCTTGGGCCCGTGCGCCCCCAGACTGCTGGCTGCTCAGCGAGGAGGGGTGGGCCTGCGCCTGGCTCCGCCCCGCAGCGGCAGAGCCCCCACCCCCGACGGCTCCCCCCGCGCTAGCCGGGCGGGCGCCAGCTCCAGGGCCCGGGAGAGGGTCAGCATGTGGAGACTGGCTGAGGACAGGAGGGCTGTGGCTGGTGGCTGACTGGATTCTTGTCATCGCTTCTCAAAAGTGGTCAGAACCCAGAGAGACCCGCTACGTGGAGCTATTCGTGGTCACGGACAGCAAGGAGGTACCTGGGGCGGGGGCAGGGCGCAGGGGGGATGCGGGGGTGGGGGGTGGACGCGGGGGCGCGGGGTGCAGGAGGGATGCGGGGTGGGGGTGCAGGAGGGATGTGGGGGGCGGTGGGGGATGGGCAGGGGCGGAGCCCCAGGCTGCCGCTGAGGGTCTGCCGTCCTCCAGTTCCAGCGGTTTGGGAGCAGAGAGGCCGTACGTCAGCGGGTGCTGGAGGTGGTCAACCACGTGGACAAGGTGGGCGCTACTTCCACCCTGGGGGCTTCCAGCAGGGGCCGCTGGGACCCCTGGCAGCTCAGGGCCAGCCTGACAGAAACCCCGCTGGACAGGAGGGTTGGGGCGGCCGTGGTGGCAGCCGGGCTCCAGGTAGAGCCACCCGCCAGGGGAGTGGGGAGCCGGGACCCCGCCCCAGCCCTGGAGACCCCTCGCATCACAGTGAACACCGCGGGGCCTCAGGCCCTCTGCCAGCCTCACTGCCGAGCCTGACCCTCGCGGTTCCCTGTCCTCTGGCAGCTCTATCAAGAGCTCAATTTCCGCGTGGTGCTCGTGGGCCTGGAGATGTGGAATGGTGGGGACAAGATTCAGGTCAGCTCCCAGCCCGAGGCCACACTGGACAACTTCCTGGCCTGGCGGACTCGAGAGCTGGTGGGCCGGCAGGCGCACGACAACGTGCAGCTCATCACGTGAGCTAGCTGGGGGGCGGGGGCCACGCCGCCCTTGGGGTGAGGGGCCTGGGGCGCGGGCTCCGGGGTGCTGCTCTCCAGCGAACGCTGCTCTGCTTCCTAGCGGGGTCGACTTCACCGGGACCACCGTGGGACTGGCCAAGGTGTCCAGCATGTGCTCCCAGAGCTCAGGGGCTGTAAACCAGGTGCGGGGGTCTGCACGGGTTCACTGGACAGAGGCTGCAGCCGGCCGCGGGGGGCGGGGGGCGGCCGTGAGGCCTGGGGCTTGACGCAGAGCGCGTGAAGGGGGGCAGGGCACTCAGGTCCACCGCTCCGCCCCCTGCTGTGCCCTGGCCGGCGGGACAGCACTGATGCTGTTACTGTTATTTGTAATAATATTACCGTGTATCTACTATCTGAAGAAGCGATGTTGGCGGGAGCACCGCCACGCCTCTCAGCCTCCCTGGGGCGGACACTGGGGGAGGAGCGGGCACTGGGTGGGACATCAGCCCTGGGAGCAGCCCCAGCCAGCACGGCCCCCCTGCAGGACCACAGCCAGAATCCCATCGGTGTGGCGAGCACCATGGCCCACGAGATGGGCCACAACCTGGGCATGGACCATGACGAGAACGTCGCCGGCTGCTACTGCCCCGTGCCGCGGGACGGCGGCGGCTGCGTGATGGCGGCCAGCATCGGGTGAGGCTCGGCGGTCCAGCCTGGCCCAGGGCCCCCGTCTGGGGGTGGTGTCAGCGCGCAGAGCTGGCTCCACGCGCCCTCCTGATAACAGGGATACCCCCCAGCTCCCGGTACCCCAGGGACCCTCCTGGTAACTGGAAGCCCTCCCCCTCTCCGCCCCCAGCTCCCAGTACCCCAGGAAGTTCAGTCAGTGCAGCCGGGCCGACCTGGAGACGTTCGTGGAGAAGCCCCGCACGGCCTGCCTGGTGGACGCCCCGGACCTTGACCGGCTGGTGGGCGGCCCTGTGTGCGGAAATGGGTTCCTGGAGCGCGGGGAGCAGTGTGACTGTGGCCAGCCCGAGGTACAGAGCTGAGTACCGCCACCCTCCGCTGTCTGGGCTTGTGGGACAAGTCCCCATCTGCAGGCTGGGCGTCTGTTCCTGACCCCTGGGTTCTCTGCACACCCGGCCACACCTCCCGAAGCGACCGGCAGGGCTGCTGGGTGGGAGTGAGCAGTCCTCCCTCGGCGGGGGCGGGGGCCCGGTGTGCGGCCCACGTGGACCTTCGCTGTCGCCCCGCTCCCCAGGACTGTCAGAACCCCTGCTGCAATGCCAGCGCCTGCCTGCTGGCCGAGGGGGCCGAGTGCGCCCACGGCACCTGCTGCCACGAGTGCAGGGTGAGTCTGGGGCCCGGGCTCAGGGCAGGCGTGCGTGCTGGGGGCCTCCTGTTCCCATGGTGATCTTGGTCCCCTGGAACCAGGTGAAGCCGGCCGGAGAGCCGTGCCGCCCCGCGAAGGACCAGTGTGACCTTGGCGAGCACTGTGACGGCCAGCAGCCCACGTGCCCTGAGGACACCTTCCGGGAGAACGGCACGCCCTGCCCAGGGGGCTACTGTTACAACGGGGCCTGCCCGACACTGGCCCGGCGCTGCCAGCACTTGTGGGGGCCAGGTGAGGCGGGCACAGCCGCGGGACCGTCAGGGAGGCAAGGCTGGCAGCAGGTCCCGAGCCGGAGGGCTGACCCGCTGCTGCCTGCAGGCTCGCGGGTGGCGGTGGAGACCTGCTTCCTCTACAGCATCTCCAAAGGCTGCAGGGCTGGGGTCCCCCTGCCATCCAGCAGGTGAGCATCCCTCGTGGCCCAACTCCCCTGGGGCCAGGGCCCGGGATGTCCCCCTCCCTGGGGCCACAGGAAGGTCCTCTGCGCAAAAGAGTCTGGGGCTGAGTCGGGGCCTCTCGGACGGCAGGGGTTGGGGGGCCACCCTGCCCTGCCCTGCGGGACCCTCGGCCCGAGCATGCTGCCCTTGTAGGAGGGCGGGCCCCTGGGGCTGAGGTGTGGATGCCTGTGGCCACCTGGGGCCTCGGAGCTCCTGGCGCGCTGAGCCTGGACCAGGAAGCCCCGCAGAGCAGTCCCATGCTCGTTCCTCTGTCCCCAGGGTCGATAAGTGCGGCACTCTCTTCTGTGAGGGGGGGCAGAAGACCCCGGAACACGGATACTGCACACTCACCATCTCCTCAGGCGTTTGCCAGGCTGTCGTCCAGGACGGCAGCACCGCGTACGAGCCGGTGCCCAAGGGCACCAAGTGCGGGGAGGAGCAGGTGGGCCGGACACGCGTCCCGGTCAGGCTGCTGGGCTCAGGGCGAGCTTGCAGGGCCCAGAGCAGGGCCGTGGCGGCTACGGGAGAAGCCCCCCGTCAGTGAACGGGTTTGAAGCAGTCTGCGAGCCCTGGGGGTGGGCGGGGGGGGGGGTCCTCCGGCCCTGGTGGCCGCAGACGGCTGGCTGGGCGCAGTCCTTCCCCACAGCTGAGGTTGGCCAGCAGATGACCTGCAGGCGGGCCGTCGGGAGGGTGGGGGCTGTGGCCTGCCCGCCCATGGTGGCTGATGGTGGAGACTGGGTGCTTCAAGCAGGAGTCTAAACTGGCACCTCAGGAGACCCCCGCTGTTCTCCAGGTTTGCTGGGACGGCTTCTGCCGGGACCTTCACGTGTACAGATCCAGGAACTGCTCCGCCCGGTGCAACAGCCACGGGGTACGTGGGCCCAGGCCACAGCCCGCCAGCAGCCCTGTGGGCTTGAGAGATGTGCCAGCCATGCTTGGACCCCCCGCCCCGAGGCAGACAGAAGGCCAAGGCTGGCACCCTGGGGATGTTGGGAGCTGCTGGGACCTCCCGAGGCGGGGACTGTCGGGGACCTCCCAGGTGTCAGAGCCGGTGGACACGTGGGCAGGATAGTCAGGTGTGAAGCATCTGGTTCTGAGCTCTGACACTGGGAAGGCCAGGGCCCTGGGGCTGTGCCCTCTTGCATCCCCTCCTGGGGAGGAAAGGTCACCGCCACGCTGCCCTGCTCCCCGCGGCGATGCCTGCTTCGCTCAGCAGGCCCTGCAGTGTCTGGGAGGGCTGCGGCGTCGGCACCTGTGATGAAACCTTGGTGGCGGTGGTCCTAGACGCCCCGCCCATCCTCTGTTGGGGGTCCCGAGGCCCTGACGCCCGGCTGTCCCCCAGGAGTGCAACCACAAGGGCCAATGCCACTGCCGCCCGGGCTGGGCCCCGCCGCACTGTGCAGAGCCGCTGGCCGACACGCGCGCAGGTAGGCTGGGCGGGCCTGCGCCTCCTCACACGCCCCCAAGCCTGACGGGGTCTGGTCGGGAGTCCTGCCTTTCCTCAAACCACCTGGACAGGGCTGAGAGGAGGCCCTGTGCCCCTGAACTGTGAGGGGCCTGTGGAAGGTGTGGCCTTGCAGCCTGACCGCATGGGTCCAGGGCGGCCCACCCTGAGAAGGGAGGCCTGGCCCAGAAGCAGGGCTGCAGGTGGCACGGGCCGCTCCCTGCTGGGTCCTCAACCCGTCCTGGGCCCGGGACACTGGCCTCCCAGCCCCACACTGTCCCCCGCTGAACACAAGGGTGCGCACAGCGCTGTGGCCCCCAGGGCTCGGCCACTCCCGCATCACTAGGGCCGGGGCCGCCCGCCACCAAGCCCCACCAGAGGGCCGCCCGCCACCAAGCCCCACCCGAGGGCCGCCCGCCACCAAGCCCCACCCCAGGGCCGCCCACCACCAAGCCCCACCAGAGGGCCGCCCGCCAAGCCCCACCCGAGGGCCACCCACTAAGTCCCTGACTGAGGGCCGCCCGCCACCAACCCCCACCTGAGGGCCGCCCGCCAAGCCCCCGACCGAGGGCCGCCCTCCAAGCCCCCGACCGAGGGCCGCCCGCCACCAAGCCCCCACCCAAGGGCCACCCACTAAGTCCCTGACTGAGGGCCGCCCGCCAAGCCCCGCCTGGTCTCCCGGAGCCCGGAGCACCGGTGTCACGCACCAGGTCTCGGAGCCTCAGGGCCTGGGCTCTGGGTAGTGTGGCCAGCGTTCTGGCTGTTGGCTTCGCCAAGGAGGTAGTCCCCTTCTTGTCCCTCCTCAGCTCCGGGCTGGCCTGGCCAGGGCTGAGTTGCTGGCGGGCTCTCCCGGTCCCTGTGCCTTGAGCCAAGTCCGGCCCTGGTAACGCCTGGCCTTCTGTGCCCCCGCAGCCCCTGGGAGCCTCCGAACGCGTGTGCTGGTGGGCGTGGGTGCCCTGGTGGTGCTGGCGCTGATCCCGGCGGGCGTGCTCATCTACCGCAAGGCCCGGAGCCCGGTCCGAAGGAGGTGGGGGAGCTGTGCTCTGGGCTCACAGGACGTCACCGTGTGCAGGGCCAGTCGCCTGCTGGTGCTGTTGGGGGGAGAGGGGACCCCATGGTGGCGGCCCCGCCCTGGGCCCCTGCCTTCTGCTGCAGGAGCAGGTGGGGCTGTGGGGACAGGTTGGTGACGAGGAAGCTCAGAGAAGGCCACACCAGCCCACCGCCCGGGGCTGACACTGCCCTCTGAGCCTGCCGTGTGGGGACCTCACCCCTGGCTGCGGCAGGAAACGCCTGCCAATGGCCTCCAAGCCTCCCTGCCCCGGGCCTGGCCTGACCCCAGAGCTCTCCCTGCGCAGCTGTGGCCTGCACACCCTGCGGGGCAGCTGCAGCTGAGGGGTCTGGGGCCAGGCCAGGGTCCCCACGCACAGGAGCCTCAATTCCCTGGGCTGAATCCTGAGGCCAGGACACACTGACCAATCTTATTTCTCCTAGGAATGTGGCACCCAAGACGGCCATGGGGCTCTCCAACCCTCTGTTCCACGAAGGGCTCAGCAAGCCTGCAAAAGGCGGGGCTCAGGCTCCCCCCGGGGGCTCCCCAGAGCCGACCCCTTACTCCCAGCCCCCCAAGCCCACAGCTTCCTCGGTGACCCCTAAGCGCCCACCCCCTGCTGTAAGCGCCAGCCATCCCGACAGACTCCAGGCCACCCCCAGATCTCAGGTTCACGAGGCTCAGAGTGGCCCTCGTGACCCCCATTTAGAGGCGAAACCAAGGCTCTAGGACGAGGGGTCTGAGGATCCGCCTCAGCGGGGAGCGGAATCGAGCCTGAGGCTCAGTCTCTACAGCGTCCATCCCAGGATGGTCTGGAGGCCCAGAGGCGGGTGCTGCTGCCAGACCTCCGTGTGACCCCAGGGCTGGGGGAGGGGCCAGAACCTTGTGTCCTCAGTGGGTGGGGGGCAGCTCTGAGCCAGGCCCCTCTGGGGATGGTTGCCCTGGGAGACCCAGGCTCACGTCTGCTCCCTTCAGCCTCCAGGCTCCCTTCAGCCTCCAGCCACCAAGGCCAGCCCGCCGTCCCCGCTTCCTGTGTACCCCCCGCAGGCCCTGGGCCAGGTGAGCAGGGAGGGGGCACAGCACGGACCCCTGGGGAGGAGGGTCTGTGGCTGCACTTGGTGGGCCAGGCACCCAGTCTGGCAGCCCAGCGAGGACATAAACAGCACCCAGGAGGCCTGGGGGTTCTGACCAGTCCTCCCCATTCCCAGCAGCTCAGACCCACTCCTCCTGCCAAACCCCTTCCGGTGCTGAAGCCAAAGCAGGTGAGAGGGCCGTGGGGGAGGAGCTCAGGGGCGCTATGGGTTCCACCTCCCTTCTTTCGAGGCTTCCACGGTTTGGGAAAGGTCTCTCCCAAACCTGAGTCACTGGTGCCCCAGCAGGCCCCCCGCCTTGGGACGCGTGTGGGAGGCCCTTCTACCCAATGTGAGGTCTGGCTCTGGTGGGTCGCCTCCATTGCTGGGAGCACTGCTGAGGCTCCTACACACCCCTGGACACACTCTCACCTCCCCGCGGGCGGGGGCTCCCCGGCTCTGACAGACGGTGGGGCCCGGAGACCAGGCTTTCTCTGCCCTCCTGGGGCGGGGCTTCGCCACCGGCGTCCTGTGGGCCACTCTTCACCTCCCCGCGGGCGGGGGCTTCCCCGCTCTGACAGATGGTGAGGCCCGGAAACCGGGCTTTCTCTGCCCTCCTGGGGCGGGGCTTCGCCACCAGGCGTCCTGTGGGCCCGTGTCAGCCTGTCCGTCCCCAGTGGTGTGAACTCATCACCGGTTGCAGTGGTGTCTGTGGGGACTCGAGATCACTTAGAGCCCTCTTCCCTTTGTGGTTAAAGCTTGGAGGTGTTTGGAGAGACACCAGCCCTCCTCAGGCTAACCCACGGGGCCTCTGTTGGTGGATCCCCCCGGGACAACCGTTACTGCAGTGTTTATTCAATGAAGATTCCCTATTTCTCTTTTCTTTTTAACTTTTCATGTTGAGTTAATTTTAGAGTTACAGTAAAGTTACAAGAAAAAGTCTTTAAATAAAGTTTTAGGAGGGGTTTTGACAGGCCAAACAGGGACAGGGGAGTTGGACAAACAGATTTCTGGCCCAAGAAGTGGAGGCAGCCAGGGAACTGTGCTGGAGAAGAAAGTGCAGGCTGCCCCCATCCCTCAGCCCCCAGCCCCTCAGCAGGGCCCTTCGGGTGCTGGGCCACACCCCACCCTGGCCTGGGCTGAGCAGGGCTCCTGCTACAGACCTTCCTTCCCCACCCCAGACAAGGTTGCCCCTGGAAAGCTGAAATGCAAACAAACACACATTTTAGCGGCGAATCCTTGGTTTTAGACCTTCCAAAGACCCATATTTTGGCAATTTTAAGAGCTTTTCCTGGGTAGTGTTGGGGTGGGGTGAGGCGGGGAGTTGAGGGAAGGGGGCAGGGTGGTGAGATGACCCGACAGGCCCAGGAATGGGGGCCCTGCCATGCTTGGGTTTCATTCAAAGGCGGTACCAGCCAGGGCAGGGACCGTGTTGAAGGCAATTTTCTGTAGAGAGAGCTCAGCTCAGAGAAGCCTGCAGGCCAGTCCAGGGCCGAGCACAGCACCCAGGGAACTTCCTAGAAGTGCTGGGCAGACAGCGCCTGGGCACTGCCAGCCATCAGCTGTGTCTCCATCCTCCCAGGTCATCAAGCCGACCTGTGCTCCCCCGATGCCACCCGTCAAGCCTGGAGCGAGAGGGGCCCAGCCTGGACCCACTCAGGTGAGGCCCTCACTGCCAGATCAGTGCCCACTGGGTGGGGCAGAGCTCGCTCGCTTCCCCACGAGAGGCCGTAACCTCTGCTCTGTACTCTGTCAGAGGACTTCTCAGTGCTTACTGCTTCTTCCAGCTGCTAACGTCTTTTTCTGCGCTGGTGTAAGTACGGAAGTCTACTGCTTCTGGATAGAGAATAGACTTCTTGATAAAGCATCAGCTGTTAATATCCAGGGCTGTTGCCACTCTGAGCACAGTCATGTTTCTGGATGAAATGAGGATCCAAATTTTAAGAATAGTAAAACGAAGTTAGATTCAGTTGTGCTCTTTGTAGTAGATGGTCTTTACTATCGGTTTTTTTCCTTCCCCAAGGGAGCTGCCGACCCGAAGGTTGCTCTGAAATCCCCTGTCCAGAGGAGGTGATGGGGCCCAAGCTCAAAGCACTCTCAGGGGCATCTGTGCACCTGTCTGGATGTTGCCTGTGGTCTTGTGACCTCGCCAGCAGCAGCAGCAGCAGATGCAGCCGCCTGGCCCCAGGCCCTCCACCCCCTCAGGGCCTGAGTCCTCTCTGAACTGTCCCTAAGGGAAGAGCCAGCTCCTAAGGGCCAAGATCACTCTTCGGTGTCTCAAGGTCACAGCCTAGGGCCTCTGGACCCGGGACTCCCTGGCTGGGCCCAGGACTCCCAGCTGGGCCATCGTCTGCTGTCCTGACCTGGGGAAGGAGGTTGGGGGAGGCCAGCCCCTCCTCAACCACGTGTGTTTTCAGACGGCCACTGGTATCTTATCTGGGTCCCTGAAAACCTCAGGTGCACCTTCAGCAGGGCTCAAAAGTTTAATAAAAAGTTTCTATTTTACGATTAAATTATTGATCAAGTTTTAAATGACGGGAAGTTTTTACTAGATCAGCGTAAAGTGTTACATGCGAAACAATGTGGAATTTAATTTATAAGACGGAAGAGTTCAACGCTTGTTAAAACAGAAGTCTACTGTCGATGCCTGGACGGCAGCGCGCCGGGCCCGCCGGCCCTTCACCGTCTCGGGGACCCCCAGCCTCAGCGAGTCGGGTCTGGCTTTCCGCCCCCATCCCGAGCCTCCGGCGGGCACCCAGCGGGCCCGCGCCCTCACCTGCGCGCCCCGCCCTTCCGGTCCCGGCCCTTCCGGCCCCTCCCGGAATTCCGGTCCCACGGGCGCTTCCGGCGCCGTCGCCCGGCAACGGCCTAACAGCTGGCCGCGCCGCGCCGGCCGCCGCCGTGCTGGACGCTGCCAGGCCGCGCCGCCCGGCCCCGCCGCCGCTGCCGCCCGGCGCCCTCCACGGTCTCTACGCCTGGCTGGACGCGCTGCCGCTCAGCCGCCGCAAGCGCCACCTGGCCCGGGACTTAGCGACGGCGGTGAGGGGCCGGGGGGCCTGCCCGGGCGTCCAGACCGAGAGCCCAGCGCTCGTCCTCCTCGGCCAGCGGGAGCCCCGGGGCCTGGTTGGCGGGACGGCCAGGCAAAGGCCGCGGCCCGGGCAAGGTCCCCGCACCTGGGCTCCCTGCGAAGCCAGGGCGTCAAGGCTCCTGGGGAGGGACGGGAGGGCCGCTGCCTCGATGGCCCTGGGAGGAGGAGTGGGGCGGAAAGGGGGGGGGCAGGAGTTCCTCACGCCCCGCCCCCGCCTGCCCCGGGGGTCCCCTAGCAGCTCCTCGGAGCCCGCTAGCCCTCACGGTCCTCCCGCCGGGGCGCCCACACCCTGCGGGGGCTCCCCGGGACCCCTCTCTATCCTCCTCCGTGTGGAGGCCCTGGGGGACGAATATGCAAATATTCGGGGCCCCTCGGCTCACCCCACACCCCTGCCCGCCCCGCCCCAGTGATGCTGGCGGAGGTCGTGAAGCTCTTTCGCCCCCGGCTCGTGGACCTGCACAACTACGTCCCCACCTGCAACACCGGCCAGAAGCGCAGCAACTGGAACGTTCTCAACAGGCAGGGCTCCGAGCGGGGCTTTCCGCCCCGCCTTCCCTACTGGGCCCACTACTCGCTCCCCAAGGCTGGCCTGCATGGGCGGCCCCCACCCTGGAGACAGGTTCTCAGGCTGTGTCCCTGCCATGGGCTTCCCTTATACTCTGTCCAGTTCCACTTGAGGCTCCTGGGGGCTCCCCACCAAGAGGCCAGCAACAGTCACCATGAGACACACTCTGCAGGGCATTATCCTGCCCGCTCACCTCGCCTCTCGTGCACTAACCTGCCAAAAATTCTGGGTGACAGACTGTGCTCAGGCCCAGCAGACACGGCAGTAACGGGGCCCAGTGAGTCGAGAGGGAAGACGGACAAGTGAGGGGATGCGGCCAGCGTCAGTTGTGACAAGTCACGTGAGGACACTGAGGCAGGACCACAGGAAGTGACAGAGAGCAGCCTGAGGGGGGCCACCTGGGTCTTTGCGAGGCTGCAGTGGGGAGGGCATGCAGAGCCACCAAGGGCCGAGGACACTGCCCAAGGGGACAGTGCCTTAGCTGGCTTGAGGCCTGGCAGGTTCTGGTGGGACTTACTCGGAGGGGAGAGAGACTGGGAGAGTTGGAAGTGGGGTGGGCGGCTGCCCCCACCCCCAAAGCCTGGAGAGGTGGCAGCTGCAGGCAGACCTGTGAGAAGTCAGGCTCTGAGCACTTGGGAGGTGAGCACGCAGGACACCTGCACAGAGCCGAGGCGCCTCAGGAGGATGAGTGCTACCTAGGGAGGTGGCGGCGAGCCTAGGACTCAGCTGGCCTGAAGGCACAGCACTCTGTGCCCCGTGAGCCCCGGGTGGCGACCGGGAAGGAGATGGTCCCAGGCCTCTGTGGGTGCGGGGGCCGGAAGGCACCCCAGTCCAGCCGCTCCGCACGAGGTGGGCATCCCCGCCTGGCCTCTGGTCTCACGGCTGCACCTGCTGCCTCTGCAGGAAAGTCTTCCACAAGCTGGGTCTCAGCATCTCAGAGGAAGAGATCTGAAAGGTGATCGTCAACACCCCTGGGGCCATCGAGCCCATCCTGTGTGGAGGCCGGCGAGGACCTGCCCGGCATGGCTGGACACGTGGGTACCATCACGTGGCCATGGCCTCTGCTGTGTTGGGACACGGGCTCGTTGGCTGCCAATGAGAGTAAAACCAGGAAGTAAGTGGGGGCGAAGCCCCGCGTCCCCGTGCCCAACCAGCCTGCATCCCTTTTCAGAAGCACTCGGGTCCAGACCGTGCCCCCTCCTCCAGGGAGCCCGTCCCCCTGCCCATCTGTGACAGGGAGACGCGGCAGGCCTGCGGACAAGGATGGAGTCAGGCCCTCCCGGGGGTCTCACGGCACAACGCTGGAGCCCCGTGCAGGAAGCAGGATGCTCCAGTGGTGATGCTGGTGGGTGGGGCTCGCCCCCCTGCACAGGCTGGGGGTGTCCAGACCGCCCCCCCACCCCCGCCCCGTGCGGGGGCCTGCGCCCAGCAGACCACCCTGCCCCCCACTGGGGTGGCACCCAGCGGGAGGGGTGCACCCCGCTCGGAGCCCCGCTTCTGTCACCCCCGCAAGGGGCCCCTGCCCACAGGCGTCATGTGGCCGTCGTCCAGGTTCAGGGGTCACTTCTCTGAACGAGGAAGCCGTTCAGAGGTGTGGCGGGCTGCACCTGCGGACCGGCTCAGGCCCGACATGGCCACAATGCTCAGCCCCTACCCGAGCGGAGGCCAGAGCTGACGTGTCCGGTGGTCTCGAAGGCCTGCTGAGCCCCTCAGTGCACTCTGGGGCAGAGACCCATTGGAGTCAGAGGGCTCCAGAGAAGATGGGCCACTGGGCATGCAGAGGGTGGGCTCCGGGTTGAACCCTCTGCACCGCCCTCACTGGCCCGCCCGCCCGCCCGCTAAAGGCCCGTGCCTGCCTTTCTGTTTCCCAGCCGGGGAGCCCTGGCAGCACCTGGACCCTGGGCTGCTGCAGCGGCTGCTGGAGGAGAAGGAGTGGGTGCAGGCGGTCCTGCGGGAGACCGTCAAGGTGCAGGCCTGGGCACCCTCCAAGTAGCTTGGCCCAGCATGCGGCGAAGCGGGGGCAGTCAGGCGGGGCCCCTGACCGGGGGAGCCCGCGAGTGTATCCCAGAGATACCCAGAAGCAGAGGGGAACGTACAGTGGGCCTCCACCCCTCGGAGACTGATCAACCAGCCTTGCCTGTCATCAGACGCCAGAGACCACGAGTCAGGGGCTGCAGACTCACAGGCCTTGCCACCCAGACATACTGGACGGCAGGCTCGAGGGCCCTGGGGCCCAGTCAGGGAGCAGAAGGCAGCTCCCTGAGATGCAAGCCTGGCTCTGGGGCGCTCGCCTTGTTCTGGGCGAGCCTGTTCCCCCTCTCGCTCTGGGTCTCCAGCACTCCCAGGTTCAGGAGGTGCTCGGGTCCGTCACTGCCATTCAGCAACGCCTACGTGCTCTGGTTGGGCGTCCAGGCTGCATTTTTGGACCTGAGACAGTGGGGTGGGGCGTGCAGGGCACACAGCCTCGGTGTTGGAGGAGCTGTAGAAACGGTGATGACAGAGCAGTTCCTGCTGGCTCTGCGAATCTTGACGCAGTTTTTTTGAGGAAGCAGGAAGGTGGCGTCATCCTGTGGTTTGCATCTGCTGGATGGCAGGGAGGAAGCCCTGTCTCAGCAAGGCCCCTTGCCGCCCTCATGCCCTGCCCGGTCTGGGCCCTATGCTGACACTGAGGCATGGCCACCGTGGGCCACAGAACAGCACGGTTTGAACCGCACGGTGGTGTTCACTAGATGGGCACCAAGGCGCTGCGGTCTGCACTACAGACCCGACGGGGAGGGGCTTGTGCCCCCCCCCCCCCCCACACACACACCAGACTGATCAAGGACCAACTGCATTTGATTTTTGAAACCCAGAGGGCAAGACAGCTCACTTGCTGTCTGGGTGACACAGTTGAGTTCCGCTCCCGTGACTGTCACTGACGTCAGATAAAACAGATGCGGGGGTGGGGGGCGCAGAGGGGCAGCATCCCAGGGCTGACGGGGGTGGGGGGGGCGGTGGTGCCGGGGTCCAAGCCTGCAGCATCAGCTGAAACAAGGCAGCGCCGAGCCTCAGGACGCCCCTGCCCTTCACGCTCATCGCCGAGGGGTGAGCGGCCAGCCGTGGTGTGCTGGCGCTCGGGGCCCTCGGAGGGTCGGTCTTCTGAGACGCCAGCCCCTGCCTCAGCCAGCGGGAGCCCTCTGTCCTCTGGACACGCGTTCGGGGGCAGACGAACTTCCAGATCTGTTCACTCTTACTGCTGGGGCGTGGCGGGTGCTCTCCTTCCAGGAGGGGAGTTTGCGCCCTGGCGTTGCTTGGGAGAGGCTGGGGGGCAGTGGCAGGACAGCTGAGCAGGAGCGCTGGGTGGGCGGTCCTTGACCGTCTGTCTGCACGGGGACATGTTCTCAGCCGTTTCTCTTCAGGAGTGACCCCTGCACGTGAGGCTGTCCCCTCGGCAGGCTTGCTCTGAGGACCTGCCCGGCCTGGCTGAGCTGCTGGGCAGGGCTGCAAAGGGAACCGGCCAGGAGGCTCCTTGGGTCTCAGGCAGCCCCTCCCTCTCCTGGCCTGTCCTCTATCACCTGGGGTCTCAGGCTCATTTCAGGGACCCACGTTTCTGCCCAGAGTGGCCTGCTTGAGGGCCTTTGGTCTGATCGCTGACAGTGTGGCCTTGCATGGGGGCTGGCTGGACACTCAGCCTGGGGCTGAAGCTGCGTGCCACAGGAGTGTGGACAGGCGTCCCTCGGGTGTGTGTTCTTGCAGGTTCTGCAGATGAAGGTGGCCAGGCTGGAGCACCTGGTGAAACTAAAGGACCAGCGGATCGGCGCGCTCACGCAATGGGGACCAGCCCCAGGGAGGGGGTACCCCGGGGCCAGAAGGGCCCCCTCCCCTGTCCACCAGACTCCAACCTCAAGCCCACTTGGAAATCCCCTAGACTGGGTGTTTCTGGGTGTGGCCACGCACTGTCCATCAGACGTGGAGCACCGAGGAGGGCCCGAGCCAGCGTGTCCACAAGCAGAGGCCTGGCCCCTCCTGACTGCACATCCCGGGTGCCCAGCCGATGCGGCCTGAGGTTCCCCTGCTGCCCCCCGCCTCCTCCCCCCCAAGAAGACCAGTTTGGACATGAAGATGGGTCTGGTTCCCTGGAGCCCCTGAGCGTCCTGGCGTCACTGTGAACATGGAGCATCTGCGGGCAGTTGTGTGCTGAGGGCGGTGGGGTGGGGGCAGCGTCTCTTGTCAGCCAACCTGCTGTCCTGGGGGCCCCGCGGAAACAGCTCGCGGAAGGTTGTGCTCCCTGAAGGGTGCCTGTGGGGACTTCACGGTGGTCACCCGACATGGCCAGTCACCCCTCCTTGCTCTGGAGGTTTTGGGGGTCAGAGCAGAGCCAGGACCCGCAGGACGGGCTCCCCCCAGTGTATGTGGGGCCCTGGCCCTGGGTGGGGCCGTCAGGGTGGGGGCCAGGGAGTCCTGAGATGCCGAGGTTGGGGGCAGGGGGCTGTGTCCTGTCTGTCCTGTGTCCTGGCACTTGCGCCTTCCTGCTCCAGCCTCCAGGGTACTCCCCGCCCACCCCGCCCCCAACAACTGACTCACTGCCCCCTCTGCCGGTATGCACTCAAACGCCCCGGGCCCCTGCAGGGTTTCAGGAAGCAGCGTCAGAGCAGAAACCTCCGTCGGTTTCAGAGCTGCTCTGAGTCAGCCCACGTCCTCCCTGAGTCAGACGTGCAGCCCTGACCCCACAGCACGGATCCGGCCCCCAGGCTTGGAGGGACCCGGGGTTTGAGGCGGAGGGTCTGCTTCCCCAGGAGGGGCCGTGGAGGCTGGTTGGGGGGGTCGCCCAGGAGGGGCCATCTCTCAGATTTCTCCTGGGCACAACCTCGCCCCTGGAGAGGAGCCTCAGGATGTGTCTGGGGGCAGGTCCGGGCTGCCCGCTGTGGGATCCAGGCTGCAAGCAGCCCCCACTGCTCCAGGAGCCGCAGAGGGGGATGGGCTCCGCAGCCCAGAGCTCGAAGTGTCTCGGAGCCGGGGGCAGGAGCGGGCTTAACAGGGCACAAGGCCGGGGGGCCTGTGGAGGACCGTGCCCCCCACCCCGCCAGCTGAAGGTTCCGTGCCACCCGCAGGGACAGGAACGCAGAGGAGCAGCCAGGGTGGGGGTCGGGCCAGGGCACACTGATTCAGCCTGGCTGGTGGCCAGGTGGCTGTGTGCTGGGCAGTGGGTTATGGGCAGAGCTGGCCAGGCCTGGGCCCTGGGGAGACGCAGAGGCAGGCTGTCCCTGGAAGAACATGAGGCGAGGCTGCTCTGTGGCCACCCGCTGACCCGAGCTGCCCGTGCCATCCGCTCACTGCTGCTGGCCAGGGGCAGCTGTCTGCTGTTAGAGGCCTGGTGAACTCACTGTGAGCTCACCCCAGCTTTCCCCTTGAACGGTGGGTGCAGAGACAGCCCCTGGGGATTAATGATGTTAAAGTCAGGCTTCCCCCCCCACCCCAACCCGGACAGACACCAGGGCCTGTTAGGTGTCCGCCTCCATGGGTGTGGGTGGACACCCGGGGCCTGGCAAGACATCTGGCAGATCTTTTTGCACTTGTTATTTCATGATTTTAAAAACATTTTTAAGGGGAGACCCTTGGAGGTGCAGAGGTGTGAATGACAGCCTGCAGACCCACAGGGACGCCCCTGCCCAGGGTGGGCAGAGGCAGCCTGCCCCTGGGCCTCCCCAGTCTCCTCCGCGAAACGCCGCCGTAGAGGTGCTGAGGAGGCCACGCCCTCACTACCCCTGAGGCCCCCAGGCTGGTCCAAGGACGGCCCCGTGTGGCCAGGGCAGGAATCACGCCCTCCTGAGTCTGAGTGAACTCCGCGAGTTGGTGATGGACAGGGAGGCCTGGTGTGCTGCGATTCATGGGGTGGCAAAGAGTCGGACACGACTGAGTGACTGAACTGACCCTCCTTAAAAATGGCAAGAGGCTGTGATGCGGGGCTGGAGCCCTGGTGACCTTCCTGCCCGCAGAGGGCTGGAGGGCTGTATGCTAATTCCCGTGTCAGCCAGAAACCCTCCAGGGCTCCACCCACCTGAACGCAGGTGAGCGGTGTGGACTGCACCACGGAGCCCGCAGTGTACACGGAAACGCCAGTGGCCTCCAGGCCTGTGGGAGCTCCTGGCCTCCCCCCGCTGCCCCCATGATGCCCTCCCCAGCTTGCCACGTCTGTTTCCGTGATTTCTGAAGCAACTGATCCGGCCTTTCCTTCCCAGATGGGTTTCGAGTGAGCGCCACCGACGCTGGGGAGATGCTGGCCATGGCGAGCTGGACGTGCTGCTGTGGACGCGGCTGGGGGCGGGGGGCGCCCACGGGGCTGCTACAGAGGAAGGTCCTCCCGACGGGGTGGGCGGTGCTGGGGCTGCGACCTTCCCGGAAGCCCCGCCCTGCCCACGTGGCACGCCGCAGTCCAGCGGGAAGTGGGGCCTGGGGCGAGGGGCGGACCGCCCCCTGAAACAGAGCCGGGATGGGGGATGAGAACAGGCGGACGTGTGGGAGGAGGGGCCTTGGGAGCCCAGCAAGGCTGACTTCTGAGCAAAAGCGTGAAGAAAGCCGGGGGCTGCAGCTCAGAGGCGTCGGGGGGCGGGGTGGGTGGGTGCGAGGCTGAGGCTGATCGGGGCTGCGGCGCCTCTGAGGTGGCCCGAGCTCCTGGGCGTTGCTGATGCCTCACGGCTAGGGCTCCAGAAGGCAGGGGCGCGGGTGCTTGACCACAGGGCCATAGGGCCATCCTGGAGGGTGGGGTGGAGGTGGACCCCGGGCTTCCTGCTCCCGGGCTTCAAGGCTGAGAGCGAGCCAGGTCGCGTTTCTGCTCCGGAAGGTGCAACAGCTGGCCTGGTGATGTGGATGTATTAAGTGTTCTCTGACACGTGAGAAACACCTTTCCAGAGGAAAAACACCCTAGCTGCACAAAATGTGTGAGAAGTGAACTAGTGACAGCTTCCATGAAACCATCGCAGATTGTAAAGTGATTATTCTCCAAATAAAAAGTGTATTAAAAAACTGACCTAGAGGTTCACCAGAACATAAAGTTTGTTTAGCTCAAAAAGTGAAAGTGTTAGTCACTCAGTCCTACTCTTCGAAACCTCATGGACTGTAGCCCGCCAGGCTCCTCTGTCCATGGAATTCTCTAGGTGAGGATACTAGAGTGTGTTGCCATTCCTTTCTTCAGGGATCTTCTAGATCCAGGGATCAAACCTGAGTCTCCTGCATTGCAGGCAGATTCTTTACTGTCTGAGCCACCAGGGAAGTCCTGTTTAGCTCAAAGCTTTGATTAAATTTAGGTAGTAAATTAGTGCAGATTCAATGGCATCCCACTCCAGTACTCTTGCCTGGAAAATCCCATGGATGGAGGAGCCTGGTAGGCTGCAGTCCATGGGGTCGCTAAGAGTCGGACACGACTGGGCAACTTCACTTTCACTTTTCTCTTTCATGGATTGGAGAAAGAAATGGCAACCCACTCCAGTAATCTTGCCTGGAGAATCCTAGGGGCGGGGGAGCCTGGTGGGCTGCCATCTGTGGGGTCGCACAGAGTCGGACACGACTGAAGCGACTTAGCAGTAGCAGCAGCAGCAGCAGCAATTGACGGAGATTAGAAATGAAAACCCAGAGAAAAGACAGGAAAGAACAGCAACTGGCTGCTGTCCCAAGGCGGGTCGGGCCCTTGGTGCCCCAGGGGGCAGCTCCATCCCCTCCAGGGGCCCACCACTGCCGACATGCTGACTTGCCGAAAGTGGTGGAGAGCTGCCTGGAGAACCGGCTGGCAGAAGCCCATCAGTTCACAGCGATGGCTCTTGGGTGGGAGAACGGTTACTTCCGCGTTGCTGACAGTTCCCATCGGAGCAGTGTGTTCTACAATCAAGAAACAGTGAGAACAATGCTTCTGGCAAGCTCACCTGAGAGGCAGTCCTGCTTCTGGGTCACGCACACACTGGACATCTGTCACGTCCCTCCTTGTTCAAAGAGAGACCCTCCCTCAGAGAACCAGCCAACGTGGCAGCTGAAGGCACGATCCACCTCTCGCCTTTCAGGGAAAGCAGAGCCTCGGGGTGTCCAGCGGGGTGCTGTGGGGACGCAGAGGGCCTGAGCATCCCTGGCCTCACCCCAGGGGAGGCGAGAGGACCCCAGGCGCAGCGCCCCCTGCCCCCACCACATGTTCTGTGGGATCTCAGTTCCCACAGTGTAACAGGCCACACGGGGTGAAACGCCCCCGACTCCACCCTCAAGTCAGCTGAGTGGCCATCCAGGCAGAGGGCAGACGCAGAGGCCGAGGAGGTGGGCAGGGGCAATGCAAGGCTGGGGGTGGGGGGTGGCATGTCTGGACGCCCCCACAGCGGCAGTCACCTGGACCAACGGCCCCCAGCCCCCCAGCCTGGGGGCACTGTGCTGCCCACCCAGCTCCCCGCACGCAGCCATGCTGGGCAGCTGGCTGGTGGGTGCTAAGCCTTTTCTGGGCACCAAGAGGAAAGCCCACCCACCAGGCCAGACCCCAGGAGAGACCAAGCATTCCTTGCTTGCCCCTCAGACCCCCTTCACCACTGCAAGGTCACAGGTCCTCACACACGTGCACATGTGCTCACATTCAGCCCCCAGGCCTCCCCTTTGTTCCTACCACCTGTGGGCCCTGGCTCTGACCCGCTGGACTGGGCGTTCAGGGCTCCAGCAGGCCTTCTTCCCGGTGACCTGAGGCTGCCTGCAGCAGGGTCTCAGGACTCCTGCCGTGTTCCCAGCCCAGCCCCTTTCCTGGATCCAAGGTCCTCCCAGCCCCTACCTGGGTCTGGGACAAGCAGTCAAGGGGCGCTCCCAGGGGGATAGCACCCCCACCCCGTGCCCCTGCCCGACCAGCCAGGCCAGGGGCTTCTCTGTCCACCAGGGAATGGGGAGGGTTCCTTGGGAAATGCCTGGGGCCAGGAGGAGGTTGGTCACCTGCCGCTCTGGGCCTGCTTCCTCCTCCACACAGTGGTGGCCACTCCTGGTGGAGGCAGGCGGGACCCGTCTCGGGCTCTGTGCCCACCCCCGGCGTCCCCAGCACCTAACTGACCCCCAAGCTTCTACAAAGGGGCTCTTGGTGTTTGTGGGGGCCCCAAGGGGCCTCGGATCAGGGACACTGAACTTCAGGAGGGGCATCTGCCTGTGGATTAGTCGGCCAAGGACCCTGGGGAGGCCCAGGGGCTGTAGAGGCCAGGGGCCTGGGGAGGCTCAAGGCTGTAGAGGCCGAAGACCTGGGGAGGCTCATGGCCGTAGAGGCTGGGGGCCCGGGGGAGGCTCAGGGGCTGTAGAGCAGAGGCCAGGGGGCAGGGGAGGCCCAGGGGCCGTAGAGGCCGAAGACCTGGGGAGGCTCATGGCCATAGAGGCTAGGGGCCAAGGGAGGCTCAGGGGCTGTAGAGGCAGGGGAGGCGGGGGAGGCTCAAAGGACCATAGCGGCCAAGGACCCAGGGGATGCCCAGGGACTGTAGAGGCCGGGGGCCCTGGGAGGCTCAAGGCTGTAGAGGCCGAAGACCTGGGGAAGCTCATGGCCATAGAGGCCGGGGGCCCGGGGGAGGCTCAGGGGTTGTAGAGGCAGGGGAGGTGGGGGAGGCTCAAAGGACCATAGCAGCCAAGGACCCAGGGGACGCCCAGGGACCGTAGAGGTCGGGGCCCCGGGGAGGCTCAAGTCTGTAGAGGCCGAAGACCTGGGGAAGCTCATGGCCATAGAGGCCGGGGGCCCGGGGGAGGCTCAGGGGCTGTAGAGCAGAGGCCGGGGGTCAGGGGAGGCCCAGGGGCTGTAGAGGCCGAGGGCCCGGGGAGGCCCAGGGCCATAGAGGCTGTAGCTGCTGAGGGGGGAGGCCTAAAGGTGACAGATCCTTCCCAAAACCTGGAGGCCCAGCCCCTCAGTGAGAAAGAGACCCCGGCTTCTGGGTTACGGACAACAGCGATTGCCGGGGCCAGCCCTGTGTGCACAGGTGTGTGGTGTGTGCACACCTGTGTGCAGGCCCAGTGGTCCAGGTGCTCAGAGGGGCTCCCCGTGGCCGGGGTGGGGGCTGCCGGGTCAGCCCTGCGGACAAAGGGGCCACATTCTCCCTCTGGCTGGGGATTAGGAAGGCCAAGGTGCCCTGGGAGGCCGCCCGCGCTGTGGCCTTGAGTGGAGGGAAGTTCCCATGGCCCGGCTAGCGTCCCAATCTGCCCGGGAGGGAGAGGATTATCTTCCAGCAAAGGAGTCACACAGACTCAGCCTTGAAACCCTGCCGCGGAGGCAGGGGGGCTCCGGGCCCAGCCTTAACCCCTTGTCTCCCTGCCTGGCCCACATGCAGGTCCTGCCCAGGGACCCAGCGCCCACAGGTGCCGCCCATGGGCGCCCCAGGCCACGGGGGCCACTCACCACACTCACACTGCCCACAGTCTGGGTCAGGCTTACGGCTGGACACCCCCAGCCCAGGAGGCCCCGGGAGCCGCCGGGGGCTTGGCCCAGACGGTTTCCCGTCAGCCCTCCAGGCCCCTGTCCTCTGACAGGTGTGGGGACCCCCGCTTTAGCAACAAATCCTGATGGCCAGGCGAAGGCCAGGATCAGAGCAGCCGCATGCGTTCACTGCGGCCGCATACCCCTGGCTCCCGCGTGCTCCACCCTGTGGACCTCGGGCCGCGGGCCTCCCACTCCCCGCTCTTCAAGGGCCCTCGGGGGGGTCTCCAGTCTGAGGATGGTCCGCTCTGTCTGGGGCAGCTCCTCTCAGGTGGACAGACCTCGCGGGCAGACAGCCTTCAGTCTGCTGTTCCCGAGAGCTTCGCCGAGTTCAGTGTCTCCCTGACGGCGGGAAGCTGAACCAGGGGGTGGAGGCCACCACCCACTCAGGGGCCAGGGCCCCGACCTGGCCTCAGGGTGGCAGTTACTAAGCCGGGGAACCACGGGTTGGGGTGCAGGGCCAGCTGGGAGAGGGCGCGGCCGCACTGTCTGGGAACCCGCCAGGGGTTGATGCAGCCGCCTCCGGGGCTGGGAGCTGCCGGAGCTGAGCAGACAGCTGTGGGGACAGCGCCCCGCCGGGAGTGCACGCAGGGAGGGAGTGAGCGGCCCTGAAGGACACCCCTTATCGTGGGCCCGCTGTGTGCCAAGCACGTCCTTCAGGGCCGGCAGAGATACTTTCTGTCCTGTGGGCAGAGGGAGAGCCCAGCCCAGCACATTCTGCATTCCGGGGGCCACTCATGGGGGCCCCGCCCACAGCAACAGGGCCCAGGACCCTGTGTGGGCCTGTGTGGACACCACAGAGTCAGGGAGCGTGGAGTGTCCTGCCCTGGGCACCTGCTGGTGGCCGCAGGACTGCAGGGCAGGACCCCGTCTGAGCTGAGCCCAGTCCCCGGCTGGCCTCCCTGGAAGCCAGCCGCTGTGTCTGCCCCTTGGGATCATCCTTACTGCCTGGGGAGGGGGGCTTGAGGCGGCGATGCCCGCTCCACTCAGCTCCTGTTAAAGTCTGACGGTGCCGGGACGCTGGGAGCAGGCTGCGCGGCCAGAGTGTGGGGAGGGGCCGGGGTCCCGCCCTGAGCTTGGGGTCCACTCCAGGCCCCGAGAGGCCACGCAGCGCCTGGCAGCAGAGTGGTGCTTGGGTGCATCCATCAGGCAGGGAGCCGCCCTAGCGTCCCCTGGCTGGCCTTCCTGCCTGCGGCCACTCCAGGTGGAAGCCGGCCCTGCGTCCATCCCTTCGTCCCGAGTCCACAGAGCAAGCCTTCCAGGGGCTGAGACTCAGGGGCTGGGGGCTCCGGGGGCCACAGCCAGGTGGGCTGGCTGGGACTAAGCTCCTGGTGGGAGGCCCAGCCTGCAGCCTCCTTCTCCCTCGGACTAGCTCTACCTGGCAGCCCAAGGAAGGCTTCCGCACACAGACTCTGCCGGGTCAGCACCTGCCTCCCAGGGGCCTTGGGGGGAAGACACAGACCATGGGCCTGGCCCCCTGCTCCCCACCGGCCGCCCACCAGGCTCCCCAGGCTCCCGCTGGTAGGGGGCCAGCCACCCCGGCGTCCGAACAGGGCCAGCAGGGTCCACACACCCGAGGCCTGGAGCCGCTGCCCCTGCCCATCTCCTCTCCGAGCCTCTCTGGTTCCCTGCGTGGTTTATAATCAGCAGGCACTGATGTTACAATCAGGTCAGCAGGACGACCGTGAGGGCCTTGGAGGGCTCTGGGGCGCGGGCCTCGCACCCTGGACTCCCTGCCTGTCTGCCTGCCTCCTGCCGTCTCCCTCCCGCAGGCCTGCTGCCCGCCTGAGGAGCCAGGGGCAGGAGCAGGAGCAGGAGTGTCTCCCAAAAGTCGAAGGAGGCAGCTGTGAAGGGGAGGGCTGATGGCAGTGGGGGCTCAGGGCGGGGAGGCCCCAGGGGTGGGGGGACCCCCGAGTGGTTACGGAGAATGGGGGACCCACGGAGATGGCCCCAGGGCTGCCGCCTGAGTCGGGGCTCCACCCCTCAGCCTGGCACTCAGCAGGTGGCCCCCTTGAGCCTCTGAGCTCCCTGGGAGGGGCGTCTCCTCTTCCACCAAAGGTCCCCCCTCCCCAGCAGAGGCAGGGGTCTGACACCCACTCTGTGGCCCCCTCTAGCCCAGAGACTGGCCCCTCCCAATGGCCCGGGAGACCCCTGAGCAGCTGACCGCCCACTGGCGTCTGCAGGCCCCTGCACCCCCTGCCAGGCTTCACGGCCCTCAGAGACCCTTGAGTGGGGCTGCGGACAGGCTCCTGGCGAGGGCTCTGGACCCTCTATCCAGCCCAGCGTCTGCAGATTCTCAGCTACACTCCTGGCCCCGAGGGGTCCAGGCCCTGGTTGGGGTGTCAGCGAGGTCTGGGTCAGGATGGCAGAAGCCCTGGCACGCTCACGGTGGGTGCTCACACACCCGGCCTCCCTTGCACGGCCACCTGTACCCTTGGCTTGCCTTTGCATCCAGGAGCCCGGCCCTCAGCCCCCAGGCCCACTGGTCGGGGGAGTGTGAGGGGCTGCTGCACACACACACACACAGCAGGCACACAGACACACACACACACCAGGTACACAGACACACACACACACCAGGCTCGCTCACACACACACACACACAGCAGGCTCACATACACACACAGAGCAGGCTCACACACACACACACACACAGCGGGCTCACACACACACACCCAGCTCACACACACCCAGCTCACACACACACCAGGCACACACACACACACACACCAGGCTCACACACACACACCAGGCTCACACACACACACCAGGCTCACACACACACCAGGCACACACAGACACTAGGCACACACCCACACCCACACCAGGCACACACACAAACACATGCACACCAGGCACACACAGACACAAAGGCACACAGACACAGGCACAGAGGCACACACACAGGCGCACACATGCACACCAGAGCCACCTCAGCGCAAAGGCAGGGCAGGGCAGGGCGGGGGTCATCCTGGGTCCGGGGGGCGCAGGCTACCCCAGGGCCGAGGGGGCAGAGGGTGTGAGGGCTGCACGGCAGGACCCTGGGACTCAGGACAGGGGACGGGTGGGGACACCTGACAGCCGGTCCATTTCAGACTCAGATCACCCCTCTGTCATCCCCCACGGGGGGGAAACGTCTGTGAACAGGGCGGTGGGCATCCATCCACATAGACCAGCTGTGCCCCCACCAGAGGGTACTGACTGGCAGCCCCGTGCATGGTCAGGAGCTGAGCCCTCCTGGGCCCTGGGCCTGGGGGCAGGGAGTGCATTGTGAGCAGGTGGCCGGGGGTCTTCGGTCAGCCATCCCAGGACTCCCTCACCTGTCCCCGCGTGTCCCCCCAAGACTGCAGGGGCCCTGCCCTTCTTCAGACCCCTGGGGTCCTGGGGGAAGAGCTGAGCACGGGGTGGCCTGCGGGTCCTCTGGGCTCTGGGGGTGGGTCCGGGGCTCAGTGCCCAGGCAGGAGGGGAGATGCCGCTCCTGAAGGTTGCCCCCGCGTGCGTGTTCCGGGCCGTGACGCAGGCCGCGCGCAGGGAGATAAGGCCCGGAGGAGGCTGCGGGCCAGGGCTGGCCCTGTCCCAGGTCCGCGGGGGCCCGCCCGCCAGGGCTGGGCGCTCTGCTCAGAGCAGGTCTTTGTGCCCCAATCTCCCAGGTGCGGGGGCGGCCGGGGTCCTTGGCACAGCGTGGCCCATGACTGCATGTGACGGCTGCTGCCGGCCACCCCGCCAAGGTCTCCGCCTGGCATAAAAGGGTGCCGGGCGGCCAAAGCCGCAGAGCCGCGGTCCTCACGCAGCTCTCCGCCACGCTGCCCTGCTCGCCTGCCGCCGGGACCCCAGACCGAGCCTGACCGCGACCAGGTAAGGCCCGCAGGCCTCCCGGTCTCTCCCACAGCCCGCCTGCTGCCCAGCTTGCTCGCACCTGGAGCCCTGCAGCGGCGACCGGAGCTCGTTCAGACTGACCCGAGCCGGCACGGACCCCGGACCTGCAGCCATGCCACTCGCTGTTCCTTTTTCCTATGCATATACTTCTTTGAGGGTCTGGCCTAAAGAGGTGTAGGGCATGGGAAAATGGGGCCCCGAGGTTCCCCTGCGCCAGAGCCTGCTGCCCGCCGGGCACCCGCCTCGAGACCTCCACACCCCGCACGCCGGGTTGGGGCTTCTGACCTCCACTTTGGGTTGAGGCGGAGGGGGGGGGGGTCACGGGTCGTGGAACGGGATGGGGCGACCTTCACTTCCACGGATGTGGTCCAAGCATCGTCCCTGGTCTGCACCCAGGAGCGTGGTGGGGGTGCAGCCCTGGGGACAGAAGGTGCAGGAACAGGAGTGGGACGGCCTGCCTGGAGCCACGCGGGGCCTGACGCGCCCAGAGGTGGGGGGCGTCAGCGGGGTTGGCCATGGGACTGCTTCTCCACCCTCATTGCGTTGTGATGAGTGTAATGCAAATAAAGATAACATCATGTAAAGTTCAGTGTGAAGAGAGTTGATACGGTGCGCTTATAACAAAGCTCCCTCATCGTGTGGTTTTTTTCTCATCCAAGCTGGTGGCGGGGGGTGGGGGGGCACATCAGTAAGAGTGGTCTTGGGGGAACTTATTAAAAACAAGAAAAACACGAGGGAGTGAGAGGACTCCTAGACATGTCAGTGGGGAGGGCGGCGGGTGGGGAGCTTTCTGAGGACCTTTCTGATAACCAGGGTCACGGGGACATGGCCCTCCCAAGTGGTGGGGCGGGCGGGCCAGGACTCCCAAGGCTGCAGGGAGACAGTCCACCCCAGCACTGCCCGGGGTGCCTGCCGGGCGGCGGGAGCTCCCTGGCGAGGGCGCCTGGAAAAGGGGCCGAGGGGGTCCAATGAAGGGGGGGTGTAAGCAATGACTGTCGGGCTTATTGGCTGATTGACCCGGCAAGCACAGCTCACAGATGCCCTTCATCAGCCGTCGTCCCAGGCTCAGCTGTAGGGCGGTCCCGCGGGGGGTGGGAGAAGGGGACAGGCCACAGCTCCTGGAGGCCCCCGGGCTCAGGCAGACGCCCGCCCCCAGCGTGTGCTCCCTTCTGTTCGTCCTCACCAGGGGAATGGGGGGCTCAGCTCCCCTGGACCCCGAGTGTCGAGGACGGCAGCGCCACACCCTCGGTGCACGAGTGACCGCGGCCCTGAGCCAGACACCTGTGTCCCGTGCTGGGGAGAGGGCGGGGCTGCAGGCAGGCTCGGTCCAGGCCGTCAGCGGCTCTGCCTTGTTCTGCACCGTTACCGTCCAGTCAGCAGCTGCAGGCAACGGCTCCTGGGCACAGGGAGGGAAATCCCTCAGAGTCACCACGACCCGCCAGGCATGCCCTCCCCCTGGGTTCTGGACTTGTCCCAGCTGCAGGGGAGGCATCCCTCGTGGGCAGCTCCCCGGGCAAGAACACAGACCTGGGAGTGTCCACCTGGAGGTGGAGCAGAGCAGGCCAGCGTGTCCTGTATCAGCTGAGTCCAGCAGAGGAGCATGGAGAGGCAGCCAGGGCCAGGCCTGGGGCTGGGAGGCCTTCGGGAAAGCCAGGTGACGCCAGACAGGCTGTCAGTCGTGGGGGGCTTTGTCCTGTAAAAGGTGGGGTGGGGGAATGACCCTCCCTCATAAACCTCAGCGTGGCTTCCCTGGGGAGGTTTCCCTCTACCTGCCGCCTGGCCACTTGCAGTCACCGCCAGGGCCGGGAATGTGGGTCTCACCAGCCTGCGGAGGCGGTGACAGGCACACCTCCAGCTGCAGAGGCCAGGAGCCCCGGAGGCCATGCAGCCCTGGGGCCGAGCCCTGGGTAACGATGGCCGGGTACGGCAGGTCCTCTGCCGCCAGGTGTCGCTGAAACTGGAGGACGGAGAATCTGCGTCATGGCCTTTCCATCACTGCAGAGCAGGGCTGGGCTGGGGGCACCCCCACACCCCAGGGGGGCTTGGTGGGGCTGCCTGTGCTCTGCAGACCCATTCTTTCTACTTGACGTGGCGGTAGCCTGGCTGGGCATGCCCATCCCTGACCCACAGCCGGGGTCACAGCCTGGGGTGAGAATGGGAAGGAGACTGGGAATGGGCTGGCAGGGGGTGGGTAGGGCGATCACTTGGACTTGATGCCAGTCAGAATCCTGCACAACGGCCGTGCCTGTGGGCCTTCCTTCGGGCAGCCTGCTACCTGTCTCCTATCCTGCAGGCAAGGACAGCCGGGTGGGGGGCGGGGCGGGCAGGCATGGGTCCTGGCTCCCAAGCCTTTCCCAATGATGGGGGAGCAGGGTCGGAGCACACAGCCCCCGGAGGCTCCGCCCCCACCGCAGCAGGGCAGGCACCTCTAGGCCTTTCTGGTGTCCAGCTCTGAGCTCACTGTTAAGGTGGATTCAAACCCAGGGTGACAAACACCTTCACTTCCTCCTAATCCTGTTGGTTTTCACATTTGTGCACAAAGCTCGGAGCACCCAGCACAAGAATCCGCCTTTATCTACTCCGACTGGAAGGCCAGCTCCCAGCACCTTCTGTCGGATAAGCTGTCCCTGATTGTGACGGCCCAGCACAGCCCCGTCCTCCTTGGCCTTTGGTGGCTTGCTGACCGTCCCCTCCTACGCAACCCTTTGGCTGTTTTCAGGGAGGAAGGAGAGGACGGCCGCCCCGCCCTTCCCCCGCGGGCCCGGGCAGAGGAGCGCTCCGGGGCGCCCCCTCCCTGCGCCCTCAGCCTCCCGCTCCGGCCCCGCTGGAGGACGCGGGGCACCACGTCCGCGCGGCCGAAGCGCCGCCCAGTGGAAGCTCTGGAGAGGCCAGGGCCTTGGGAAAGCCGCCCGCCCCCCCACCCCCGGGCCCTCTGCCGGCCTCCGGAGCGCGGACGCCAGGGGGAGGACAGAGGACGCGGCCGCTCTCCCACTGCCCAAAACACGCAGGCACCCCCTTCCAGAAGCAGTTTCTGTCACCGGTAGACGAGGAGCTCTGACCCACGGGGCGGGTGCCACGGGGCCCGGAGCCCACCCAGGCCAAGCCCGCCCCCCGCCGGGTCCTCGGGCGCCCCGGCTTCATGACCGCAGCTGTGTATCCGGAGGGTCGGTCCTGATTTGTAGGGAGGCGACGGGGCAGCACCGAGCTCCTCCGTGAGGTGAACGCGTCTCCACATTCTTTATTTAAACTTTTTAAAAATGGAAATACACAGTCAACAACAGCTGCGGACAGAGGGTCCTCGGGGTTCGGAAGCCACGGGATGTTCACGGGAACAGAATCCAAATGGCACCGTGCTGCAGCCGGCCCTGGGCGAACCTGCCGGACGCCAGGTGGCCGGCGAGCTAGCCGTCTGGAGGCCGAAAGAAGGCGCACAGCACTGCGGAGTGGCCCCGGTGACCTCGCCAAACTGAGCGGGCTTCGTGAGGCGCAAGACGGGCTAACTTTTGACCCTCTTGCAGAAGTGGGTTCCGAGGACTTGGTGCCGTGGGCACCAAGCATCCGACTGCGGCTCATTTGGAGGGTGGGGGCAGCTCCTGTCGGGAGGGAGGAGTCCCAAGGGCCTGAGCAGGGAAGACCCCTATCAGAGGGAAGCCCCAGGCCTGGGAGGAACGCCCCACGTGCAACAGGAGTACACGGATGGGTGACTCTACTCCCGGACCCGCCCCAACTCCCAACCCAGCCTGGGGAAGGAGGGCCCCCTGCACACACACCAGGTGTGGGCAGCCCCGGGGCACACACTCCTGGGGACTTCAGGGTCCCCGTGCCCACGGTCTGGGGGGGCTCCCCCACCCTACACCTGGAGACCTCGGCGGGCCTGGCTCTACCTGCTCGCCCCGCGCAGCTGCTCTGGGAGAGCCAGTCCACCGGGCCAAAGCTGCCGCAAAGGGTGGAGGCGGGAGGCAGCCCCACTCACAACCGGGCTCCGGAGAGACGGTGGGGCTGGCAACTGGGTCTAGCTAGCTGGGTGGGGCCGGCCGAGCACAGGGTTCGGCAGGGCTGGGCTGCACATACAAGCTTAGGAGGTGGGTTTACCTGGACGACCCAAATCCCCCCTCCCCAGATAAACGGCACCTAATTGCCTTCAATTCAGAGGCACAAAGGAGGCCATTTGCACCTCCTCCAGCTCTTCGAGGTCTGAGGGAGGGAAGGGGCTACGGCCAAGAAGGCAGAGGCGGGCAACTGAGGACTTGCAACGTGGTCTCTGCTGCCCCTGCGCTGGCCAGGGCTGCTGGAGGGTGAGGGCGGCCCCTCCCCTCATCACCCGCTGTTCAACCTGCACGGGGGTCTGCCCACCCGAGGGAGTCCGGGGTCCGCAGTCACTCCCGGGACAGGTGGGCTCAGCCAGTCTGTGCAGCAGGCTGTCCTGCTCAGCAGGAACGCAGGTCGCGAGGAGCTAGGCAGGGTGGGGAGGGGCTGGTCCGCCCACACGCTCTGCAGGGGTTCACTCTGGTCGCAGGAACTGCCCTCAGATTTGAGTGGCAGGAAGGAAGGGGGTCTGCTGGCTCAGGGCAAGGACACGTCTGTGCCCGGCCCTTCCCAGGAGCTGAGAGGAAGGACAGGGTCTCCTGAGCTGCTCTGCTGGGCCGCTGCCCGGCGCCCACCCCACCCCCCCCAGATCCCCCGGGTAGCCAGGCGGGTGCAGGGGCTGGTCTACAGTCCCCCGGTCCTCGTCCCGGTGCCTCTAGCGCTTCCCTCATGTGGCCGCGTCCCTGGTGCGAAGCTGCCCTCAGGGAAGTGGGTGGCGAGATGGGGCCGGTGCTCCGTGGGGAGGCTGCCAGTCAGCCGGCCCTCTCTCTCCCCCAACCCTGGCCGGCCTGCGTCTTCCCCCTCCACGCCATCTGCAGACAGATATGTGGCGTGTCCTAGACGACCCGCAGGG
The DNA here is from genome assembly GCF_029407905.1 of Bubalus kerabau. NCBI lineage: Eukaryota > Metazoa > Chordata > Mammalia > Artiodactyla > Bovidae > Bubalus > Bubalus kerabau. The sequence goes on along the minus strand of NC_073645.1, from coordinate 53,858,274 downwards.
CACTGCTGCAGGGACCCATCACAGGAGCCGCGCCCTCAGGCAGACAAGGCCCCGCTGGCAGCTGGATCCAGTCCCCAGCCCTGAAGGCTTTGAAATGGACAGGGTGAGTCTGCAGCCTAGGCTTCTGGGGGCACCGGCCTGGGCTGGGAACCGAGGCCGCCCCCCACCCCCACGCCGGCCCGCCTGGCTGCCTCGCTTCAAGATTAACACCCCAATCCCGCCCTTGAGCACTCTTGGGCTCAGCAGGGAGCAGAGGCCGGCCTGGCATTGTCCTTGACCTGGTGGGGTGAGGGTTGGAATTTAAATCCCTAGCCATGTCAGGTGAGGTGTCTCCTGAGATGACTGCAGGATGTCCTGTGAGTTGCGTGTGCCTGGAGTGCCCCCAGGATGCTCGTGGGCAGGTGGACGTGGGTGTCCCGCCACCATGACAGTGGCCGAGCTGCGGGTGCTCGGAGCCCCTGGGCCGGCCACGGTGCCTCCCCAGCCTGGTCAAGGGAGTGAGCCGCAGCCCCTGACTGCTCCAGGCACACAGAACACGCGGGACAGGCACCCTCTAGGTCATAGGGCCTCAACGCCCAGCCTCTGGGCCAGTACCGGTGCCGCCTGTTAGAACTGGGTGGTACAGCAGATGAGCAGCGGCTGGACGCGGGCTCAGCCGTTCCCCATCCCTCACGGTACCGCCGGAAACACAGCCTCCTCTGTGCAAAACCTGTCTTCCCCGGAACTGGTTCCTGGTCCAAAAAGGTTGGGGATCACTGGCTTAGATGAAGGGGAACGTTTGGTGAGAATTACTGCATTGAGTGCTAAAAGCAGTACTTTATGAAATGTCAGGCATTAACATGTACCTCGCCTTTCAAAACCCAGTTTTAGCATCTCCTTCCTTCTGATCTTTCAGGGCCAGTCCATTGGCCTTTTGGCCCCACACAGGCAGCATCCGCTGCAACCCCACCCCAGGTCTGCTGGGTGACCCCTTCTCTTAGGGGACCCACCTCTCACGGCCACCCGACCTCGACTTCGCGGCCCCTACCCCGACCTCCCCTTCTTGATCCCAAGGTGACCTCCCCTCGCAGGTCAGACGGCCCCTCCCTCCAGCTGGTGTGTGTAGACTCTCCTCACCTGGCTTTTGTTCCCTGGGGTCTCCCCACCTCTCCGTCTACCACGGGCTGCTCCGTGACAGCGTCGCCCCGTGGGGCCTCCGCTTCCTCACACCTCCTCCGGGTCCAGGTGATCGGGCACAGGTGTGGCGGTGGCTCTGGGTCGCTGGCCTCCAAACCCAGGTGGCCGCTGACCTCCCTCCGCACTGGCAGGGGCTGGTGGGGCGAGCGCGGGCTGCTTGCCCGCAATCCGCAGCGTCTACACTCCGGGGCCCTGAGGCTGCGACTCAGCCCGCGACCAGTCAACTTCCCCCACAGCAGCCCAGCTGTCTGAATTCTTGGACCCCCTGGGCCCTCACCACCACCATCAGGCCATGACTAGTGCAGGTGAGTGAGGCCCCCTCCCCTGCCCACGCCCCCCGAGAGGCCGGGAGGTCCCATGTGGCTCCGACGCTGCCCCCCAGTCCCGGCTCTCCCATGCTCCACGGTGCTCAGAGTCGGGGCTTCGGCCACCACGCCCCTCGCCCCCCTCGTTGGAGCCAAGAGGGTGAATCTGTGCTTCTGGTGGGGAGAACAGAGGTGCGCGCCTCGGGGCGCGGTGGTCATGTCCCACCCGAACAGGGCGGTGGTCTGGGGGTGCCGTCAGTTCCCAGACTGCAGGTGTGGAGTCAGGGAATGGGCTGCCCATGAGGACTGGCTCACGTCTGTCTGGGCCTCCGTGTCAGCTGGGTGGGCGCCTCCCCCAGGCCCCTTCTTTCCTAGGGAGTCAGGTCGGAGAGCTTCCTGCTGCTGTGCGAGGGGCCTCAGTCCTGGCCTGGCCCCTCCGTCCCACCCGCAGAGGAGGCAGCAGGGCAGGCCGAGTGGACAGGCAGGGGGGGCAGACCCCTGCCTCCCATCCAAGCTGCAGGCCCCCCGCCTCCCCCCTTCCCCCACCGGCCAGGACTCACCGTCCCTGCTCCAATCAGCAGCTCAGAGGTGAGTCCCATGCCTAGGGACCCCCACGACATCTCCTTGGCAGGTGGGGGCTCCGCCGCCCTCCAACCTCGTGAAGATCTCTGGTTGGAGGGGCTGCGCCAGGCTGAGGTGCCTTGTGAGGCCCACAGATGGACAGACTGGAAGCCATCACCCACAGCCAGGCCCTGCGGCCTTGCAGCGGTCTCCCTGAGACAGAACCAGAGTGATGTGGGGGTGGGTGCCCCATCAGTCTGAGGGACTCCAAAAGGGGCCCCGGGTGACCCTGGAGGGAACTTGATGAAGGTCTAAGTCCAGGCCCCGGTCTTTGGTGAATACGGCTCTGAAGCTGGGAAGCTGAAATCAACAGCACTAGAACAGTTTATGTAAGGACTGAATGTGGGGCTCTGAGCGCATGAAGTTAACTGAGATATTCAGTGTCTCAGTCGCACAGGCAGGTGTGGCTGGTGGCGGCCGGGTTGGACATTCTAGAACGTTCTTGTCACTCCAGAGTGCTTTTGCTTGGTGCTGTCATTAGAAACAATGAACAAAGTGAAGCCAGATAAGCACCTCCTCATGAACATGATGGGACAATGGCCCCTGAGGTCTTCATGAAGGGGCCTTCTGCAGGTCAGGAGAGTCCTTGTAGGATTAGGTCAGCGCCCAAAACTCAGAAAACGAAGAGGGAGTGCGCGCAGGTGTCCCGAAGGTGAAGGAAACAGATGAGACCCCCGAGGAGCAGAGAAACCCGACCGAAATGCACAGAGGCACTCACGCAGATAAATGGCCAAAGGCGATGGGACCCGGACACTCCCGCTGACCGGCTGTGGAGGGCGGGTGGGGCTGCGCCCACTGTGAAATTCAGGAAGCGGACCTGAACTGGCCACCCTCAGGGTCCACGCCAGGGACTCAGCAGGTCCTGGGGCTGGGCCACGTGAGCGGGGTGAGCCGCATGCCTGTGTAGCTGCTCCCGATCCTCAGCGACCACAGCTCTGGGAGAGGCCGGCACCAGCTCAGGGTCCTGTCAGTCTTGCTGCAGGGACACCAGGCCGGGGCCTGCGGGGCGGATGCCGGCTGCTTCCTTGCCGTGGCCTCCTGAGCGGGGAGCGGAGTCAGGGACGCTAAGCCCAACTACGAGGCCTCGCCCTCATGGCCTGTCACCTCCCAGGAGCCCTCCTGACTGCACCACCCTGGGCTTGGGATCTCAACATGGAATCAGGGGGACACGTTCGCTCCGTAACACTCAGCGCTGTGGTTTCTGGCAGACAAATTGGTCTAGTGCAGAACAGGGGAGGGAGGAAGGCAGCGCTACTGTGCCTCTTGGCACACCCCCTCCTGCTCTGCGCCCCCACAACGTGGGGGAGAGACTGCAGACGTGGCGGGGGTTGTGAAGACAGCGGCAAACCGCACGGACCTGGGGGCTCTGGTGAGGGCGTGGAGGAGATGCCGGAGGCAGCCGTGCTGACCTGAGAGCACGAACACGTCTGCCCACGGGCCCCATCCGCATGACCTGGAAAGGTGCAGGCTCACAGCCTGCCCGAGTCCACGCGCCCCTCAAGTCCCCGGGGAGGAGACTGTTCACACGGCCCGCTGTGCACGGCAGAGCTCAGTACCGACGGTGTGGTTATTGGAGCAGGTGTAGACGAGACAGGGTCTGGAAGATGAGCAGTGAGACTCAGGACAGGCACTTCTGAAACACGAGGTGTACAGGAAGCTCCCTTCAGTTAAATTCAGGGACCATATGGACACCAAGGGAGCGCAGGCAGAGCTAATCAGGTGGAATGGAGCCCTATCCAGGGGTGCGGGAGCCCCTGGACTGAGAGGGTCAAATGCCTCTTTGGGGAAAATGCATCCTGTTTGAGTGGTCCCATGTCACTGGAATAGATGTTCTTCCAGGGCTCAACAGCACTGACGTTGATGGGTGAATTTGCTGTATAACTGCTCTCTCTGGCCCCAGGCCCGGAGGGAAGGGAACTGGCGTGGGAGGCCGAGGGTGCTGAATTAGGTGGGAGCTGGCTTCCAGCCCCTGGCCGACACGGAAACCAACCGGGCCCAGGGGCGAGCTGATGCAGCCAGCTGGGTGCAGCCCTGCCTTACAAGGTGGATGAGGCTAAGGGCCCAGGGCAGTCCTCCACACACACAATAGGAGCACCAGCCGGCTGTGGGGTGAAGGGGAAGAGCAAAGCCAGCCCCAGAGCCCTGCAGCTGCCGGGGTGGGGCGGGGCAAGGCCCGAGCTCATGGCTCTTGATCGTCCAGGCCACTGTGCACGGTCTCAGCGCCGCAGGTGTGCCGGTGAGCTCACGCGTGCAGACAAGCGGCAGCTGGATAGGTCCTGAGCGCCGGGGCGGCAGGGCACCGGCCACGCTGCTGACCACGCACTGCAACACCAGCGCTTAAAGGTACGAACCTCACGCTCCCTAGGACGGCTGAGGTTAAAAAACAGTAACACAAGTGTGGTTGAGGATGTGGGGAAACGAACCCTTGTTCAGTGTCGGTGGGAATATAAAATGGGGCAGCGGCTGGAAGACGGTATGGAGGTTCCTCAAAAAATTAAAAATGGAATTACCACATGATCCATTCCACTTACACACCCCAAAGAACTGAACACAGGGTCTTGAAAAATATTCGCACATCCATGTTCGCGTCAGCATTATTCACAAAGCTGAAATGTGGAAGCAGCCCAAATGTCCACCGAGTCAACGGACAAGCAAAATGTGGTCCATCCATGCAGTGGGCTATCATTCCATCTTTAAAAAGAAAGAAAACCCGAAGTATGCTGTGTGTGTTATTCACAGCTTGGAGAACATTATTCTGGGTGATATAAACCAGATACAAAAAGACAAATACTGTGTGATCCCAGTTTTGAGGTCCCTAGTGGCTCAGATGGTAAAGAATCTGCCTGAGACGTGGGAGACCTGCGGGAGACCTGGGTTAGATCCCTGGGTTGGGAAGAGGGCACGGCAACCTACTCCAGTATCCTCACCTGGAGAATCCCACGGACAGAGGAGCCTGGCGGGCTGCAGTTCATGGGGTCAGAAAGGGTCAGGCATAACACACACAACAAGAGCATCCTGCCGGGGGTGGGAGAGGGGGCTGCAGAGTGAGTGTCCAATGATTCTGTTTAGGAAGAGCAAGTTCTGGAGCTGACGGGGATGACCACTGCACAATGTGAACATCCCTGCACACTTGAAACAGGTAAGACGGGAGACTTTGTGCTCCACGTATTTCACCAGAGTGAAAGAGAAGGGGTGAGCCTGCTGGCCGAGGGGCCCCTGATGACCCCTGAGGATGGCCCTGGAGGCCGGCTGGGTTGATGCCCACACAGGCACAGGAAAAGGTGTGCTCACAGCAGGACGCCATCCCTACTGGAAGGTGCGCTGCACACATGCTGAGTCAAACCCAGGATGGCCGGCGTAAGACCCACCTCACCCCACAGCCCCAGCCGCCACCCCCACAACTACAGCTGAGGCGGGTCACGGGCAGGCCGGGGAGCCGGGATCTGAGCGTTTCCACGCGTCAGGAATGGCTTAAGTCACAAATAAACCCCTAGCCGAGGCGCTGGAGTGAGACAGGCTCGCCCCTCCCCAGACTGGAAGACCTTGGCGAGGCTGGGGATGGGGTGTGCAGGGTCATCAGGCCCTGAGGAGAAGGCTCTGGACGTGCCCCCAGACCGCCAGGCAACATGGGGCGTAAGGCAGACAGGTTCTTCTTGGTGCACCCCAAACCTTGGTCCCCAAAGACTCGGAGGCTTACATGGATCTCAAGCCCCCAAACAGCCCTTTCTCCGAGCAGAGTCCCGGTGACATCACCCCCTGCCCCCGGCGGCTTCGGGATTTGCTGGGAAGCGGCCCAAGGCTGTCTCAGACCCCCCACCTCCCACCTTGGCTCTTACCTTTGGAAATGTGTAGGGTGTGCGGGTGTTTACAAACGCCAAGGGTCCCCCTGCAGGTTTCTGCCCTCGGGTGGACTGGAAGGGGGCAGGCACCGTCTCTCACAGCAGAGGCCAGCGTGTCCTCGAGGATTCGGGACCTTTCATACACAGCCCCCCGTCCTGCCGAACGGTGGGTGCACCCTTGTCCTGCCGGGTCCCTGCGGCTGGGGGCCCAACCGGGGCCTCTTAGAAGACATTTCCAGAAAAGGGCTGGGGGAGGGGCTGAGTGCTTGGCCGCCTGGAGCCTCCGGAGGGTGAGGACTGCAGGGCGCTTGGAGACAGGCTTCCCGTTTACCACGCCGACCAGAGCAACCACTTAAGTCTCTGAATGATCCCCTAGCTGCTGAAAAGCCGCCGGGCATTCAGCCCGAAGGTGTATTGTTATGCGGGCCCGCGCCTCTGGCTGCTTCCTCCTCCCACCCCGGCTGGGAGCACGTCCGGCCCCGCCCAGTCCCCGCCGGGTCTGAGCCCCCAGCGCAGGGTGGGGCCCTCAGTCAAGACTTGGAAAATGCTCCTGGGGCAATTTCGATAAAGTCCTTTTCAAGCTGCACGAACCCTGGCCTCCGCCAAGGTGGAAAAGCTCAAACCCGCCGAGCTTCCTGCCCCGGGCCCACCCAGCCCACGCACCTCCGTGGACAGGAGGGGACCCCTCCCCGGGGGCACGTTATCCTGGGAACCTCCTTCCTGGACGCTGCTCGGCCCAAGGCCGCGGACTCTTCCCTGGGCCGCCCGCGGGGGGCGGCCTGAGACCGCTTACACCTCCCCCACCGGTTCCGGCTGGACCCGGCCCCCGCCGGTTCCCGGGGCCCTCCCCGTGGCGCCCGGCCTCCTCCCTGCTCGCAGGGGCTCGCCCACCGCGGCCGGTCTGCGCTGGTGGGAAGTCCTGGCAAGCAGGGTCTGGAGACCTGGAGAAGGCTGGTATGCGATGCGGGCCCCGAGCTCGGGTTCCACGTGCCCACAGCCCTCCCCCGACGGGAGACGGGCCTCCTAGGCCTAGTGGGGCTGGGCAGAATCCCAACTGGGCCCCTCCCAGGGGTCCCGAGGCCATTTTAACCTCCCGGTTATCTCCAGCCCTACGTTCCTACCCAGTGCGCAACCTGCACACAGGATTGAGTCAGAAAAAGCAATCTTTTTATTGAACATACTTAGGTTTGGTTGGGGGAGGGGGGCAGCAGGGAGGGTCAGGGCTGAAGGGGCGGCCCTCCGGCGCGGGGACCGCGGAGGGACAGGCTCACGGGCGCGGGTCGGCTAGGACACCTCGCTCGGCCGCGGCGCTGCCCAGGATGAAGCCTACTGCTAGGGACACGGTCTGGTCGAAGGAGCCGCGCAGCTGCTCCACGTGCTGGTTCAGGGTCAGCAGCTGGTCACGCAGCGGGCCCAGGATGGACACGATGTCGCCGAGGTGCCCCAGGGTCTGCAGGAGGGCGGCGTTCAGAGACGGCGGCGCGGGCTGCTGCGGCGCGTGCTCCTCCGGGCGGGCGGGCGGCGAGTCGGGGTCTTCCCGGGCGGGGCCTGGGGACTGCGGTGGCGGGGAGCCGGGGGCACGGAAGGACTCGGGCTCTCCGGGGCGGACAGGCGCGGGCGTGAAGGTGCTGGGGGCCGTCGGGGAGCCGGGCGCGTTGGGCGCGTCCGCAGACTTGGGCGGGGACGGGCTGAACCTGAGTGTCCACGCGGGATCCGAGTCGAGCTCTCGGGACACGGGCAGCGGCGGGGCGCCTGGAACGCGGAGCCGCCGGTTGCCGGGGGCGCGCCCGCACCCCACCCCCGCTCCTCCGTCTGAGGGGCTCTCCCCACAGCCCGCTCCCCGCGCTCTTCCGTCTGGGGCGCGCCCTCCCCCACCCCAGCCCACCTACCCGGCTCGGCGGGCGCGGCGGAGGCCGGCCGGCGGCCGCGCGGGGGTCGTCCGGGCCCGGGGGAGCGGCGGCGTCCGCGCCTGCGCCCGTTGTCGCCCAGGAGGCCCATAAGCTGGCGGATCTGCGCGTCGAAGGGCCCGGGCGGCTGGCCGTGCGCGTCGCGGACCTTGTCCTTGAGGAACTTGTAGCGGCGGCGGCACTGCGCGGGGGTGCGCCGCACCTGCTGGCGGGCCAGCGCGGCCGACACGCGGCGGTAGGTGGGCAGCGCCTGGCGGCGGTCCAGCAGGAGCGCGCGCCACACGGCGGGCTGCAGCAGCGTGCCCAACAGCAGCTCCGTCTCGTGCGCACTCCAGGGCGTGCGCTGAGCCGAGCCCGGGGACACGGGCGAGCCGGGGGACGCGGGCGAGCCGGGGGGTGCGGGGGTTGCGGGAGCCGCCAGCGCGCCGGGCGAGGCGGACCTCCGGGGCGGGGTCTCCGGGGCGCCCCCCGCCAGCCGCGGCTCGGGGTCCGGGCTGGCGGGCGATGGAGGCTCGGGCGGGGGCGGCCGCCGCGGCCGCAGCAGCATCCCGGGGCCAGCGGGGTCGAGGCCGAGGCCCAGGAGAAGCCGCCAGTTCGCGCTCGGAAGACCCTGCACGCCCGCCCTGCTCGAAGCCGGCGCGGAAGCCCCGCCGGGTCTACGCGGCCCTCCCCCTGCCCCGCCCCGCCCCGCCCCGCGCGCCAAGTTCAACCCGACCGCGGCAACGCCTGGTCTCCGGGCCAGTCTTTGGGCTCCTGGGTCTCGAGCTCGTAGAGTAAAGCTCTGCCCCCGCCCGCCTACCGCGAAAGCGCCCGCCCAACCTCCTTGTCTGTACTTCTTAAACCGCTGGATCAAGTCCAAACGAACATGGCAACGTGTGTCGGGCGCGCAAGGTTCCGTACGTGTTTACGCATGTGCGGTGCCCTTTCACCGCTGTGTAGAGGAAGCCGTGGCACATTCTGCTTCCAAAGGCTCCTTTTTCCTTTGGTGCACTCTTGCTTGCTTGCTTGCTAAATCGCTTCAGTCGTGTCCGACTCTGTGCGACCCCATAGACTGCAGCCCACCAGGCTCCCCCGTCCCTGGGATTCTCCAGGCAAGAACACTGGAGTGGGTTGCCATTTCCTTCTCTTGGTGCACCCTAGCTATTCCTAAATGTAATCATGTTCTGGTTCTACCAGCCACCCAGACCCCCCCAACCCCTCTACGGTTTTAGTTTGTGGAGGCGATACTGTTCATCGCTGTCTGCTGGACCTGATGGAGAGCTAGGCCATTGGTCAAACTTAGTGTCGTAATTTACATACACTGCACATGAAGGGACTTTCTTATTCTGATGCAGAATGGCCACCGCCGACATTGTGTTTACTAGTGTTAAACCTGACCCCCTGAGATACTAAGGGTAGGAGAAAGGTGCCCAAAGTTACAGCTTCTGCTCAGCCGTCTAGAAGTCCTAGCCAGAGAATAAACCAACAAAAAGGCTTGGGAAGTATGGAGATAGCCAAGGAAGAAGTGATGCAGTGCTCCTTGCACATAATATGGTGGTACACGTGCAAAGTGCAAAATCGACAGGCACAGTCAGAAGTAATGAGCTTTGCAAGGTCATCGAATACAAAAATGAACAAAAGTGAATTGTATTTCTGTATACTAACCACAGTAGTTTTATAAAACTCCTGTTGTTCAGTTGCTAAGTCTTGTGCCACTCTTTGAGACCCCATGCACTGCAATACACCAGGCCTCCCTGTTCTTCACTATCTCCCGGATCTTGCTCAAACTCCCGTCCATTGAGTCCATGATGCCTCCAACATCTCATCCTCCGTCCTCCCCTTCTCCTCCTGCCCTCAGTCTTTCCCAGCGTCACGGTCTTTTCCAGTGAGTTGGTGCTTCACATCAGGTGGCCAAAGTATTGCGGCTTCACCTTCAGCATTAGTCCTTCCAATGAATATTTAGGATTGATTTCCTTTCAGATTGACTGGTTTGATCTCTTTGCCATCCACGGGACTCTCAAGGCTTCTCCAGTACCACAGTTTGAAAGCATCAGTTGTTAGGCGCTCAGCCTTCTTTATGGTCCAACTCTAACATCCATAGCTGACTACTGGAAAATCGATAGCTTTGACTAGACAAACCTTTGTTGGCAATGTGATGTCTCTGCTTTTTAATATGCTGTCTAGGTTTGTCAAAGCTTTTCTCCCAAGGAACAAGCATTTTTAAATTTCATGGCTGCACTCACCATCTGCAGTGATTTTGGAGCCCAAGAAATTAAAAGCTGCAACTGTTTCCACTTTTCCCCCATCTATTAACCATGAAGTGATGGGACCGGATGCTGTGATCTTAGTTTTTTTAAATGTTGAGATTTAAACCAGCTTTTTCACTCTCCTCTTTCACCCTCAAGAGGCTCTTTAGTTCCTCTTCGCTTTCTGCCATTAAACTGGTATCATCTGCATATCCAACATCGATATTCTCCCAGCAATCTTGATTCCAGCTTGTGATTCATCCAGCTTGGCATTTCCCATGATGTGTTCTGCATAGAAGTTCAATAAGCAGGGTGACATGAGTATACAGCCTTGATGTACTTCTTTCCCAATCTGGAACCAGTCCATTGTCCTATGTCTGGTTCTAACTGTTGCTTCTTGACCTGCATACAGGTTTCTCAGGAGGCAGAGTAGTCTAGTATTCCCATCTCTTTAAGAATTTTCCAGCTCTTTCTTGACTCCATCTTCGCAGTAACGGCAGTGGTGTCTGTGATCTAGTTGCCAACATGCAGCTCTTTGCGCCCAGGAGCTACACACTCAAGGTGACCGACCAGGAGACCGTTGCCCAGATCACGGCTCAGGTAGCCTCGTTGGAGGGCATCCCTCCAGAAAATCAAGCTCTGCTCGTGGCAGGCACACCCCCAGAGGATGAGACTACCCCGGGCCAGTTTGGGGTGGAGGCTCTGAGCACTCCGGAAGAAGTTGGCTGCATGCTTGGAGGTAAAGCCCATGGTTCCCGGGCCCATGCTAGGAAAGCCAGAGGTCAGACTTCCGAGGTGGCCAAACAGGAGAAAAAGAAGACAGGCCGGATCGAGAGGCACATGCTGTACAACCAGCGCTTTGCCAGTGTTGTGCCCACCTTTGGCAAAAAGAAGGGCCCCAATGCCAACTCTTCAGTCCTTTGTAATCTTGACTGTCTCTAATAAAGCTGCTTAGCCCAATCCAAAAAATAAAATTTCCACAGTTTGTTGTGATCCACACAAAGGCTTTTGGGTAGTCAATGAGGCAGAAGTAGATATTTTTCAGAAATTCTCTTGCTTTTTCTTTGATCTGGTGGATGTTGGCTTTTTGATCTCTGGTTTCTCTGCCTTTTCTCTGCCCAGCTTGTACATCTGGAAGTTCCTAGTTCATGTTCTTTTGAAGCCTACCTTGAAGGATTTTGAGCATTACCTTGCTAGCATGTGAAAGGACTGCAATTGTACAGTAGTTTGAACATTCTTTGGCATTGCCCTTCTTTGGGGTTGGAATGAAAAGTGACCCTTTCCAGTCCTGTGGCCATTGCTGAGTTTTCCAAATTTGCTGGCATATTGAGGGCAGCACTTTAACAGCATCATCTTTTAGAATTTGCAATAGCTCAGCTCGAATTCCATCACCTCCATTAGCTTTGTTTGTAGTGATGTTTCCTAGGGCCCACTTGACTTTCACACTCCCAAGATGCCTTGCTCTAGATGAGTGATCACACCATCGCGGTTATCGGGTCATTAAGACCTTTCTTGTACAGATTTTTGGTGTATTCTTGCCACGTCTTCTTAGTATCCTCTGCTTCTGTTAGGTCCTTGCTGTTTCTGTCCTTTATTGAGCCCATCTTTGCATGAAATGTTCCCTTGGTATCCTCAATTTTGTTGAAGAGATCTCTGCTGCTGCTGCTGCTGCTGCTAAGTCGCTTCAGTCATGTCCAACTCTGCGACCCCATAGATGGCAGCCCACCAGGCTCCCCCTTCCCTGGGATTCTCCAGGCAAGAACACTGGAGTGGGTTGCCATTTCCTTCTCCAATGCATGAAAGTGTAAAGTGAAAGTAGGAAGTCACTTGGTCGTGTCCAACTCTGAGCGACCCCTTGGACTGCAGCCCACCAGGCTCCTCCGTCCATGGGATTCTCCAGGCAAGAGTACTGGAGTGGGGTGCCATTCGTTCCCATTCTTTTGTTTTCCTGTATTTCTTTGCATTGATCACTGAAGAAGGCTTTCTTACCTCTCCTTGCTATTCTCTGGAACTCTGCATTCAGTTGGATATATCTTTCCCTTTCTTCTTTGCCTTTCACTTCTCTTTTCTCAGCTGTTTGTAAAGCCTCCTCAGACAACCACTTTGCCTTCTTGCATTTCTTTTTCTTGGGAGTGGTTTTGGTCACCGCCTTCTGTACAATGTTTTGAATCTCTGTCCATAGTTCTTCAGGCACTTTGTCTACACCAGACCTAATCCCTTGAATCTATTTGTCACCTCCACTGTATAATCATAAGGGATTTGATTTAGGTCACAGCTAAATGGTCTGGTAGTTTCCCCTACTTTCTTCAATTTAAACCTGAATTTTGCAATAAACAGCTCCTGATCTGAGCCACAGTCAGCTCCAAATCTTGTTTTTGCTGAGCTTCTCCATCTTCAGCTGCAAAGAACAGCATCAATCTGATTTCAGTGCTGACCATCTGGAGATGTCCATGCATAGCATCGCATCTAATGTTGTTGAAAGAGGGTGTTCGCCGTGATCATGTATTCTGGTAAAACTCTATTGCCTGCTTCATTTCGTACTCCAAGGCTAAACGTGCCTGTTATTGCAGATACCTTTTGACTTACTGCTTTTGACTCTAATCCCCTAGGGTGGAAAGGACATTTTTGTTTGGTGTTAGTTCTAGAAGGTCTTATAGGTCTTCATAGAACTGTTTGACTTCAGCTTCTTCTGCATTAGTGGTCGGGGCATACACTGGGATTACTGTGATATTGAATGGTTTGCCTTGGAAACAAACCGAGATCATTCTGTCGTTTTTGAGACTGCCCCTGAGCACTGCATTTTGGACTATTAATTGACTCTGAGGGCTATTCCAGTTCTTCTAAGGGATTCTTCTCACAGTACATATAATGGTCGTCTGAATTAAATTCTCCCTTTGGTGTCCATTTTGATTCTTAGACTCCTTCAGTTCAGTCCAGTTCAGTCGCTCAGTCGTGTCCGACTCTTTGCGACCCCATGAATCGCAGCACGCCAGGACTCCCTGTCCATCACCAACTCCCGGAGTTCACTCAGACTCATGTCCATTGAGTCGGTGATGCCATCCAGCCATCTCATCCTCTGTCGTCCCCTTCTCCTCCTGCCCCCAATCCCTCCCAGCATCAGGGTCTTTTCCAGTCAGTCAACCCTTAGCATGAGGTGGCCAAAGTACTGGAGTTTCAGCTTTAGCACCATTCCTTCCAAAGAACACCCAGCACTGATCTCCTTTAGAATGGACTGGTTGGATCTCCTTGCAGTCCAAGGGACTCTCAAGAGTCTTCTCCAACACCACACTTCAAAAGCATCAATTCTTCAGTGCTCAGCTTTCTTCACAGTCCAACTCTCACATCCATACATGACCACAGGAAAAACCATAGCCTTGACTAGACGGACCTTTGTTGGCAAAGTACTATCTCTGCTTCTCAGTACGCTATCAAGGTTGGTCATAATTTTCCTTCCAAGGAGTAAGCATCTTTTAATTTAATGGCTGCAATCACCATCTGCAGTGATTTTGGACCCCAAAAAAACAAAGTCTGACACTGTTTCCCCATCTATCTGCCATGAAGTGATGGGTCCAGATGCCATGATCTTAGTTTTCTGAATGTTGAGCTTTAAGCCAACTTTTTCACTCTCCTCTTTCACTTTCATCAAGAGGCTTTTTAGTTCCTCTTCAATTTCTGCCGAAGGGTGGTGTCATATGCATATCTGAGGTTATTGATATTTCTCTCAGCAATCTTGATTCCAGCTTGTGCTTCTTCCAGCCCAGTGTTTCGCATGATGTACTCTGCATATAAGTTAAATAAGAAGGGTGACAATATACAGCCTTGATGTACTCCTTTTCCTATTTGGAACCAGTCTGTTGTTCCATGTCCAGTTCTAACTGTTGCTTCCTGACCTGCATATCGGTTTCTCAAGAGGCAGGTGAGGTGGTCTGGTATTCCCATCTCTTTCAGAATTTTCCACAGTTTCTTGTGATCCACACATCAAAGGCTTTGGCATAGTCAATAAAGCAGAAATAGATGTTTTTCTCGAACTCTTGCTTTTTTGATGATCCAGCAGATGTTGGCAATTTGATCTCTGGTTTCTCTGCCTTTTCTAAAACCAGCGTGAACATCTGGAAGTTCATGGTTCATGTATTGCTGAAGCCTGGCTTGGAGAATTTTGAGCATTACTTTACTAGCGTGTGAGATGAGTGCAATTGTGCAGTAGTTTGAGCATTCTTTGGCATTGCCTTTCTTAGACTCCTTGGTGTGGGATAATTCTAAGTCTGCACCCAGGTTATACAGACGGCGCAGAGTGCCTGGAATCTTCCTTGCCTGTGGGACTTTGGCAAAGCTGAGGAGTCGGTGGTTGCACAATCCCGCTGACGACACTGCAGCGCGGCAGGCTGTCTGCTCACACCCCTCGTGTGCTCCAGCTGCGTTTAGTTAGCCTGTGCTCTCAGTCTGCCCCCGTGGTCCTCTCTAGATCTTTTTCCCCACGTACTTGCCACTTTGAGACTGGTGGGTATTTTGAGGCTTGCCCCTCAGTTTGGGTTTGTCTGGTGTCTTCTCATGATTAGACCAGGGCTCGGGGGCCTGGGATGAGACCCCAGAAGTGATGTGCCATCTGCTTAGTGTGACCCTCCTCTGCAGTTAGGGTGAAGCCTGCGTCTCCCCACTGTGAGGGCACCCTCCTCCTGTCCTGCCCCACAGGAGGCCAGTCGCCAGGTGCCCCCAACACTCAAAGGGTGGCCAGCTGCACCTCCCGGGGCAGGTTCCCCTTGGTTATTCCTGTTACTCATTCAGCTGTCCCCTGACGTCGGTAAGGACTCAGACTTTGACCCTCCTCCTGGCCCACAGCCCGTCACTGTCCCACGTGGGGCGCACATGGTCGGCTCTGGCTGTGGGAGCAGCTCTTTCGCTCTTGTCCTGTGTCCTTTTGACGTGATCTACCTCTATCCCCTTCCCCCCTTTAGCTCCTGACTCATCTGCTATACTTTCCCCACCCCAGCCCTGGAATCAGCCATTCAGCTGTTTCCTTTTTTTTTTTTTGCAGACCTGAATGTTGTCTGGAAGATTTGGGGTGTCAGTGCTTTAGGGGCTGTGGTTTGGGGGCATTTCTGCTGCCCAGGAGACGTTTGGTGACGTCTGGAGAGTTGTGGGTTGCCGCAGCTGCTGGGGGGGGTCGGCGGCGATGCTGCTGGCATCTGGAGGGCGGAGCCCAGAGACACCAAGAAGACCCCTAGGCTCTGGCGGCCCCACAGCAGAGAGACCCTCACCCTGCGGTGCCTGCCAGCCCTGAACCGCAGCAGCAGGACCCTTCCTGGTGGTGACAGGCCCGGGGCACCCCTCAGTCCCCCCACGAGGACGAGCTGGCCGTCCGACCTGTGGGCTGTGGGCGAGGTCTGGGTGGCCGGGCCCTGGGATGGTGGCAGGGTTTGTGGTGGGAAGGCTGGGGCTGTGGTGCCCGGAGGCCTCTGCGGGCGGCGACTGTGGGAGGCCGGCCATCTCCTCCCGAGGCAGCTCGCAGGCCCCGGGGTATGGGGATCAGTCCTGGGGCCGCCTTGCCCCCGGCTTGTCACCCAGGATCATTGCCGCCCGCCCTCACGAGCAGCCCCGGAGACGTCATCGTGGCTGTGGGGAGCCCCCCGTGACCTGTAGGGCGGACAAAGTGCGGGAGCCGTGGGCAGCCGTCTTGGTAGAAACGGCTTTATTAGAAACTGGAGTGCACGAGAGCGACATGCAGACGGGTGCGTGTGGGCTGAGGCGGCCGCTCCCGGGGCAGAGCCGGTCTGGCTGGAGTGTGTGTTCACGCGGCCTCTGAGCTTGCTGAGTTCAGTGCTGAAAACCCAGGAGTTCATCTGCAGAACCGAATTCTCACATGAAAGCTTCGTTAGGGCCAGGCGTGCCGCACGCCTCTCGTATTTCACGTACGCAGGAGCTAGGTGTTGGGAATGAATATATGTGGGAAAACACCCTGACGTTAGAAATTCAGCGTTTTATCAAGTAATGGTTTCCTTGAAATACCACTAGCTGGTTGCGCCAAAGAATCACTAATCCTAAAACTCAGAAGAAGAATTGCAGGTCTCGCGGCGATTTGCAACGAAAGGATGCGGGTGCCTGGGACGGTCCGGGGCACTGGCCTCCCTGCTGCGGGTGTGTGAGGCCTCGCCTGGTCCCCAAGCCGCCGGCGAGTGCGTCCTGCCCACGCTGGGCAAGGCGGCACCAGCAGGCTGGTGGAAACAGCCCTGAGGGGTGCTCAGTGCCCCCGAGGCGGCAGGCGCCTCTCCTCAAAGCGCAGTGGCAGCCAGCCGTGGGAGGCGGGCACGGGTGTGTGTGTCGCATGCATGGATGCTGAAGGCGTCTGGGACCACCCCCCAGGCGCCCCCCTACCCAGCATGGTCGCGGAGGGGCCGCTGAGGCTGTCTTGGCTTTGGAGCTGCCGTCTGAGTCCTGTGCCCTTGGATGCGGGGCCTCGGCACAGGGGAACCCCCCCCCACAGGGCAGTGCTCTCAGTGGCGGGCGGTGGGCGGCGGGCACCGGGGCCATGGGGCACGGGGAGCGGCCGGGGGGAGCTGCGAGGCACTGGCGGGCAGCAGGAGGCTGGCCAGGATGAAGGCTGTGAGGCTCGGGCACCCCCACCCCCAGGGCAGGGCGAGCAGCCAGTGCTCAGGGCAGAGGGCGGGATGCCTAGCGGGGGAACTGTGAGCCCAGGGCTGGGCTGCGGCCCCCGGAAGCCTCAGGGCTTCACATGGAAGGTTCCAGAACCCTTGGAATCTGTTGTTCGCAGGGGGACCAGGGGTCCGTCGTGGCAGACACAGGCAGACTCACGCAGACTTTGCTCGGGGGCACCCGGGTTACAGGCCGAGGGGTGCGGGGCTCTGGGGGCAGGCTGGGCAGAAGCTGTTCGTCTCTGAGAAACATAATGAGCGTTCGGGGGTTCGGCTCCTGGGAGCCTACTCGCCCCAGTCTGGTTTACATCTTACATCTTTAAATTTTACAGTCAGCCTCCTGGTGCCGTCTCCGGGTCCGTGTCTGAGCCCGCGCTCCCGTCCGACCCTCCTGCGCTGCGGGGGGCCCCCGTCCACCCCCCGGCCTGCCGCCTCCGCTACTGGAACGTGGCCCTCATCCTCCGCAGCTTGTCCTGGATCTTCCGGGAGTGCTTCTCGCTGGCTGCCTGCCGGGGGCCCGCCCCGCTGTCCGCCGCCAGCACAGCGATGTCGGCCCCGCTGAAGCGAGCGATTCTCTGCTTGAGCTGGGACTGCAGCTTGGGGTCGGGGGCGAACGTGTAGGGGTTCTCCTGGAACGCGTGGACCTGGCTTGCCACCTTGGCGATGTTTCTGTGTCGGGAAGAAATGGGACATGAGTTTGCACGCGTCTCGGGGGCGGTGTTGCAGCTGGTGGGCACTGGCCAGTCCCAGCCCGACCGCGTCAGAGTTCAGACCGCGAGGGGCCAGTCTGCTGTTCAGTCACAGGCCAGACCTCGTTTCAGGGCCCAGGCGTGTTCATCCACCTGCCCTGCGTCTGTCCATCCTTCCCTCCCTCTGTCCGTCCATCCACCTTTCATTCCACAAACGCTGACTGGAGATGTGCTGTGTGAGGCCCAGTCAGTGCTGAAATCCCCACGATAAGGAAGCGTGAGGCAGCCCAAGGCGGCAGACGAGTGCACGCGGGTTAGTCCATCTGGGTGGGTTCGGTGCTCTGCGCTTTGCCCCAGCCCCGTTCACTGACGTGGCGCCCAGGGAACCGGCCACGCGGGGAGCCAGCCTTTGCCTCCCAGAGCTGGGCGTCAGGTGGCGGCCGGCACTCCGCGGGGCATCATCCGGAAAACGGGGGCCTCTGAGCTGCGGGCCTCGGTTCTGCCTGGGGAGGCTGTGGACTCCCCAGACACATGTGCCCACCCTGGCTTTGTGTGAAGACGCGGTGTGTTCCATGTGAATGCCTCCGTTGTTAACGAGGAGACAGGTGTGCAAACACACGCACCCGTGAACCGCGTCAGGAGGAGCGCACGCGAGCGGAGCCTGGCCAGGCCCTTTCTGGACCGTGGCCTTCCCTCACTGCCCGCTTCCCCTTTGATCGCCATGGGCCTCTGGCAGTAAGTGTGCCTTGTGGAAACAGTGTCATCTCTAAACTCCTGTTTTCAGTGACTGAAGCGGTCTCACAGGCACAGCTGGCAACGGTGGGCTCTGTGCCCCCTGGGCCCTGCTCACAAAGCGAGGCTGCTGTCCTTGACCCCGAGGAGGCTGGACCAGCCTCCACCTGACTGCAGCGTGACGGTGCAGGCTGGGCGGGGTGGGGAGGACGGACTTGTGGGTGGGGGTGCTCCTGGCAGACGGGCTGGCCCTGAGCTGGAGGCAGCGTGGGCCTGGGGCGCTGCGGAGGGGCGGATGTGGCCGGGAGCCCCTGTAGAGGCTGGCCTGGGCCTGGGTGCTGAGGGGACCGGTGCCACACACGCTGAAGTGGGCAGTGACCCTCTTTGGGGGTGTCTGAGTCACTGGTGGGGTCACGGTGAAGGTGGTTGCAGACAGTGCCCAGTCCGTGCCTCCTGGTGGGTCCCCAGGGGTGCTGGCAGCTGAAGGGGCGGGGGCCTGACCAGGGGTCCTCCTAGGTTAGCCCCAGGGTGGGGGTCCAACAGGAGAGCAGAGGCGGAACAGAGGGAAGAGGCGGCTTCAGGGGGCCGGGGGGCGGCTGCACAGAGGTGGGGTTCAGGGTGTGCCTGCTCTCCCAACAGGAAGGAAGGTCGCAACCTTCGACCTCGGGGCGGTGTTTGGGGCCATGGATGCCAGCAGTGTGGGAAATGTTTACCCCGCGTTTGTGGAGAAGGAGGCAGCTGGAGGTCACCTGGAGGGAGCTTGTGGCAGCCTGGGCTGGGTGGGGGCATCTGGTCCAGGCCTCAGAGGAATAGGAGGGATGGGGAGACCCCTCACCTGGCTGGCTTGCCTGTGGGCCTCTCACCTGCTTGCTCACCTGCTTGCTCACCTGTGGGCCCCTCACCTGAGCTTGCTCCACCTGTGGGCCCCGTTGGTCATGGTGAAGCCTCCCGTCTCCAGCTGCTGTATGTGCATGGCCAGCAGGTGGGCTGAGGGCAGGGTGGGCTGGGCCCTGAGGCGCCGTCCTTCCATCAGACACAGGCTGTCGCTCTTCAGGAAGACCTGGGACCCAGACGGGCGTGGGCTGAGCAGAGGCGAGGGGGCATCCCTGGTGCATAGCAGGGCCGGCCAGTGCCAGTCAGTGCCTGGGGCGCCACACCCCAATTTGCCATCCAATTCAAAGTACCCCTTGGCTCCCTGGCTGGGGGTCCAGGCTCTGCAGCGTGTGGGCACAGGAGGAACACTGACCCCCCAGAAAGACATGCGCTTCCTGCTGCTGAGGTGCTGGTTCCAGAAGCGCGCCGAGGGACCCCACCCTAATCAGACTGAGCGCCGGCTGGCCAGCGGCAAGCCCCCGGGTCTGCGGTCAGCCGAGGACACATGGGAGCCCTGCCACTGGCAGAGCTGGGCCTGGGCTGGACGCAGGCTGCCCCTGGCACCTCGGCCCGCCAGCCAGAGGCTGTGTCCTCGCCGACCGTCTCTCAAGGGGCAGCCAGGAGGAGGTGGGCTTCAGACACCTGCACCCCCAGCGGGAGTCAGACCCACGAGGCACAGTCGGCAGGCAGGGCTCCTGGAGTGCCTGCCCCTGCCTCCTCTGCCCGGGGGACGGGGAGGCTGTGCCCGGTCCTGGGGGGCCGTAAGGCAGACGGCCAGGCAACCCATCCTGCCACCTGTCAACCACCGCCCCTGGGGGGACGCGAGCTCCTGGGAGCTCACGCACACCGGTACCTCCACAGCTTTCAGCTCCTCCATCACCTCCGCTATCTTCGCGGGCAGAATTCTCCAGGCCTAGAGTAAAAGCGCAGGTGAAACCCCTGGCCCCGTGGGGGCCCCCTGCCCAGCCGCGCGGGGCACGCACCGCGCACTGGCGTACGGCCGCGTGCTCCAGGCCGCCCAGGATCTGCATGGCCGTGGCGAAGTTCCTCTGCTCGTAGCAAGACTTCGCGATCAGCAGAAACTTGGAGAGCAGGTTCACCTGCAGCTGAAATTGGAGAACGAGACACTTGCATCCTGAGCTCCAAGGGTCGCAGGGCAGGGTAGGCGTCGGGGTGGGCGAAGCGGGCGGCCCAGAGGGACGGGCACAGAGGCAGGCCAGTGCTCACTGTCCCCTGGACAAACCTCAGCTCAGGACAGATGGGGACAGCAGGGCATGCCCGTCTGGGAGGGGGGCCCACAGGGAGCCACCCCGGCAGGCGGGATGGGGTTGTGGTGCCTGCTTCCACGGGGTCGCTGGTCTGCAGGGCAGAGCGCGGGGTTGGCTGGGAACCCCCAGCACCGCCCCCCACCCCCGAGGGAGTCTCTGCCCACGGCCCAGTGCACGGCCCCTCAGTCAGTGCCTGGGTTTCACACGATTCTGGTGACCCCTCATTTCAGAGGTGCCGCAGCCAGCGCCGTCCTTCCAGGGGGGACACCGCCTGCGACCCCACCACACACCCTGCTGCTGCGCTCGGCCGGCGCCTGGGTCCCGGGACGGCCCGGGGGTCACTCAGCACGTGGCCGCCCCCTGCCTGGCGTGGGAACAGTTACACGCCTGCTTCTCCCGTTGACATCTTTTTTTCTTCACAGGTCTGGACAGACGCAAAGCAGGAGCTCCCCAGCCAGTGCCGGCAGAGCTGCCCCACACGGGGGCCGGCCTCGGACGCTGGGGTCTCGTGGCGTTCTCCTCGGGCGGCCGGCCTCTCTCCCGCCCCCAGGCTCAGCACTGTGGCCTGTGTCCCCAGCTGTCCCGACGCGGGGCTGAGTGACACGCCCCGGCATGGGCGGTGGGTTGCACGGTTGCTCCATTCGCCGTTGGTGGACATGCGGCGGCCTCCTCATCTCAGCTGTTGTGTCCTCTGCCTGCTTCCACAGGGTTGCTGGTCCGCAGGGCAGAGCATTGGGTCAGCTGGGAACCCCCAGCACTGCCCCCCACCCCACTGCTGAAGCCAGAAGCCTCATTTCCCTCTGTTCCTACCGTTACTCGTCTAAAACAAGGGCTTCCCTGGTGGCTCTGCTGGTGAAGAATCTGCCTGCGATGCAGGAGACCTGGGCTCAGTTCCTGGGTTGCGAAGATCCCCTGGAGAAGGGAAAGGCTGCCCACTCCAGTATTCTGGCCTGGAGGATTCCATGGACTGTGCAGCCCCCGGGGTCGCAGAGAGGCAGACGCGACTGAGCGGCTCCCATTGTCAGACGCGCCACGCTGCTTCCCTTTCTCTGTGCCTCTGTGTTCCCGCGTCCCCAGGGATGGGATCTGAACGGGATGCGCTGCCACCTCTGAGGGCTATTGTTCAGTTCAGTTCAGTCGCTCAGTCGTGTCCTCTTTGTGACCCCATGGACCACAGCATACCAGGCCTCCATGTCCATCACCAACTCCTGAAGCTTGCACAAACTCATGTCCATCGAGGCGGTGATGCCATCCAGCCATCTCATCCTCTGTCGTCCCCTTCTCCTCCTGCCCCCTGTCCTTCCCAGCATCAGGGTCTTTTCCAGTGAGTCAGCTCTTTGCATCAGGTGGCCAAAGGATTGGAGTTTCAGCTTCAGCATCTGTCCTACCAATGAACACCAATGAACACACAATGAACAGGATGGATCTCCTGTAGGATAGACTGCTTGGATCTAAGAGTCTTCTCCAACACCACAGTTCAAAAACATCAATTCTTCAGCGCTCAGCTTTCTTTAGAGTCCAAATCTCACATCCATATATGACTGCTGGAAAAACCATAGCCTTGACTAGATGGAACTTTGTTGACAAAGTAATGTCTCTGCTTTTTAAAATATTGTGTAGGTTAGTCATAACTTTCCTTCCAAGGAGTAAGCGTCTTTTAATTTCATGGCTGCAATCACAATCTGCAGTGATTTTGGACCCCAAAAAATAAAGTCTGACACTGTTTCCCCATCTATTTCCCATGAAGTGATGGGACCAGATGCCATGATCTTAGTTTTCTGAATGTTGAGCTTTAAGCCAACTTTTTCACTCCCCTCTCACTTTCATCAAGAGGCTTTTTAGTTCCTCTTCGCTTTCTGTCATAAGGGCGGTTATCATCTGCATATCTGAGGTTATTGATATTTCTCCCGGCAATCTGGATTCCAGCTTGTGCTTCCTCCAGCCCAGCATTTCTCGTGATGTACTCTGCATATAAGTTAAATAAGCAGGGTGACAATATACAGCCTTGATGTACTCCTTTTCCTATTTGGAACCAGTCTGTTGTTCCATGTCCAGTTCTAACTGTTGCTTCCTGACCTGCATACGAATTTCTCAAGAGGCAGATCAGGTGGTCTGGTATTCCCATCTCTTTCAGAATTTTCCACAGTTTCTTGTGATACACACAGTCAAAGGCTTTGGCATAGTCAATAAGGCAGAAATAGATGTTTTTCTGGAACTCTCTTGCGTTTTTGATGATTCATTGGATGTTGGAAATTTGATCTCTGGTTCCTCTGCCTTTACTAAATCCAGCTTGAACATCTGGAAGTTCACAGTTCACATACTGTTGAAGGCTGGCTTGGAGAATTTTGAGCACTCCTTTGCTAGTGTGTGATGAGTCCAATTGTGTAGTAGTTTGAGCATTCTTTGGCATTGCCTTCGAGATTGGAATGAACACTGACCTTTTCCAGTCCTGTGGCCACTGCTGAGTTTTCCAAATTTGCTGGCATATTGAGTGCAGCACTTTCATAGCATCATCTTTTAGGATTTGAAATAGCTCAACTGGAATTCCATCACCTCCACTAGCTTTGTTCGTAGTGATGCTTCCTAAGGCTCACTTGACTTCACATTCCAGGATGTCTGGCTCTAGGTCAGTGACCACACCATCCTGATTATCTGGGTCATGAAGATCTTTTGTGTGTGTGTAGTTCTGTGTATTCTTGCCACCTCTTAATATCTTCTGCTTCTGTTAGGTCCATACCATTTCTGTCCTTTATTGTGCCCATCTTTGCATGAAATGTTCCCTTGGTATCTCTAATTTTCTTGAAGAGATCTCTAGTCTTTGCCATTCTATTGTTTTCCTCTATTTCTTTGCACTGATCACTGAGGAAGGCTTTCTTATCTCTCCTTGCTCTTCTTTGGAACTCTGCATTCAGATGGATATATCTTTCCTTTTTTCCTTTGCTTTTCGCTTCTCTTCTTTTCACAGCTATTTGTAAGATCTCCTCAGACAGCCATTTTGCATTTCTTGAGGATGGTTTTGATCAGCGCCTCCTGTACAATGTCATGAACCTCTGTCCATAGTTCATAAGGCACTCCATCTATCAGATCTAGTCCCTTAAATCTATTTCTCACTTCCACTGTATGATCATAAGGGATTTGATTTAGGTCATACCTGAATGATCTAGAGGTTTTCCCTACTTTCTTCAATTTAAGTCTGAATTTGGCAATAAGGAGTTCATGGTCCGAGCCAAGTCAGCTCCCAGTCTTGTTTTTGCTGACTGTATAGAGCTTCTCCATCTTTGGTTGCAAAGAACATAATCAATCTGATTTCAGTGTTGACCATCTGGTGAGGTCCGTGTGTAGAGTCTTCCTGTGACATCCTCTGGCTCCGCTTTTGAGTTCTGACCGTTTTCTGAGAGCAGAGTTTACATGTCGAAGTCCGTCTCCGGTGGTTCTGATGGCCAGCGAGCCACACGCAGCTCGGTGACCGCGTGTGTTTCAGGCTCGATCAGCACGTCCGCCCAGGGCGTGCTCTCCCTTGTCCCCACCCCATGCTGTCCCTGCAGACGTCACACCGCCCCTCGAACAGCCCCCCCCGCATCCTCCGCTCACAGCAACATTGGCACCACCCCTGGCCGCCCCAGGTGGGGCTGGAGACCGCTCTGGCCTGCGCCCGGGGCACCGATCCCCCCACGTCCCCCCAAAGCGCTTGGAGGCCCGTGTGACGCCTCTGACGGGGTGAGCGGAAAGTTGCAGGTTGCTGTCGCTCAGGAGGACATCGAGGATTGGAGCAGATGGGGGCGAGGACAGGCTCCCGGTGCCCACATCCTGGCACAAGTGAGGAGGGGTCAGTCTGTCAGCTAATAAACCTCTGAAGTTGGAAGATCCTCCCTGAAAGGGGAAAGACTGGGGAACTCTGGGCATGTTTGTAGGCCTGGGGGCTTCATCAGTGGGGGGTGGAGGCCGGGGAACCGCGGGGGCCCTGCCTTGAGTGCCCCTCGTGCTTGCCTGCTCCAGGGGCTTCAGCTTGGGACGCCTCTGTGCGCCCCCAGCAGAGGGGCTCGCCCAAGGAGGTGCCCTCACCGCTGGCACCCCCGACCCTGTGCTGGGGCCAGAGCCTTGGACACCGACCTTGGAGGTGTGGCTGGTCACGATCTCGGCGGCCACCCAGGTGCTGACGTCGTCTGCACTTCTTAAAAGCTGTAACAGGTATTTGTCCTGGACGTAGTTGGGCAGAAATAAGCTGCAGGGTTTGGCTGACAGAGACTCAGAGGAGCTGGCCCTACAAGAGACACAGGCACGGGTCCAGCATGTCCCAGCCAGGACACAGCAGTGCTTGGGACCCCGAGGAGGGGGTTGGTGTCCAGCTCGGAACCCCAAGGCATTGCCCGTCAGCCATAGTGTCCAGAAAGGCATTTCCACCTGGCGGAAATAGCCAGGTGGAGCCCTCAAGCCCCTCGGCCACCCCAGCGCCCCCAGCTCCGCGGACACTCACCTGGGGACCGCTGCACTCTTGTCCGTGACGCCCAGGGCCCGCGAGTTTAAGAAGTGGACAGGGTGGCACTTCTGAAACAGCTCCTGCCGGGGACGAGGACACAGGGAAGCAGCGCCCTGTCTCGGGGCTGGGGCTCTGGGAGGGGCTCTCCACGCCCACCCAGCAGCGGCGGGGGTGGGCGGCCGCTGGGTCCCTGTCCCTGCCGTCGCCTGCCGGGTGACGGGGCCCGGGTTGGCAGGGGCTGGGAACGGCACCTGGGGGCTGACCGCCTGCCCGGTTCTAGCAGGAAGGGCCCTGTGCGGGGCAGGGCGCCCCCCGCAGGCCGTGTGGGCCTGGCATCCCCACCTGCTGGAGCAGCGTCAGCTGGCTGAAGAGCTGCTGGGTGCTGTACTCCGTCAGGAAGTAGGGCCCCTTCTCGCCGGCCTTGGTGTAGGGCCCGTAGAAGTCCTCCAGGAAGCAGGGCTTGGGCAGGGCCGACGCGATGCTGTACTGGCGCTCCTTGTGGGGCAGTGCCAGCCCGTTGCCCCGGGAGAGTCGCCAGGGGAAGCTCTGCAGGGCGGGTCCCTCCGGTCAGGGCAGCTGGCGGCCAGGACCCCCAGCCTGGCTCAGCAAGAGCCGCGGGGCAGAGCCCTGCCTCCCGCCCGCGGCCGCACTGACCCCAGGATTTCAGCGGTTCCCCCGCAGACAGAGCTGTGCGGTTTGGTGCTACCTGCGTCATGGTGAGGCCCCCCGAGACCCTGCCCCGTTCCCGGCCACATCTCAGCCTGCCCTTGGCCCGAGGGTCAGGGCGGAGGGGTGGTCTGAGCCCCTGGCCCGCCCTCTGTTGTCCAGGGCTGTGGCAGGCAGTGCCCGCCTCACAGGGCTGCTGCCCCGGAGCTGCACGGTGGAGTGTGCGCGCCCACCTCTGCCCGTCTGCTTGTATAGAGGCATGCACATGCGTCTGTGAGTGTCCCCGCGACGGGCGCGGGACTGCTGCCCATCTTCCCGGGAGAGGCCGCACCTTCCGGGAGACGGCGTCCTCTGAGAGCCTCTTACACAGGGCGTTGAGGGGCTTGGCGTCCTCCTCCACCTCCTTGGGGTCCTCCAGGTCTGTACCACGTAGGGTGCCCTCAGCCCACCGCTCGCTGCCCACCTCCAGCAGGCCCAGCAGGTGCTCCACGGAGCTGTCCAGGGGCAGGATCTGGGCAGAAGCACGTGGGGTCACCTACCACCTCCCGGGGGGTGCGTCCCCCCCGCCCCCCGCCTCACCTGGGAGGAGAGGTAATCCTGGAGCCTCCCCAGGAGCCCGGCGTTCCTCACGAAGTCCACGGTGTAGCAGTCCTCCAGCCAGGCCTGCAGGAGGCAGACGCTCCGCCTGTAGATCTTGGTGAAGGTGGAGGTGGGCTCTTGGTGGGCCCTGGAGGCAGACGAGGCTTGAGCCGGGAAGGGCCCCCTGTGCCATCCCCAGACGGGATGGGGTGGGGGAGCGTGGCTCTGTCTTTAGGGGGCACCTAAGCCTCGCCCCACGCCGCCCGCCCGCCTGGGCAGGAGAGGGGCCGTTGCAGCCACCGCCCCCTCCAGCCTGCCCCGAGGTTGGGAAGGCGTCCAGAGCGGTGGGGTGGGCTGTGCGGGTGGAGGAGACGGGGGCAGGGCCTCTGTGAGTCCCCTCCCAGGGCGCCCAGCCTAAGCTTGTGCGGGAGTCTGGGGGCAAGGACAGGCCAGCTCAGAGAGGGCGAGAGCACGTCCAGCACTGCCCACCACGCCCTCCTGTGCTGAGCCTGCCTGCCGGCTGAGGCCCTTGGGATCCCTCGTACATCCCCTAGTCCATGGGGGCCCCACCTTCTTTGCCCCACCCTGCTTCTCCCCACCGTGGGCATCAGTAGCCGCTCCTGGCCCATCTGCACCCCTCTCTCCACCGCTGTCCTTGCCCTGGACCCTGGGATACCTGGACAGGGTGCTGCTGATGCGGTCCAGC
Organism: Bubalus kerabau; assembly: GCF_029407905.1. Classification (NCBI taxonomy): domain Eukaryota; kingdom Metazoa; phylum Chordata; class Mammalia; order Artiodactyla; family Bovidae; genus Bubalus; species Bubalus kerabau. The sequence continues at coordinate 53,831,564 of NC_073645.1, read as the reverse complement.
AGGAAGTGCAGGAAGTCGTGGGGGCTGCAGAAGTAGCGGAAGGTGTACAGGAACTGCTGGACGTAGCCCTCCAGGAAGGCGCCGCTGTGGGGGGTGGGGAGGCGGTCAGTGCAGGCCGGCCAGCACCCGGGCCTGGTGTGTGTGTGGGTGTGAGCGTGTGCAGGGGTGTGTGCACAGATGAATGCACAGGTGTGGGTGTGAGTGTGCAGGTGTGTGTGCAGGTGACTGCAGCCATGTGCACTGTGTGTGCAGGTGTGAGCATATGCGTGTGAGTGCAGGTGTGGGTGTGCGCAGATGTGTGAGCAGGGGTGTGTGCGCAGATGAGTGCATGTGTGGGTGTGTGTATGAGTGTGAGTGCACGTATGGGTGTGTGTATGAATGTGAGTGCACGTGTGGGTGTGTGTAGAGGTGTGCAGGGGTGTGTGCGCAGATGAGTGCACGTGTGGGTGTGTGTATGGGTGTGAGTGTGCAGTTGTGTGCATGAGTGCAGGTCTGTGTGTGTGCGTGTGCAAGTGTGTGCACTTGTGAGTCTGGGTGTGCATGTATGAGTGCAGGTGTGCACAGGTAGGTATGCGGCTGTATTTGTGCGGGTGTTAGTGTGAGTGTGCAGCTGTGTGCACTTTGTGTGGGGGTGTTTCAGTGCTTACATGTGAACATGAGAGCCCTGTGCTGGAGGCACTGGCTGGACCACCACTCAGAACCATTGAGCTGGGGGTGTGGGGTACTGATCACATTAGAAATCCCTCAACATTTTCAGTCTGAAGACTTTTTTTAATTTTATTTTTTTAAAGGTTTTTTTTGCCTGTGCTATGCGGCATGTGGGACCTAGTACCCTGAGCAGGGAGCGAGCCCTGCGCCCCCTACATTGGAAACTTGGGGTCTCCACCACTGGACGCCAGGGAGGTCCCTGAACACTTTCTTAATCTCAGTTTTTCAGGCTCTCCCTGTCTCCTTGTAGAAACTGCTAATTCAGAAAGCTAAGCAGGTGCAGGGGCCCTTCCCCAGCTGCAAATCACTGTCAGGAAAGAGGCAGGGGGTGCTTATGGGTCCTTGGCCTCAGGCAGGGCCCCCTCGGGGTGCCCCCAGCACCAGGAGAGCGGAAAGGAGGTGGGGGTCCAGGAGTGAGGCCCTGGGGCCTGCTGGTCCCCTGCCGGACCCAGCCAGGCGCAGGTGGGACTGGGCAGCTGGGGTCTGGCTCCCCGCAGAGGGGACGCCTTGGGGGTGCTGTGCTCACGCATAACACGCATGCCCTGTGACACACACACGATGTCTCCTGGAATAGTTCGGAGGGCTGTGGTGCTGAGTGACACCCCATCCCGCAGGGCAGGCGGAGGAGGAGGCCTGAGTCTGAGGGGCAGCCCGGGGTGCCCCCCGGCAGGAGGCCCCCAGCAGCCCACCTGGGGAGGGCGACTTAGGGGGGCAGAGACAGCTGCACCCGGAGGGCCCTGTCCTCTACTGGCTGTCAACAGCCTGCAGCCCAGAGAAGACCCCAGGGGCTTCGGAGCGGTGTGCTGAGTCCCTAGAAGCCACCCTGGGGTAACGCTCCCACCATCGCGTGGGAGGAGGTCTGTGTCCAGCCTGGTTGGGGCTGAGGGATGGGCCCTTAAGGAGGCTGCCCAGAGCCTGAGCCCCATGAGGGGCTCGTGGGTGCACCAAGGGATGGGGGGGGGTCAGGGGTGCCTGGGGGCCCCGGGAGTGAGCGGCCTGGCCCCTCCCTGCTGCAGGCGAGCCCTTGTGCCCGTGTTATTAGTTGGGGGTCCCATGAGCCTAAGGGGCTTCCCCGGTGGCTCAGCAGTAAAGAACCTCCCTGCAGTGCAGGAACCACAGGAGATCTGGGTTCAATCCCTGGGTCAGGAGGATCCCCGGAGGAGGGCATGGCAACCCACTCCAGTCTTCTTGCCTGAAGAATCCCATGGACAGAGGAGCCCAGTGGGCTACAGTCCCTGGGGTCACGTAGAGTTGTTGCAACTCAAGTAACTTAGCACGCATGCACGTGAGCTAACCCTGCTCACGCCCAGCAGCGCTGTGGAGCTGGCTGGGTGCAAGCTGCCCGCAGCTCTGGAGCCCCGTGTTAGTTAAGGGGCATCCGACCTAGGAAGCTGGGCGCGGTCCTGGTGCCTCGGGGGGGTCCCGGCTGTGTGGAGTCAGGAGCCCAGCAGGCTGTCAGTCATGGCGGCAGGGTTCCAGGGGTCTCCTTCAAAGTGCCCCCTGCACACCTGACCAAGACCCCCAGACCCATGCGTGTGAGTCTGGGCCCCTCAGCCAGGAGCCTGGCCAAGGAGGCCAGTGGGCGCCGACACGGACAAACAGATTTCTGATGGAAATTCTACATAGAAGCGTGCAGCCCCGCCTTGGGAGCGCAGGGAGATGCCCACCTCCTCCACCCCACCCTGGGCCTGTCCCCCCCTGGTCTCTGGGAGCCTGGGGGGCACAGGGGTCCCAGCGTCCCCCCCGGGCTGCACCTGGAGTACAGGTAGGCCATGAGCCCCAGCGGGGTGCCAGCCTGCAGGACGCGCGCCTTGGGCTGCCGGCCGCCTCGTGGGTGCTTGCTGACGTTGTAGAAGATGAGGGACGAGGACTCGTCCAGGGGGCTGAAGTCCAGCGTGTCGCAGTGGGCGGCCGCGATGTTCACGATCACGGGCAGCGCGTAGGGCTCCAGGCCCCACTGCTCCGCGTACACGACCTGGGGCGCGAGTCAGCGCTGTCTGCCTGCCCGGCCGCCCGCTCATCCCGTGCCTGAGCCTGGGGTGGCCGCTCAGAGGCGGGCGTGTTTCCGGGGGTTTGGCAGGAGGAGCCTCTGGAGGGGGAGCAGGGGCCTTGCCTGGAGGTACTTCTTGGCCAGCCCGAGGAACTGCACCTTGGACCGCATCTCCTCCAGCTGCCCCTTCAGTTTGGACAGCATGGTCTTCACCTCAGAGCCTGGGGGTGGACGCGGTCAGCACAAGGCGCCCGACCCTCTCGGGATGCCTGCCCCCAGCCCAGCCCTGGCCCAGCGAGGCTACCTTTGTTCCTCTTCTCCTTCTGTAGGAGCTTCTGGTAGAACTTCAGGGTCTTTCGGAAGTTCCTCTTCTCGATCATGAGCTGCTGCTCCAGCTCCTGGAGAGGAAAGCGCCATGAGCCCCCAGTGCCCGCCCTCAGGGGTTCAGGGGAGGCAGGCTGGCCCACAGGGCTGAGGTGGGCCTTAGGAACGTCCACGTCTGCTCAGTGGAACTGGGAGACATCTCGGTAGAGTGGAAAGAACCAGATTTGATGGACTCGCTCAAAACAAGGCAGCCAAATGTGTGTGGTGTCGGTGACCACCGGCTCTCCCCACCAGGCAGCCCGGCCTCCCCGCAGCCGCCCAGGAGGAAAGGCGGGCAGAGTGGGATGGGCGCGTCCAGTGCCCTCTGGTCAGAGGGGTTACCTTCTGGAGAGAACTCCAGGCGCCACGTCCCCAGCTGGGGGGACCCGGGCCCACGCCTCTCGTGGTTTCCTCGGTCTCGGGGATCGGCTGTGAGTGAGGGTCCACGGCCACCTGTGGTTCCATGAGGCCCCTCTGTGGCCCCAGACCCATCCACTGAGGCCCACCCAACGCGTGCCGCCCGAGGACCCCGTGCGATGTGGGCTGGGCACCGCCCTCGTGCTCAGCAGCCTCGCTTTGGCCACGAAGCTTGGACGCAGGCAGCAGTGCAGCCCCGCGAGCCCACCGAGCCAGTCCTGCCCTGGAGCCCCGTGCAGCCCCGCGAGCCCACCGAGCCAGTCCTGCCCTGGAGCCCCGTGCAGCCCCGCGAGCCCACCGAGCCAGTCCTGCCCTGGAGCCCCGTGCAGCCCCGCGAGCCCACCAAGCCAGTCCTGCCCTGGAGCCCCGTGCAGCCCCCTGGAGCCCAAGCCAGTCCTGCCCTGGAGCCACGTGCAGCCCCCGCGAGCCCAGCACTGGGCTTCTGTGCAGAGCCCCGGGCAGCAGGGGCGTCAGCCAGGCCAAGACCTTAAGCATAAATGCGTGAACGAAGATTCGCAGCGTGGCTGGTGAGAGCGGGCGTCAGCCCCGTGGGCGCAGCCTGGCAGGCACACCGGCGGGTCGGCCCCAGGCGGGCTCGGGTGGTGGGTCCACATGAAACACAGGTTATTTCCTCCTGCCCTAACCCGACCAAGGGTTCTCATAGAGTTAAAGGGGCATCCATTCATTAGACCAATAAACGGGGATGACCCGAGGCACAGTTTAGGCCCACTGGCCACTGGATTTACGTGGACCTGAGGTAGACTATGGAACAACAGACTGGTTCCAAACAGGAAAAGGAGTTCATCAAGGCTGTATATTGTCACCCTGCTTATTTAACTTACACACAGAGTACATCATGAGAAACGCTGGACTGGAAGAAGCACAAGCTGGAATCAAGATTGCCGGGAGAAATATCAATCACCTCAGATATGCAGATGACACCACCCTTATGGCAGAAAGTGAAGAGGAACTAAAAAGCCTCTTGATGAAAGTGAAAGTGGAGAGTGAAAAAGTTGGCTTAAAGCTCAACATTCAGAAAGCGATCATGGCATCTGGTCCCATCACTTCATGGGAAATAAGATGGGGAAACAGTGGAAACAGTGGCAGACTTTTTCTGGGCTGCAAAATCACTACAGATGGTGACTGCAGCCATGAAATTAAAAGGTGCTTACTCCTTGGAAGGAAAGTTATGAGCAACCTAGATAGCATATTCAAAAGCAGAGACCTTACTTTGCCAACAAAGGTCCGTCTAGTCAAGGCTATGGTTTTTCCTGTGGTCACGTATGGATGTGAGAGTTGGACTATAAAGAAAGCTGAGTGCCGAAGAATTGATGCTTTTGAAGTGTGGTGTTGGAGAAGACTCTTGAGAGTCCCTTGGACTGCAAGGAGATCCAACCAGTCCATTCTGAAGATCAGCCCTGGGATTTCTTTGGTAGGAATGATGCTTAAGCTGAAACTCCAGTACTTTGGCCACCTCATGCGAAGAGTTGACTCATTGGAAAAGACTCTGATGCTGGGAGGGATTGGGGGCAGGAGGAGAAGGGGACGACAGAGGATGAGATGGCTGGATGGCATCACTGACTCGATGGACGTGAGTCTGAGTGAACTCCGGGAGTTGGTGATGGACAGGGAGGCCTGGCGTGCTGCGATTCATGGGGTCGCAAAGAGTCAGACACGACTGAGCAACTGATCTGATCTGATCTGATCTGAGGTAGACTATAGATAAAACTGGACTCACAAGTTGGAAAACCCAGAAAGTGTGGACAAAGAGAAGATGGAGGTGAATGTCAATTAGTGCCTCCCACCTAAGCGCTCCGAGCAAAGCCTTGTTAGGACAGCAAGCTGAGCAGACACGCGGGACCACAGGCCGCGGCGGCCGGGGGAACGGCGCCCCCGCGTGGTCAGTGGCAGGAGGTGACCGTGCGCCCTCTGGCGGCTCCGCCCACCCAGGCCTCACACACGCGCGCCTTCTGGGAGCAGATGTGAAATGTGTCCACGGGTTTTTTATGCCTTTTGTGTTTTCCCAAGGCCCCTGTCTGTAACAGACACGGTGGGTCTCCGAGTGTGGAGCTGGGGTCAGGGTCACCCGGGTCAAGAGCAGAAGTGCACAGGCACTCACCTGCCTGCACTCAGGTTCCAGGGGACTCGCCTTCTGGGGGCAGGAAGAAGGGCGAGACGGTCACCGGCCTCCCTCCCGGCGTTTCCCAGCCCACCGTGCCCCTTGGGACCGTCCCCCGAGTGTGCCGCCCGCAGAACCGCTGTGGGACCCGGTGTGGGAGCCTCCTCCTGGCCATGCGGTTGCGAGCAAGCCACAGACAGCGGCCCAGCGCGTCTGAGATCCGAGCTGGTCTCCCGTCCACCTTTAAGGACCACCCTCATGGGACACAGGGGGCAGCTGGGCTCAGCCATGGTCCAGTCGCCCTCCAGGAGCTGCCATGCCAGGAGAGCCTGGGATTGAGGACAAGGGCCCCGCGGACCCCACCAGGCACCTGCCCAGGAGGCCACAGGCAGCACTCTCCCCAGCCCTGAGCACAGCGCGGTCTGGAAACGGGTTGCCTGTCCTCAGGGGCCCACACTGACAGAATGCCACCAGCGATCGTGACCTGTGACAATCAAGGTTGTGACCTGTGGTGTCAGAGGTCATGACACGTAATGTATGAGGATGTGATCTGTGATACAGAGGTCATGACCTGTGACATCCGAGGACGTGACCTGTGGTGCCAGAGGTCGTGACGTGTCACTGGCGCGTGTGGCCTGTGCCATCAGAGGCCCCCGGGCCAGCCCGCCGCCCTGCCCAGCACCGTCGAGCGGGGGCTGCCGGCAGGTCCGCGTGGAGCCGCCTCTGCCCGGGCCACGTCCTCCTGGCCCCACTGCCCAGTGGCCCTCGTCTGGGGCCCCACCTCTTGGTCCAGCTGAGGCCATGGTGGGGCGCTGCGGGTGCCTGGGCTCGGAGCTGAGGCGTGCCACGGAAGCCCGCAGGGCTCGGGGACCCCCACCCCAGGGTCTCTTCTCTATTAGATTCAGTTACAGTGGAGTTTCCCAGGTGGCGCAGTGGCAAAGAGCCTGCCCGCCGCTGCACAAGACGGCGACGCGGGTTCAGTCCCTGGGTGGGAAGATCCCTGGGGGAGGGCGTGGCGGCCCACTCCAGTGTTCCTGCCTGGAGAGTCCCATGGACAGAGGGGCCTGGCGGGCCACAGTCCCTGGGGTCGCAGAGCCGGGCACGACTGAGCACGCACACGATGCATGGCTGCCAAGAGCACAGGAGGCTGCTGGCTCTCCAGGACTGAGGCCTCCCGGGCTCTTTCTCTCCTGGGACTGAGTAGCCAGATGAGGACACCCAGGAAGGTGTGGCTGGACGGTGCTGAGGCTCACGGCGTGGGGCTGCAGGGGGTGGTGGGGACGGGAGTGGGGCAGCCGGCCACTGACCGCTCCCTCCTGTCTGTCCCCCGGGGCCTGCCCTGTGTGGCTGTGGCCCAGGTGGGAGCCCTGGTCACTCAGGAAGGGGGCTGCAGTCCAGGTCAGGGCTCCTGGTCATGAAGGCGCAGACCCCCAGTGGCCAGGCAGAGACCTGGGGTTTGGAGCTCTGTGGGGCTGCCCTGCACGTGGGCTGGCCAGGCCTGGACACTCCCATCCAGGGCCTTCCGTCACCCTGCTGACCTGGAGGGGCACACAGAGTGTGCTGCCCACCAGAGAAACGACCCTGGGGCCTGGCCGAGCTGACTGCCACGGCCCAGGAGGTTCTCACCTCGTCATGCTGACCCTGCTACCCAAACCCAGCTGTGGTCCCCAGGGCAAGGTGACCTCCTGCCAGCCAGCCCCTGGTGGCCAAGAGCCCAAAAGAGAGAAGCCGATTCCTGCCCCCGAGGTGGGGCGTGCACGCACATGAGCACACCCCCCCCGGAAGACACACGGTGGGGGCCCCGCCCAGCATGGTGGCCGCGGGAACAGGTGGGACCTGGGAGCCCTGGCTCAAACACGTCCTCCTGGCCCGCAGTGCGCTGGGGCCGAGCACCACCCCACCCCCACAAGCCGAGGGCAAGTGCAGGGCTGAGCACCCTTCCCCCCTCAAGCCAAGACAAGCAGGGCCGAGCACCGTCCCCCCAGCAGAGATAAGCGCGGGCCGAGCACTGTCCCCCCAGCCGAGACAAGCGCGGGGCCGAGCACCGTCCCCCCAGCCGAGACAAGCGCGGGCCGAGCGCCCTCCCCCCAGCTGAGACAAGCGCGGGGCTGAGCACCGTCCCCCCCAAGCCAAGACAAGCGCGGGGCCGAGCACCCTCCCCCCAGCCGAGACAGGTGCAGGGCTCACCGGACACTGGGTGTCGGCCGCAGGGTCCCCGGGGGCCTTCTGCTCGGCCAGCTCCTGCACGTAGCTGTGCACGTCGGCGCCAAAGCAGTCGGCCTCGTAGAAGGCACTGCACCAGCCTGGGCTGCAGCTCGGGGCGCCCAGCGGGGCGGGGCTCACTGCTGGGCCACGCTCGGGGGCCCCGGGGGGCCGGGACTCAGCCTCGGCACCCCCGGCCAGGCCCCCGCCCTGCAGCTGGGCCTCCGGCTGCCGCTCCCTCCCAGCTTTGACAGACTGCTGAGGCCGGAACCCCACTTCGAAGTTGCCCTGAGAGAGCTCGTCTGAGTCCACACCCGGCTTCTCCTTCCCTGGACAGAGAAAAGGGGGGGTCACACGTGACGATGTGGGTTCCGGGAGACAGTCCAGCCCTGACTGCTGGGAGAAGCATCAGGTCCCAAGGAGGGGCTGGGAGGGTCCTCGGGGTCCCCTTCCAAGTGGGCCGCCGCGCGGGGCGGAGTCAGGGCGGAGATCCCAGGGAACCTCCGCCTAACCCGGGGTCCCCGCGAGCAGCGGGCTGTTCTCGGGCACCTCCACTGGCGCACGGTGCCCAAGCATGCGTGCGGTCTGGCGGCCACCCTGCGCGTGAGCGCGGCCGCACTGCCTGGCCTCTAGGGCTGCGACCCGTCAGACGGGCTTTGGGGACGTGACCGAGACTTCAGTCATCAGGAGCCTGGGGCTCCAGCTGCAGGAGCAGCTAGGAGTCTTTAAGGACCCCGGGGTCTTAAATGGCTAGTGTCCAGCAAGGATGCCATTGGCACCCCATCACCACACTGCTGGCCCAGCCCTCGCCCTTGCAGGCCACTGTGGGTCTGGGGAGCACTCCCCCCACCCTGCTCCCACAGAACAGACCCCCTGGAGGAGGGCCTCACCCCAGAGCCCTGTCTCGCCCGGCCCAAGACGTGAGGCCCTCCTGCTGGATGGTGAGCAGCTGCTGGGAGCACGGGTCCTGCTGCCCTCAGGCTGCGACCCCGTGTCGTCGGAAGCTCTGTCATCAGAACGGAGGACCCTGCAGGAGCCCCCGGGACCCCTCCCCAGGCTGACCAGAGGTGCCCCCAGGTGGAAGGTGGGGGGCTCCGGGCGGAGGCCCTGTCCACACCTCTGGGACAGCCTGGCCACAGGCGTGATGGACACGGGCCCTTGGACAAAGGGCCTTCTGGGCACCTGTCTCCCCTCGAGGCCCCTCCCGCAGTGCTGTGGAAACAGGGCTCGGCTGGGGTGGAAGGCAGGTGTGCGCAGCCCTCGGTGTGGGGTGCTGGGGGCCCGGGAGGACTGGGGCTGAGACGGGGCTTGGGCTGGCCTGGGAGTCAGTGCGCCTGGCCCTTCCAGGCACAGGCCTGCCGGGTCTCCTGCCCACATCGCCCTCTGCAGTCCCCCAGGAGGGGTTGGGCCACAGGCACCAGGACTGTCCTGTGAAGGGTGGGGGCCAGGAGCGCTGGGGAGGGAAGCCCACCGGCCCTGACTCCTGCAGCTGCCGCCTCACCTCCGACCCCAGCGGGAGCTGGGCAGCGGGGCGGGGGGACATGTCCCTGCAGGGGCACCCGCCCACACCCCAGGGTGCCGGCCCAGGGAGGGGAGGCGCCCCCTTCCCGCCGGAGGAGCGGTTGCGCAGGGAGAACTCCGGCCAGAAGCGGGACCATGGTGGCTGCTCTGGGGAGGGCGCCCAGCTGGACTCGGGCGGGAGGCGAGCCCCTGGGGCAGGCGGGGGTGGGGGCCCAGGTGGAGGAGCCGGGGGTCCGCGCCAGGAGGGGTCTTACTTCCCCGAGGGCGACGTCCGTCCGTTCACCACGTTGAAGAGGCTCTGCAGCAGCTTCTCGCCCCAGTAGAGGTCGCAGAACTTTTCCGATATGGCCCCGCAGAACGTGGCATAGGTGAGGTCTTTCAGGGCGTAAATGTACTCCCCTGCGTTGGTGGAGGGAGGAGTCAGGATGCGGTGAGCAGTTTGCCGGTCCCGGGGGCTGGCGTGGCAGGGCGCACAGCCAGGGGAGGGGCAGGCGGGTCTGGGACCCTCCTCCTGCTCCGTCCATGCTGGGCCGCATCACTGCGGCGGGCTCCGTGGTGACCTCCCCCATACCCGCGTGCCCGCCCCTGCTCCTGGGCCCTGTGACCCCTGGTACCCATGATTAGAGCCTCCAGCCCGCGGTCCAGGTAGCCGTCGGAGGCAAACTCCTCTTGGATGAGGCGCGTGGCCTCCTGCAGTGCCGGGCAGGCCACCTCCGGGAGGGGCGGGGCGTCCAAGCTGGACGGACAGAGCTTGCGGTCTGCTGGCTGGGGCGCCTCAGGCTGGCCTCCTGGGGCAGCCCCGGGGCTGTCTGGATTCCCTGTGGCCGGGGAGGGGCCCTGTGCGGCTAATGGGGGGCTCTCAGGCTCCTGGCCTGCCTCCTGGGTGGTCCTGCTTCTAGGAGGCTCAGCTGGGGGGCGAGGGCTGGGGGGCGCTGTGGGGGGCCCGAGCCCAGCAGAAGATGCTCGAATTGGGGTGAGCTCCTCTGCCCCTCGATCCTCGGAGGACTCCTGTGTCTCCAGGGGCGGGCGTGGGGCCGGAGATTGTGGCGTTGGCATTGACGGCCCCTCTGGTGGGCTGGCAGGGGTCCAGGAGCACCCCTGGGCTGAGCCTCTTGGCGCTGACTCCCTGAGGGGCCCTGGGGGGCTGGGCACCGGCTGCACAGCTGTCTCTGGGCAGGGGGCCGTGACAGCCTGCTTCCCATCGCCCTGTGGGTCCAGCTGGCCTCCTGTGGCTTCTGGGCTCTCCGCTGGCCCTGAGGTCAGGGCGGGCCTGTCCCTGTGAGTGGAGCAGACGACACTCAAGGGGCGCCTGGGAGCCCGCCAGCCCCCAGGAGCGGCACTCACCTAGAGACACCTGCGTCCGCAGTCAGGACGATGGGCCTGCAGTGAGCGTCTGGAGAGGTGAGTGCCTCGGGCAGCAGCGCGGCCCCTCGGAGGCCACAGGGCTGACTGGGCACTGGCCCCTGCACGGCCGCAAGCCTGCTGTCGCCAGCGGCCCGCACGAGGTCTGGGGACAAACAGGGTGACCAGGGTGGGCGAGGGCCTTTGTGGGGGCCGGCTATCGGGAGTGCGGGCCATAGCGAGTGTGGCCTTAGTGGGCGCTGCCTGGACAGGCCCAGCAAGCCCAGGGCCGCTGCGAGGGACAGTCTGAGGAGAGAGGCTGAGGGAGGTGCATCCAGGGCTGCCCCGAGCTGGCAGGGAGGGCGCGGTACTTGGCTGAGTGGCTGGAAGGCCGGAAGAGGCCAGTGACCCAGCCGCAGACGGGAGGCTCTGTGGGTCGTGTGGTGGGGGGTTGCACTGGGAGACATGGGCCACGAGGCAGAGGTGAGTCGCCTGCTCTGGCCACTGGACACAGGGAGGCCTGAATGCAGGGTCAGAGGAGCTGGGGGGAGTGAGGCAGGGTGGCTGGGGGCCAGCTCTGGACATGCCATCTGGGGTCCTTGGCCACATCCAGCATCCATGCGGGGCTGGACTCCTGGAAACGGGGGCAATGACGGGCCCGAGGCAGGGGAGGCAGGGAGGGCCAGTCCCAAGGCCCACCTGAGTTAGGCCTGGGTGCGGCTGCCAGGCTGGGGTCCAGCTCAACCACCGAGAAAGCGCGCTGCAGACCAATGGTCTCCTCTTCCTGGTAAACCTGGGGCAGAAGGACGCGGCCAGCTCCGCGGGGATGAACGTGAGGCCCCAGAGGCATGGCCTCCGAAGCCTGAAGCCCCCAGGGCTGACAGGCCTGGCTTCTGCCTCTCTGGAGCGGGAGCCCCCGGGGCACATGGGCTTCTGGGGGCAGCGGGTTCCACTGGTCCCTTGGGTGGGGGCCGGTCAGGCCTGGGACAGCCAGGCCTCATGTGGACGAAGGAAGCGAGTGCGTGTTGCACCCAAGGGACAGTGTCGCCACCTGACACGGCCCCGCCCAGTCAGCACGCCCAGAAGCTGAGGGTCACTCTGCAACCCCCAGGATGTGCCAGGGGTTCAGCAGAGACCAGGGTGGGGGCCTGGCCCCCCAACAGCGGCACAGTCAGGCCAGCGGATGGGGAGTGACCTGCCGCCCTGGCCCGGGGTCTCCTCCTCCCTGAGCAGGAAGAGCAGGAGCCTCCCCCCACAGCCCGGCGTAGCACAGAGGGTCTGCAGGGCCTGCCGCACCCGGCTTACCCGGCAGGTCAGCGCCCTCAGGTGGGCCAGGATCTCGCGGCTGTCCATGCCCCGCTGCAGGAGGTAACCACTGCAGGTCTGAAAGCAAGCACAGCCCAGCGTCCAGACACACGGCCACGGGTGCACGCCAGGGGTGAAGCTGGTCGGAGTGTGCGGTGGCAGCCGGAGGCCTGGGGGCTTCTCGGCAGGAGGACCCCACAGCACCCCTTCATGGGGAGAGCCTGGGGGCTGGGCTGCGATTCAAAGTCCCTGGCTGTCCTGGCCATGGTCAGCTGGGACTCCACAGATCGAGGGGCTACACCCAGCCTGGCGGACCCGTGGAGGAATATGGGGAAGTCGGGCATGTGGGGGTCTGTAGGCGGTCAGGGGTCCGTGCTCGGGCCCAGGCTACCCCCATCCACCCGGCTGGTGGATGCACTGGAGACCAGGAGAGGCTGGGGGAAGGTCGTGAGATGAGCAGCAGAGGCCCCTGGCCGCCCATCCACAAATGAACCCATGCGCTCCCTGTCCAACCGCGACCTGCCCCAGAGATGAGAGCCTGTCCGGCCCCCTGCAGTGCAGGTACCTCGATGGCCTCCGCGGCAGAAGGCCGCTCCTGGGCGCTGCGTCTGGCCATGTGCAGGAGGAGCGTCTTGAGTCTGCGTGGCAGGGCCAGCTTGCGGTCTCGAGGGACACTGAACTTGGCGGCCGTCCACAGGACTGCAGCCACACAGTATACGGAGGCCTGGGTGGGCAGAGGGGCGGGCCGGGGGCTCAGAACTGCCCACAAGCAGGGGGCGTCCTCAGAGCCTGGAGGCCCCACCACAGACCCCAAGCTGCAGGCCAGGCTCTGGCTTGGGGCTCTGACCAGTACCCACAGGCATCAGAGCCTCAGCGTGAGCAGGAGGACCTGGGCCCCAGCCACACCTTCCAGCTTGCTCTCCACGAGGGGAAGGTGGCCCTGCGGGGGCCCGAGGCCCAGAGTTCCCTGAAACCCTACCGTGCTGCTAAACGCTGACAACAGGCTCCCTGAACAGAACATGGCCCCCCGGTGCCCACAGAGGTCTGTTTTAGAATGTGCTGATACAAAGGGTGTGTCACACACGCTTGAGAGCGTCACGGAAGGGCCAATGCTCCTTTCTGTAAGCTTGTGGAGTTGGCCACTTCTCTCCGAGGGCTCCCCCTGATTTTATCTGACTCTTGTATCTGCAGCCGACCTGTGACCAACGCGAGCTTCCGACCTGCATGGGGCCAATACCTTTGTTTCTCTCAAAAAGTGAAAGCGAAACCAGAGACACAGTGCACTTCTGTGCTGAGTCACGTGACTGTGGCCAAACCCCGCAGGGTTGCTCCCAGACCTGATGCACTCCTCGGTTCAATCTTGTCATATTTGTCCACCACGGCTGTCATTAAGTCTAGCCAACTGACAAGACGAGGAATCAAGCCCTGAGTTCAGCGCTGGTGGATTTCCATGGTGTGAAGACTTGCACGTGGCCGGCTCCCAGCCATTGGTGCAGTGGAGCCCGGGGTTGGAGGACACGGGGGGACCTTCCTACGGGGCTCCCGCCCGGAAGCACAGACACAGCCGACTATACCAAGTCATTGTCCAGTCGCTCAGTCGTGTCTGACTCTTTGCAACCCCATAGACTGCAACACGCCAGGCCTCCCTGTCCATCGCCAACTCCCGGAGTTCACTCAAACTCATGTCCATCGAGTCGGTGATGCCATCCAACCGTCCCATCCTCTGTCGTGCCCTTCTCCTCCTGCCCCCAATCTTTCCCAGCATCGGGGTCTTTTCCAATGAGTCAGCTCTTGGCATCAGGTGGCCAAAGTACTGGAGTTTCAGCTTCAACATTAGTCCTTCCAATGAATATTCAGAGCTGATTTCCTTTAGGATGGACTGGTTGGATCTCCTTGGAGCCCAAGGGACTCTCAAGAGTCTTCTCCAACACCACAGTTCAAAAGCATCAATTCTTCAGTGCTCATTTTTCTTTATAGTCCAACTCTTACATCCATACATGACCACTGGAAAAACCATAGCTTTGACTAGATGGACCTTTGTTGGCAAAGTAATGTCTCTGCTTTTGAATATGCTGTCTAGGTTGGTCATAGCTTTTCTTCCAAGGAGCAAGCATCTTTTAAAGTCATGGCTGCAGTCACCGTCTGCAGTGATTTTGGAGCCCAGAAAAATAAAGTCTGTCACCTCGTGCCCTTTTCCCCATGTGTTTGCCATGACCGGATGCCCTGATGCTAGTGTTTTGGATGTTGAGTTTTAAGCCAGCTTTCCCACTCTGCTTCACCCTCCTCAAGAGGCTCTTTAGTTCCTAATTTAGTTCAGGTCACTAGGAAGTTGTTAGTTTTGAGTATTTATCAATTTTCTTCTAATTTTGAGGTAGCTGTAGGGGATGACCCAGAGAGGCCCAGGTGCCCTCTCCCAGCCCCAGCGGGGACGCCCTGCCAGGCTGGGTGCATGTCACAGCCAGGCCCCTGATGTGGACCCCGTGAGATGGGGGCTCTGCCGTCAGCAGGATCCGACCTGTCCCCTCCAGCCTTAGTTGCTGCAACGATTCACCTGTTCTCCATTTCTTCACTTCGTCATTTCGCGTGACGGGATCTCACGCTATGCAGCCTCCGGGGCGGACGCTTCTCTCTCGGCTCCATCACCGCTGCCACCCTGTGGGCCGCCCTGCGCCCGCTGAAGACATCTGAGCCGAAAGGCCTCCAGGCTGGGGCTGCGGCCAACAAAGCTGTGAACAGTCGTGTGCAGGACTTCCTGTGAACACAAGCTTCATTCCTCTAAGAAAAACGTCTGGGTTGTCTGGGTCCCCGTAGCAACGGATGAGAGTTCCTGTTGCTCCTCACCCTTGTCGGCCTTTGCTGTTGTCAGTGTTTGATTTTAGCCTGTCTGCTGAGTGTGTGGTGGGAACTCACTGCTCTACTTTGCATTCCCAAGTGCTAGACGCAGTGGGACATCTTTCACGTGCTTACTTGCCACACGATATCTTCTTTGGTGACGTGTCTGTTCAAAATTATTGTGACAATGTACAGCCTTGATGTACTCCTTTCCCATTTTGGAGCCAGTCTGTTGTTTCATGTCAAGTTCTAACTGTTGCTTCTTGACCCCTATACAGGTTTCTCAAGAAGCAGGTAAGGTGGTCTGGTATCCCCATCTCTTTTAAGAATTTTCCATGGTTTGTTGTGATCCACACAGTCACATAATCAAAGGCATTAGCGTAGTCAGTGAAACAGAAGTAGATGTTTTTCTGGAATTGTCTTGCTTTTTCTACGATCCAGTGGTTGTTGGCAATTTGATCTCTGGTTCCTCTGCCTTTTCTAAATCCAGCTTGTACATCTGGAAGTTCTTGGTTCACATACTGTTGAAGCCTAGCTTGGAGATTTTGAGCATGTCCTTGCTAGAAATGTGAGATGAGTGCAATTGTGCGGTAGTTTGAACATTCTTTGGCATTGCCTTTCTTTGGGACTGGAATGAAAACTGATCCTTTCCAGTCCTGTGGCCACTGCTGAGTTTTCTAAATTTGCTGGCATATTGAGTGCAGCACTTTAACAGCATCATCTTTTAGGATTTGAAATAGCTCAACTGGAATTCCATTACCTCCACTAGCTTTGTTTGTAGTGATGCTTCCTTAGGCCCAGTTGACGCTGCACTCCAGGATGTCTGAATCTAGGTGAGCGATCACACCATTGTGGTTATCTGGGTCATTAAAACCATTTTTGTACAGTTCTTCTGTGTATTCTTGCCACCTCTTAATATCTTGTGCTTCTGTTAGGTCCATACCATTTCTGTCCTTTATTGTGCCAATCTTTGCATGACATGTTCCCTTGGTATCTCTAATTTTCTTGAAGAGATCTCTAGTCTTTGCCATTCTATTGTTTTCCTCTATTTCTTTGCACTGATCACTGAGGAAGGCTTTCTTCTCTCTCCTTGCTATTCTGTGGAACTCTGCATTCAAATGGGTATATCCTTCCTTTTCTCCTTTGTCTTTCGCTTCTCTTCTTTTCTCAGCTATTTGTAAGGCCTCCTCAGACAACCATTTTGCCTTTTTGCATTTCTTTTTCTTGGGGATTGTTTGGATCACTGCCTTCTGTACAATTTTACGAACCTCCATCCATAGTTCTTAAGGCACTCTGTTGTTGACTTTTAAGAGTTCTTGGCATATTTGGGATACAAGTCCTTTGTCAGATATGGGTTTTGCTCCCATCTGTGGCCTGACTTCTCATTCTCTTAACTGTATCTTTTATGGAGCAGAAGCATCTAATTTTAAAGAAGTCTAACATCTATTGTTTGTTTCATAGATCATGCTTTTGGCTTTGTATCTAAATTTTGCATAGATTTTGTCTAAAATTTTGTCTAGATTTTCTCCTACATTATCTTCTAGAAGTTTTATAGCTTTGAGGCCTCTGATCCATTTTGAGTTAATTTTTATGAAAAGTGCAAGGTCGGTGTGAAGGTTCTTTACTTTGTCCTGTTGTGCCAGGTCCGCCTGTCGAGAAGACCGTCGTTTCTCCCGGGATTGCCTTTGCTGCTTTGCCGAAGACCCGCTGACTGTGTTTGTGTGGGTGTTTCTGGGCAGTCTTGTTCCTTTTATTTGTTCCATTA
The DNA here is from genome assembly GCF_029407905.1 of Bubalus kerabau. NCBI lineage: Eukaryota > Metazoa > Chordata > Mammalia > Artiodactyla > Bovidae > Bubalus > Bubalus kerabau. The sequence continues at coordinate 53,815,001 of NC_073645.1, read as the reverse complement.
TTATTTGCCTTTCCTTTTGCCAAAGCCACACTTGATTACTGTCGCTTACAATCAGTTTTAGAACTGGGTCGCGTCAGGCCTCTGACTTTGTTCTTCCATGTTGTGCCTGCTAGTCTGAGTCTCCTGCCTCTTCACATAAACCTTAGAATCAGCCCATCAGTAGCCACAAAACAACTTGCTGGAACTTTCACTGGAATTGCACTGAATCTATAGATCAAATTGGGAAGAACTGACATGGTGCTAACGTTGAGTCTTTCAGTGTATGAACATGGATGACCTTTCCATTTTTTTAGCTTTTTGGTTTCTTTCATATCAGTTTTATTAGTTTTCCCTACAGGTATCTTATACACAGGCGTGCACACTAAGTCACTTCAGTCATGTCTGACTCTTTGCAGTCCCATGGACTGAGCCCTCCAGGGCCCTCTCTGGGTAAGAATACTGGAGTGGGCTGCCGTGCCGTCCTCCAGGGGTTCCCCCAGCGATTGAACCCGTGTCTTTCCCGTCTCCTGCGTCGGCGGGCAAGGTCTTTACTGCTAGTGCCGCCTGGGAAGCCCTGCTCACACACGTCTTGTTATATTTACACATAAGTGATTTTTTTGGTGCTAGCATAGATGGCATTGTTTTTTAAATTTCAAACCCTAATTGGTCGTTGCTGGTGAACAGGAAAGCAGGCGACATCTGTGTCATTCCTCTTCTAGCCTGCACTCTTCCTGTAACTGCTCTACTCCAGATTTCTGTTAATTCTCTGGGACTTTCTGACATGATTTCAATCATCTCAGCTGTAAACAAAGACAGTCTTCTTTCTTCTTTCTCAATCAACATACGTTTTATTTCCTTTTCTTGTCTTACTGCTGCATTACCTGAGCGAATACAAATCTACACATGTGTAGATATCCACATCCATGCACGTGAAGGATGTTCTCCTTCATATGGCATTCGGGGATGCAAATTAAAAGTGAGTTACCGCCACACACTCAGTAGAAAGGCTAAAATCAATGTATCACATTGAACAGGAATGATGAGAAGGAACATTCTTGCCTTTTCCCCAGTCTTAGGGGTAAATTTTCTAGCCTCTCACTGTTAATTATCTGTTGGCTATTTTTGTAGATATTCTTTATCAAGTTGAGGAAATTTCCTTCTATTCCTAGTTTGCTAGGAATTTTTATTATGAATGAGTGTTGAATTCTGTCAAAAGCTTAGTATCTACTGATACGAATTTTTCTTCTTTAGTTTATGTGATGCATTACGTTGATTTTCAGTTGTTCAGTCAGCCTTCCACACATGGAGTAAATGTCATTTTGCCAATTTTAAATTTTGATGAAAAGTTCAATTCACCCATTTCTCCTTCTGTGGAAAAATTCATGGACAGCGCTTTTAGTGTCAAGTCTAACAGCTCTTCCTAGCCCGCCCTCCACCCAAAATTTTCTTTTTTTTTAATCAGCATTTTGTGGCCTTCAGCATACAAAGTCTATACATTCTCTGTTTCATTTACATCTAAGTATTTCACTTTTTTGAGTGATTAATAATGTATTATGTTTTTAATTTTAGTGTCCACATACGTTCATTGCTAGTACATAGAAATAGTACAATTGATTTTTGAATGTTTATCTTATATGCTGTAACCTTTCAGAACTCACTTCTGAGTTCTGGGAGGCTTTTTTTTCCTTTTTTGTAGATCCTTTGGAATGCCTTTGAATTTTCTATGTGCACAGTCATGTCGTCTGCAGACTGTGTCATTCCTCCCTTCCTGGGTTTACGCTTTTCCTGCATCGCCATACTGGCCGGAACTCCCAGCGCAGCGTTGGGTGGGGTGCAGTCCGAGGGCACCCTCACTTTGTTTTGGACCGTAGCGTTTCCGCTCAGTGGTGCTGACTGCGTGGTTCTCTTGGTAGACGCTCTTTGAGGAAGTTTCTTCTATTCCTGTTTTTCGGTTTCTTTTTTTTTTTTTAAATAAATGGATGTTAAATTTTGCCAAATGCTTTTTATGCATCAATGTGATCATGGGATTTTTCTTCTTTAGCTGGCTAGTATGTTGGACTGCACTGATTGGTTTCCAAATACTGAACCATATATCCCTGAACTTACATCCCTGGAAAGACCCCTACTTGGTTATGGTGTATAACTGCTTTTACACATCAGTGAATCCTGCCTGCGTATGTTTTGTTAAGGGTTTTGCCTTTATGCTCGTGAGGAACGCTGACCTATGGGCACGTTTGTTGCACTGTCTTTGGTGCTGGCATCAGGGTAAAAACAGCTTCATAAAATGGTTTGGGACGTGTTCACTTCTGTATTCTGGAGCAGACTGTGTAGAACTGGCATTAGTTCCTCTTCAAACGTTCAGCAGAGCTCCCAGGCAAAACCATCTGGGCCTGGAGATTCAGAGAGTTTAAAAATTGCAAATTCAACCACCTCAACGGTTACGGGGCTACTCAAGGTCTATTTCATCACGGTGAGTGGAGGTACGTGATGTCTCTGAAGCACTGGTCCTTCCATCTGAGTCGCTGCACGTGTGCGGGGCCGCCGGTGGTGTTCCATCACCCTTCTGGTGCCTGCAGGGTCTGCGGGCGCCCCCGAGTCATTCCTGATGTTGGTAGTCTGTGCCTCCCTTCACTTTTTGCTCCTCAGTAAGTTAGTTTTATTGGTCTTTTCCAAGAACCGATCCGTTTCTTGTTGGTTTCCTTGACTGTTTTTCCGTTTTCACTTCATTGACTTCTGCTCTCAACTTCCGTTTCCTTCTTTGTGCTTTGGGTCTGTTTCACTCTTCATTTCCGGGTGCTTGAGCTGCGAGCTTAGATTACTGCCTTGAGACTTCACTTCTTTTCAGGTTTTCAGCATACAAGTCCTGTACATGCTTTGTTAGACTTACAACTATTTCATTTTTTAGTGATTATTGGAGGGGAAGTGGACAATGGCAAAGTCCCAACTCTTCCTGAGGCCTCCTTGGGCACTGCCCCTTCTGGGGGAGGCACTTCTCGCTGCCAGGAGGTCGGGGTCACAGGCTGGCTGCTCAGCCTTCTCCACCAGCACCCAGAGGGGCGGGCTGCCTTCCCCTTTCCTGCCGCTCCAGCTCCAGAGTATGGGCTTCCCCTGGGCTTGAGCTATGCCCGCTGGGGTTTCCCAGATGCCCTTCATCCTCCACGTGTGAGGCAGGTGCTCCTGGGCTCTTGGGACCACCGCTCCCGGCCAAGGCGCACCCCCCTACCCGGGGCAGCTTCTGCTCCCCACCTGCCTGCCATCTACTCCCGCTTTAGGAACCGTGTGCTTAGGGTGGGGGAGCAGGAACTAACCCCTCCCCCATGCTCCCAGAAGCAGAAGTTCTACCTTGGTTTTGAATGTAATTTACTTGATTATAAGTTTGTACAAATTAATTTTTAATAATGGGTATGTTTGACAAGTGCCTTGCAAACCCATGGGGTCCTGGGGTCCACACACACGGCCTGGAGCCATCCATGGAGAAGCGCAAGCTGGGTGACCCTATCACCTTCCGGGAGGCAGCGACCAGGCGGATGTTTCCCGGGCCCTGCAGCGCTTCCCGACCCGGGGGCTGCACTAGCAGGGCTGCCTCAGAGCCCGGTGGTCCTCACACTGGGCCCGTCCTCTGCCCTTTTCCCACCAGGCTCTCTGGACGAGGTGTGGGCACCATGGGGAGGTGGGTGCGGGAGGTCAGGGGAGGGGGTGCGGGAGGTCAGGGGAGGGGATGTGTGAGGTCAGGGGAGGGGGTGCAGGAGGCCGGGGGGGTGCGTGAGGTCAGGGGAGGGGGTGCGGGAGGCCATGGGGGGGTGCGGGAGGGCACAGGAAGCGGCTGCGGGCATCCCGGGAGGGGCGGGAAGAGGTGGGGAGCGGGCGCGGGAGGGCACAGGAAGGGGGCTGTGGGCACTCTGGGGAGGGGGCTGTGGGAGCCCCAAGGAGGGGTGGGAAGAGGGTGAGGGAGGACACAGGAAGGGGACTGCAGGTACCCCTGGAAGGGGACTGCAGGTGCCCCGGGGAGGGGGTGCAGGAGGTCAGGGGAGGGGTGCGGGAGGACACAGGAAGGGGCTGCGGGCGCCCCGGGAGGGGTGGGAAGGGGTGGAAGAGCCCTGGTACCTTTTCAGTCATCAGCTTCTGCTCCGCGACCTCGGGAGCCAGGAAGAACGCGTTGTAAGCGCCTGGGAGAGGAGACCCCAAACCGCTGAGCCTCAGTGCGGCCACGGGTGCTGCCGCAGCCCCCAGGCAAGCTCGCTCACGCACCGTTGGCAGGAGGCGGCCCGAAAAGCACGGCTCCATCTTCGGCAACCAGCACGGAGTCCAGACACAGGCAGGCTGCGGGCGGAGGCGCAGGTCAGGGCCCCCCGAGGGCCGGCCTAGCGGCGGGCAGGGCAGGGCGGCTGCTGGGGCGCAGGCGGTGCAGGAGGAGGGGGGCAGAGGAACGGGGCCCGCCCCGAGTGCTGCCCGTGGAGGGGCCTCGGGGGAGGCCGGCCCTCTGTACGCGCAGCCGAGGCTCACGGGTCCCGAGGGCGGCTGGACCGCAGTGTCTGCCCCGTCTGTCATGTGCCAGAACCACGGTGGGGCCAGAGACCGTCTCTCTGCCTGGCAGGGCGGAGCTTTGGGGGCCACACAGCATCACAGCATCCAAGACCACCCCCACCAGCCCGTGGGGACAGCGTCTCCCCTGCTGAGAGGGCGTGGGCTGAGCCCCCCATGCAGCTCCGGCTTTGCTGCAGGGTCCCCGCTCTAAGGCCCACACATTTTAAGCTGCGCTCTGACCTCCTTGGTCCTGAGACCAGAGCCGACACCCCAGGCTGCCCCTGGCTCACAGGGTGGACACAGCCGCCTGGCCCCAGACTGTGTGCATAGCACACGGGCATGGGAGGCCACTCAGCCCCCAGGTCCCGGGCCAGACGTGCTGGGGGAGGACCCGCGGAGGGGGGTCACCTGGGTGCTGGCCGAGCGTCCGCAGGGTGCTGAGGCATGCGTGGGACAGAGCCCAGAGCTCGTACTCCTTGAAGGGCCGGCCCAGCTTGGTCAGGAGGTCCTGCAGGGAGACGCCCTGGGGGTGGGGGAGTCACATTCAGGGTGCAGGCACCTGGGAGGGGCTTACAGGGCAAAGACCGCCTCCAACACGGTGTGTGCGCCCCTTCCCCCGCATGACAGGCCGGGGGAGTCCCCGCATCCGCACAACAGGTATGGGGGCGAGTGGACAGTCCAGATCCCTGTTCATGGCCAGCGGAAACACAAAACACGCACAACTGTGGACACCGCACGGTGGCCCCTCAGAGAAGCAGACGCGCAATCACCATCTGCTCCAGCAAGCCAGCTTAAAAGTGGGGTCTTGAAGATGTGGTTGCACACCCATGTTCAAAACAGCATGACTCACAAGAGCAGAGACGTGGAAGAGCCCAAGTACCTTCGGGCGATGGATGGACAAGCATGATTGGTCCATCTACTCGAGGGACATCACTGAGCCCTAACGAGGAAGGGAATTCTGACACAGCAACAACGCAGATAAAGCCTGGTCAGTGACACGCCAGCCACAGAGGGACGTTGATTCCTCACACATCACAGACTTGAGGGGTCACAGCCAGAGGCAGGAAGCAGAGGGGAGGGTATCAGGGCTGGGGGAGGGGAGGAGGGGTCCATGCTCACAGCGGGCAGAGTTTCAGTTTGGGAAGATGAGAAAGTTCTAGAGGTGGTGGTGGTGATATTCGCACAGCAGTGTAAATACCTAATGCCACCGACCTGCACCCTTGAAATGGTTAAGACTGTGATTTCATGTTACGTGTCCCCTTTCCTTGAGACCCCAACCCCATAAAAGTCCCAGAATCAGAAGACTGAGTTCAGCTCGGAGGGCGTTCTCTGCTTTGGGGACACAGGAGAAGCTAGGTGGACCCGCCACCCTCGGACACAGACGGGCGTGTTTACAGGAAGGTTCCGGAGGTGGTGGCTTCACCACTCCCGGACTCCACTCTACACCAGGGTGCAGCCGCCCTGGTCCTGTGGCTTCCCCGCCTGTCTCACCCAGGCTGTGCCTGGCCAGCGGCCTGGGTTCAGGGGCACAGGACTCCCCAAGTCTCCCGCTGTATGTGGGACTGGAGCAGCCAGCTTTGCAACCAGGACGTGCTCTCCAGAGATCTGGGTCTCTGACATCTGATGAGCTGTGGCCTGTGTGGGGGCCTAGTCACCGGAGGCCTTTGGGGCAGGAAAGCTGGTGGCTGAGACGCCCCATGAGCTCTGCCCCTGGACACCACCCACCCTCTGCACAGTGGTCCCAAGCCTCAGTTTACCCATCTGGGACGTCGGCTGTCGTGAGGCTGCCGGGCATTTGAAGGTGAGTGGGGCCCCTGGCTCAGGCCTGAGGTTTTCACCCCGGAGCCTGGCTCCGGGTACACAAGTGCGGCTGTGTGGGCGGACACGGTGGGGCAGGCGGTGGGACAGTGTGGGTGGAGTGGACAGCGTGTGGGCCTTGGGCATGTGTCAGTGCCTGCTGGAGTCTCCAGGAGGGATTTCCATTTTAAAGGAACCATATTTTTCATGTAAATTACCCTCAGGTGCTTGTCAGAATATGAATAAAAGTGTAACTCAGTCGGCCCTCCCCTTGAACCTCTGGGTCAGCAGTGAAGTTGCTCAGCCGTATCTGACTCTTTGGGACCCCATGGACTGTAGCCTGCCAGGCTCCTCGGTCCATGGGATTTTCCAGGCCAGAATACTGGAGTGGGTTGCCATTTCCTTCTCCAGGAGATCTTCCTGACCCAGGGATCGAACCCGGGTCTCCACACTGCAGGCAGCCTCTCACCGTGTCAGCCACCAGGGAAGCCCTGGGTCAGCAGAGGTGGTGGGATGAGGCTGGGGAACAGCACTGCCCCACATTCACACGTATTTGGGCCACAGACCCCCAGGCGGCTTTGTCGCAAGATGCTCACGGGGACCCACCTTGGGGGAGCAACTTGCTGGGGCCAAGACTTCCGCCCACAAGAGGGCTGAGGGCTGCTGCATGCCACTCAGATCAGCCGCGGTCAGGCTAAAAACACACAGACCTCCCGGACACTGGCTCTAAAGGCGTCCTCTGTCCTTCCCAGCTTACAAAGAGACTGCCAGGACAGAGGAGCCTGGTGGGCTACGTTCGTAGGGTCGCAATGACTCGGACACGGCTGAAGGGACGCACGCCGGGTGTGGAAGATCGCCGCCCCACCTGCAACACGCGGCCCCAGGAAGGCCCCACCCTCCACCCAGAAGCCCCCACCTCCTTGGGGAGACCCCACCTCCTTGGGGAGACCCCACCCCCGGTCACGGCGGCTGCTCAGAACCCAGTACGAGGAGAATGCTGCTCAGGCTCCTATAGTAGAAAACCCGTCTGCAATGCAGGAAACCAGGGTTCGATCCTTGGGTCAGGAAGATTCCCTGGAGGAGGGCATGGCAACCCACTCCAGTATTCTTGCCTGGAGAATCCCATGGACAGAGAAGCCTGGTGGGCTACAGTCCATAGAGTCGCACAGAGTCGGACACGACTGAGCGACTATCACCTTTCCAACCAAGCTTGACAGGTAAGCAACCTCAACCCACATTCTTAATTAATTTCTAACTTAAAGACGCCCCTGAGCGCCAGGGCTGGCGAAGCAGAGCGGAGACAGCCTTTGGGCCTCCTCCTGGAAAGGCTGCTCCCTGCGCCTCTTTGAGAGAAAAACTAACCCAGCAAAGGCGTGCCTGGCTCCCCGTCTTAAAGCTTGGAAACTGAGCCGAAGTGAAGCTGAGGCTGCCCTCCTTCCTTGGGGTAAATGCCCAGCACTCGGAGGGCGCCCGTGAGCGTGCACAGGACCCACCCAGCGTGCGGGACCCAGTCACCCACCTGCTCGGCAGCTGCCCTGTCCGGCTCCCCAGCTCCGTCCGCAGTCCCCTCGTCAGGCTCCAGAGTCCCTGGGTCTCCACCCGCACCTCGAGGGCCCTCGGAACCAGGCGGGGGGCTTTCCCGAGCAGGGCTGACGCCGCCCACCCTCTTGTCCCCTCGGCGACGGAGCTCGAGCTCTCGCTCCGGCCACAGTCTGGATCCAGGCTGTGCCTGGAAGCTGGACAGGCCATGTTTCCCCTCTGGAAAGGCCTTCTTGGGGTCTGGAGGGAAGAATTCCGATGCAGGCAGCGGGGTTTTCACGCTGGTCAGCGACAGGCAGAGGGCGCTGGACTCGGGGCCGTCGGGCGGGAGCCGGGGGAGCGTCCGCACCTTTCTCAGGCGGCTCTTGTCCAGGAAGCCTCTGTCCTGGTCAGCCAGAGGCCGCTGGGCGTCCAGGAGGAGGCAGGCCAGCCCCTCCTGACCCGGGCTCTCTCCATTCTTCACAGGGGAAGACAGCAGAGCCTTGGAAGGTGGGGTCCCGGGGTGCTCCAGGCCTTCTCTGGTGGGGCTCGGGGGCCAGCCCTCCGGGGCAGGCAGGGCCTCGGGGTCAGCAGAACGGTCCTCCAGCTGCCTTTTGGGCCCCGCACCTCTAGGAGCCAGTCGCCCCCTCCAGGTGATGTCGCTGACATCTGGAGGAGAGCAGGGCATGGTCACTGCGGAGGGCGGCAGCCTGGGTGGGCCTCTCCCTGCCTCCCCTGCCCACGGGCACCAGTGAACGCACTGCTGCAGGGCCCCTGGCCACCCCCCACCCCGTACTGGCCCAGAGACGCCCTGGCCTGCCTCCTTAATTGCACCATCCTGGCTAATTAATGAGTCTCCAAGGCTCTGGTGCCCGCACCCTCCACCGGGGATGAGCTTCCCGCGGGGGAAACATTTCCTAAGGCCTGTCTAATCACCTCATCCAAAAAGCACGTCGTTTTGCTATTACAATTACAGAAGCGATCCTCCCCAAAGGAATAAATTAAATCTGGTTGCAGTCCCGCCTGGTCTTGACGCAAAACCTTCCGCGCACAGGCGTCTGTGTGAACCGCTCTAGAGACGCTTGCCCTCCTACTCCTGGGGGACTGCAGGCCCCACCCCAGAGCCTCCCCACTGTTAGAACCGCCGGCGGGCCCGGTGCCACTGCAGCGCCACAAACGCCGACTTGGCGGTAAAAGCTGCTGCTTGGCTGGGAGAGGGGCCCTGCCGCCCCCAGAGGCTCTGCCTCCCCCAGGGCCCTCCCGGGCTCCGCGCTTCGAGCACAGCTCAGAGCAGACGCTGGCACTAGTTCAAAGTGCCACTCGAGAGTACACCCCAGGGCCGCGGAAGTCCCATATGCTTCAGCAACAGCGTGTGTGGCAGGAACTAGGTGGCTGCCAGAGGACGGCACTGGGTCCACAGCCCCAAGGCCCACAGAGCAGGACAGAGGTGAGGGGTCCTGAGCACCCACTTCCCAGATGACCTGCCTCTCACCTCTGATTGGGTGTGCGTATGTGTGCGTGGGTGAGCTGTGGGCGTGCGCTGCATGTGTGCCTGCTGTGAGTGGTCTAAATAGGTGTGTCCGAGTTTGCACATACATGTATGTTTCTGTGTGTGCTGGGGGGGGCACATGTGATCTGTTTGGATACGGGGGCATGTAAGTGTGGGTGCTTCCGCAGTGTGTGAGGACGCTGGTGCTGACGTGCACACCCACACGTGCACAGCTGCACGCGCGGTAGTGCCTGCGCACGCGTGCTGGCCCGCTGGAGGGTGTGCTTACCTTGGAACGCCCCAAAGGACTCGATGGAGAGCACTCTCCTCCCGGCGGCCGACAGGCTCCGGCACAGGCGGCAGGACGACGTGAGCTGCATCTTCTCCTCGCACAGCGCGATGATGCTCTGCGGCGGGCCGGTGCTCAGCCCGCGCCCCCGCCCCGGGGCGGCCCCCACCCCCGCCCACTAAGCCTTCCAGGCTCTGGGGTCACGGGCCGGGACTGGGGGTGCTTACGGAAACCCGCAGATTCTGTCCCGCCCGTGACCATTACAAGGCGCACCCTTCATCGCCGAAGTGCAGAGTATAAAAGTCAGAAGCCCGGATGACCAGGTGGTGGGGGCCCCGCGTGCTTACTGGGTGTGCGAGCGCGGGCCGGGGTCGCGCAGGGTTCAGGGTATCTCCTGGGGTGAAGCGGGGCAGGCCTGCAAGTTTACCTGGAGGTTGGGCCGGTCCCCGGGGTCCTCCGCCTGCATCTGGCCCAGCAGCGCCTCCAGTTCCTGGCTCAGCCTGGGCTGGGGGTCAGGCTCTGGCACGTAGTCGAGGGCTGCCTTCAGCGTGGCCCCCAGAGAGTAGATGTGAGCCTGCAGCATCAAAGACCCGCTGGGGCCGGGGGTGGGGCCATGTGGGCCATGGGCGGGGCCGTGGGGCGGGGCCATGTGGGCCATGGGCGGGGCCGTGGGGGCGGGGCCATGTGGGCCATAGGCGGGGCCGCGGGGGCGGGGCCATGGGTGTGGCTGTGGGCAGAGCCGTGGGGCCGTGGCCACGGGGGGTGGGGGTGGGGGGGGACCTGGGGCTGGCCCTTGGGGCGGGGCCGTGGTGGGGCGCAGCCGTGGCCGTGAGGCCGTTGGGGGCGGGGCCGTGGGGCCGGGGCCATGTGGTCGGCATCGTGCAGGCCCGCGCACAGCCACCGGTCGCTCCTGGTGTTGCTCTTCCGGGCCAGGAGCACCCCTGATCTTTCCAGGGTAGCTCCCCGCCTCATCCCCCACCCCCAAGACACCTCTATTCCTGCCCTAACTGTTCCTCTTTATGCCCACTCATGGACTTTGCTAATTCTCTGCTGAGCTGTTGCCTGTTTTGGGTGCATTCCTGGTGGCTCCCAGTGCAGGAGACACAAAAGACGCGTGTTTGCCCCCTGGGTCAGGAAGACTCCCTGGTGAAAGGCATGGCAACCCACTCCAGTATTCTTGCCTGGAGAATCCCATGGACAGAGGAGCCTGGCGGGCTATGGTCCACTGGGTCGCAGAGAGTCAGACCACACTGAGGAACACGCCCTTTTCAGGCGAAGGGGCTGATCTTGGTCTCAGTGTCACATGTATGTTCCGTCACTGATCTTTTAACTTTGTTCATGTGTCTCTGACATTAAAAAGTTCTACTGTTTCACTGGTGAATCTGCTGCTGTGACCAGCGCTGCAGTGACCATCCTCACGTGGCGTCTTCATGCAACCACGCCACGTTCGCGAAGGCTCAGGCCCCGCCAGTGGGGCTGCCGCTCGGGGTCATGGCCAGCTGCTAAGGAGCTTGGCTCATGAGTGAGATCATTCTTTTTTATTGGCTTCCTTGGAGGGCCTTCCCTAGCCCAGCACAATAAAAACTGCTTGCTTCTGTGTTTTTCCAGTACTTTTGTAGTTGTGAAGCATCGAGCTCTGACCCGTCTGGGATATGTCTTTTTGCTGGGCACTGCAGGGATGGGGGCTTGTCTCCTGGTGGAGAGCCACCCTGAGCAGCTGAAGAGGAGCCCACCGTCTGCCGGCCTGAGCCTCGTCCCACGTCCTCTCCCCCCAGGGCCTGCACTCTGGCCTCCCCTCCTCTCACTCTGGCTCTCCCTCTGTCCAGACTGCGCTCTTTTAATCACAGTAGCTTCAGAGTGCACTCCACACCTGGAGGACAGATTGCTCTCCATCTCCCCCCGCCCCCCAGGTAGATTATTTTCACATTCGTCAAGTTTAGATGTAAAGTTCCACCATTCCCATTAAAAAAAAAGCCAGAATGGTTGGGATTTTCGTGTAACAGCGCTGATGCTGCAGAATTTGGGAGGACCACCGTCACACGAGATAAAACCCTGGGATACGGGCAGGATGGCTGTCTCTAGATTGTACCGTCAGCAGCACTTTGATCCATCTGTGGACAAAAGTTCCCCTGTGAGAGCTGTGGGATCCAGCAACATTTGCCAAGGGACCTGGCAGGGGTCGTACCCACCTGTTCATCAGGTGAGAGGCAGACATGCCTCTGGCTTGGTTGTGGACCCCTTAGCTAGATTGACTAGGGAAACAAGAGAGGTCTCAAGTAAAATCAGAAATGAGAGAGGAGATGTTACACCTGATGCCACAGAAACAAAGGGTCATAAGAGACCACTATGTATGCACCAAACTGGTTAACCTAGAGAAAAATGGATACATCCCTAGAAACACGCAGTGCACTAAGACGGAGTCATGAGAAACAAACTGAACTGTTGCTAATAAGGAGATCGAACCAGAAATCAAAAACCTCACAACAAAGAAAAGCCCAGGACCAGATGACTTCACTGGTGACTTTTTACCAAACACATATTTAGAGAAGAATTAATGCCAGTCCTTCTCAAATTCTTCCAAAAAATCAAATGAGAGGGAACACTCCCAAGCTCATTTTATGAGGCCAGCATTACCCTGGCATCAAAGTTAGATAAGGCAATACAAGAAAACTACAGAGCAACATCCCTGATGAATACAGATGTAAAAATCCTTAACAAAATATTAGCAAACTAAATTCAAAAGTACATTAAAAGATCATATGCCATGGGCAACTGGAATTTGTCCCCGGGGGATGCAAAGATGGTTCAACATAGGCAAATCAATAAATATAATTCACCATATTAATAGAATAAAAGTTAATATGATCACCTCAATAAAAGCAGAAAAAGCATTTGGAAAAATTCAGCATCTTTTCATGACAAGAGCTTGCAATAAGCTGGGTATGGAAAGGATGCACTTCAACATAATAAAGGCCACATATTACAAGCTAACATCATACCCAATGGTGAAATGCTGATCTCTAAGTTTAGAACAAGACAAGGATGCCCATTCTCACAATTCCTTTTCAACACACTGGAAGTTGTTGATAGCCAGGACAATTAGGCAAGAAAATGAAATAAAAGGCATCCAAACTAGAAGGGAAGAGATAAAATTGTCTCTGTGCATGATGTGAGCTTACATGCGGAAAATCTTAGATTCCATCAAAAAACTTCTAGAACTAACCAACAAATGCAGTAAAATTTCAGGATACAAAATCAGCATACGTAAATCAGTTACATTTTTATACATTAACAATGAAATATCTAAAAAAGAAATAAGACAATCAGGAGCTTCCCTGATGGTGCAGTGGTTAAAGAATCTGCCTGTGATGTAAGGGACGTGGGTTTGATCCCTGGCCATAACACTTAGAAGTGAATGATACTGAAAAATGCTATGAGGCAAAACTCATAGGTTTGGATGGAAAGTCTTAGCTTTACGCGTTGACCCTAATGTTAGGAAAGAAGAAAAGCTCAGACTAATGAGCTGAGTGTCCGACTGAAGTCAGGAAGACTCATTAACTTGAAACAAGCACAGGAAGAAAGAGACTGAAACGGAAGCGCAGACTTGATGGGGGAGCATCCAGGGCAGGACACAGCACAGGACACCAGGCGGGCTCTCTGCAAAGCTGACGGGAGAAGCGTCCACGCGGGGGCAGTCGCTCTGGCTCACACATGATTTGGCTCGAACTTTGTGCTGACCCGAGAAGCCTGTGTTTTTAAACTATTTTATTTCATTAAAGTACAGTTGATCAATAATGTGTTAACTTCTGCTGTACAGCAAGGTGACTCATTTATATATAAATATATACTTTAAGAATCCTTTTCCTTGTGGTTTATCACAGGATACTGAATGCGGTACCCTGTGCCGGGCGGCGGACCTTGCTGTTCCCCATCTTACATGTAACATTTGCATCCACTAACCCCAAACTGCCGCTCTTTCCCCCCTTTTGGTGGCCACAAGTCTGAGCTGCGTAGCTGTGAGTCTGTTCCCGTTTGGTAGATGAGCTCATTTGTGTCACATGTTATACCCCACGTGCACATGCTACCATATGGTATTTGTCTTTCTCTGTCTGACTCACTTCACTCTGATGATCATCTCTGGGTCCATTCGTGTTCCTGCAAAGGACGTTATTTCATCCTTTTTCACGACTGAGTAGTGTTCTGGTGTATATACACAGCACATTGAGTAGTGTTCTGGTGTACATACGCGACACATCGCTTTCTTCTCTTTTTTGGCCTTGCCACGAGGCTTGCAGGGTCTCAGTTCCCAAACCAGGGACGAACCCAGGCCACAGCAGTGGAAGTGCTGAGTCCTAACCGCTGGACCATAGGGACATCCCTGCTTCTTCGTTATCCATTCATCTATGCAGCTCGATTTATGGCCTGCTGAACACACATCATATGACTGCTTTAACCAGTAGAGAAGAGGATGCCTTTAAAAATCAGAATGGAGTCGCTGCGGTTCAGGCATCCAGGGAGGATCCAGGTGGGGAGGGTTCAGACACGTTCCTGCATCCCTGAGAACTTGGATTTTGGGATGCTGCTCTCAGACTCAGGGACACCACCAGCCATTCTCAGAACAGTATCCGCCAGCAGCTGCCACCTGCAACCCTAGGTCTCAAGCCTCCCCCTGTGACTATGCAGCCATTTCAGACCCCAACAAATCCTGCTTAACCAGCACCCTTTCTTCTTGCAGCTCCAACCCTAATTCTTGACAGACACTTAAGCACTTTTGTGGGGTTTGCCTTTAAAACCCTCACATTTTGGATTCTGGGGACACGACACAAGTGCTTCTTGACTCTGAGTCTTTCAGGCTGCAGGCCTCTGTCTGGCTCAAATAGCAGTCTTTGCATTTCTACTATGGATTATTATTTCTGTTGACAAAACCAACAAAATAAAGGCATTGAAGGGATGTGCTCCTTCCCGCAAGACCAGCAAGAGACGGCACAAATAAACCATCCAAGGAGGGGAAGGGGGCACCCACAATAAAGGCATTGATTAAGAAAGGATGTCCCCTTCAACTTTAAAAACACAGGTAAAAATGGGTAAATTTTTAGAAATATGTGGTTTATCAAAAGCTGAGTCAATAAGAAATTCAAAACAGGTAAGTCCTATAATTATTAAAAATAGAGCAGCAATTAAAGCTCTTTGCTCCAAGGAAACAGACGGCTGCCTGAGTCAGTCTGGCCAGACTATTCCATTCTTGTCTAAGTTGTAACATGGAAAAGGAGGCAGGGGCGTCTGCACACGACAAAGATACTCCTGATGGCAACACAGTCAGAAACATCAACAGAATGGAAACCCACCAGCCACTCATGAAAACACGCAGAGATGTGAAGCAGGCACCAGCCGATCAAACGCAAAGGCGTAAAGAAAACACAGGACGCTGCCCGTTTAGGTATTTCTAAGTAAGAAAGGTTGACTTAACGTTAGAAAACAATTGGGAGATACTGACATCTTAATAATCACTTCAAAAGCTGCAGAAGTATTGCACAATAGAACATGAGGCCTCTCTACAGCAGGGGCCTCAGGCAGAAGTCGTCCTGCTGGGAAGGTGGGAGGAGCTCTCAGGATGGCGAAGAATCTCTGACCTGCTCACCCCTGCTCCAGCCCACCCGGAACACATCGCGCGGCAGACGTGGCACCAAAGCTTTGGACGGCAACACAGCCTGCCACCTTCTGCTGGTGACTTGATCAGCTGCAGGCAGGTTTTTTACCACTGAGCCACCTGGGAAGCTTCCCTGGTGACTAAGACTGTAAAGAATCTACCTGTAATGCAAGAGACACAGGTTCGATACCTGGACCAGGAAGATCCCCTGGAGAAGGGAATGGCTACCCATTCCAGTATTCTTGCCTGGAGAATCTCATGGAGAGAGGAGCCTGGTGTGCTGCAGTCCACGGGGTCGCAAAGAGTCGGACACGACTGAGCGACTAACACTTTGATCAGTTAAACAGAAAGTTATCAGAAATAATCAAATAATTTACCACAAGGGCTAATGCAAGATTAAGATGTTAAAGTGAACTGCATTTCTGTAGATTTGACATGAAAAGCAGGAAAATGTGATTCCAAAGATGACCATCCATTTACAGAGTCAAACGCATCCCGTGCCTGAGAACAACCTAGTAAAGGACATTCAAGTAAAACACAGGAGAGCTTTTAAACTGTTACCAAGACAGTAAATAAGAGCTAAATAAACGAAGAGGGATAATGTGTTTCTAGAGGAGACCACATGCGATAAGGGTGTGAGTGCTCCCCAAACTGAGGTACAGATTCAGAGCCATTCTAGTCAAAATGCCGACAGAGCTTTTCATGGAACTTGACACTAAATCCAAGCCTTCCGTGGAAGAAGAAAGACTTCACAACAGCCAGGATGCTTCTGAAAGGAACAGGGAGCGAGCCCTTTCCCTGGGAGACACTGGGCTCCTTGTGGAGCTGGGATTGCTGATAAATGCAGGGTGCAGACACCCTTGGACTAGAGCAGACGTCTGGGAAGTGGACCCACTTTTGTCTGGATGGGGGTGTGTGTGGCTTCGCTGGAGTATGCCCAGGGCAAGCCAATAAACAGCTGGAAAAACCCTTTTCTATACAGAGAAGGATGAACTTGGATCCTTGCCGCACATTACATAAAAAAATCTACCTCTGGTGGATTAAATGTGAACAACAAAACCTTTAAAACTCTTGGCAGAAAATGCCAAGTATCTGTTGGACCTTGAGGTTGGGAAGGTTTCTTAAGGCAAAAAACCAAACAAACCACTAACGGTGAGGAAAACATTGTCACCTGCAAATGGGCCTGCCGTCCACCTCTGCTGCTGCTGCCGCCGAGTCGCTTCAGTCGTGTCCGACCCTGCCGTCCTCCTCTGCTGCTGCTGCCGCCGAGTCGCTTCAGTTGTGTCCGACCCTGCCGTCCATCTCTGCTGCTGCTGCTGCCGAGTCGCTTCAGTTGTGTCCGACCCTGCTGTCCTCCTCTGCTGCTGCTGCTGCCGAGTCGCTTCAGTTGTGTCCGACCCTGCCGTCCATCTCTGCTGCTGCTGCTGCCGAGTCGCTTCAGTCGTGTCCGACCCTGCTGTCCTCCTCTGCTGCTGCTTCTAAGTTGCTTCAGTCGTGTCCGACCCTGCTGGCCACCTCTGCTGCTGCTGCTGCTGAGTCGCTTCAGTCGTGTCCGACCCTGCCGTCCACCTCTGCTCCTGCTTCTAAGTTGCTTCAGTCGTGTCCAACCCTGCCGTCCACCTCTGCTCCTGCTTCTAAGTTGCTTCAGTCGTATCCGACCCTGCCGGCCACCTCTGCTGCTGGTGCTGCTGCTAAGTCACTTCAGTCGTGTCGGACTCTGTGCGACCCCATAGACGGCAGCCCACCAGGCTCCCCCGTCCCTGGGATTCTCCAGGCAAGAGTGCTGGAGTGGGGTGCCATTGCCTTCTCCATCCACCTCTGCAAGGGTTAAATCAGGTGCTGCTGCAGCTGCCGACCTTCAACACTCCTGAAAGGAGCTCGGGGTGAAGAGCAGGAATGAGGCCCCCTGCTCTGGGGAAGGTGATGGGACAGGTCTTCAGACAGATGCCAGCAGGACCCAATTGTATGAGCCCAGTTTCTGCATCTCCTCATTTTTAGAAAAGACTGAAGTCCTTCGTGGTGACACCTGGCCCCTGTGACTCGCAGGCCTTCTGCAGGGCATGTGGCTGGGCTCCCCTGGAGGCTCAGTGGTGAAGACCTGCCTGCTGAGGCAGGAGACACAAACTCAAGCCCCGGTTCAAGAGCGCACAGGCGGTGCAGCAACGAGGCCCGTCAGCCATGACGACGGGGCCTGTGCACCGGAGCCGGGGCTGCAACTGCTTAGCCCACTGCCCTAGAGCCCACGCCACAGAAGAGAAGACCCAGCAGCGAGGAGCCCGCAGACTGCAACAAGAGAGCAGCTCCTGCTGGCCACAACTAGTGAAAAGCCCACACAGCCGATGAAGATAAATAAGTAATAACATCTAAAAAATGAAAAAAAAAAAAAAAGAATAGGAGCTTGACTGCACATAGGTGGCGCAGCGGTAAAGAATCTGCCTGCCAGGAAACGCACGAGACACGGGTTCCATCCTTGGGTCGGGAAGATCCCTTGAAGGAGGAAATGACTACCCGCTCCGGTACTCCTGCCTGGAGAATCCCACGGACAGAGGAGCCTGGGGGCCCTGGTCCACGGGGTCACAGAGTTGGACACGACTGAGCAATTGAGCATGCACCCACGCCAGGTCCCCTTCACCACATCACGTATGTCCTGACCTCCCCCGCCCCCTGGAGCAGTTTCTCAGACATGTCTGAAATGCTGTCTCCTGGGCTATTGTCTCATTTTGCCCCAAATAAAACTTAACTTGCAACTCTCACATTGTGCATTTTTTTAAGTCAACAACCCCAATAATTTGACTGTTTTATAAATGACAGGGCTCCCTTGGTGGTACAGTGGCTAAGAATCCACTTGGCAATGCAGGGGACATGGGTTTGACCACTGGGCTGGGAAGACTCCATGTGCCGAAGAGCGACTAAGCCCGTGCACCGCCACTACTGAGCTCGAGCTGAGCCTGCACTCCCCCGGGCCCGCCAGCCAGAGCCACTGAGCCTGCACTCCCCCAGGCCCACGAGCCGTGGCGACTGAGCCCGCACTCCACAGGGCCTGCCAGCCAGAGCCACTGAGCCTGCACTCCCCCGGGCCCACGAGCCACAGCGACTGAGCCCGCACCCCGCAGGGCCTGCCAGCCGCAGCGACTGAGCCTGCACTCCCCCGGGCCCACGAGCCACAGCGACTGAGCCCGCACCCCGCAGGGCCCGTGAGCCACGGCGACTGAGCCTGCGCGCCCGGAGCCTGTGAGCAGCAGCAAGAGAAGCCACTGCAGTGAGAAGCCCGCGCACCTAGAGAAAGCCCACACAAAGCAACGAAGACTTGCGCGATTAATTAACCAATCCAGAAAAAAGCTTCTAAAAAAGGAGGACTGATAAACTTTTTTTTCATCAGAGGATGCCTTCAGGCAGCTTTTCTCAAAGCATGGTTCCAGAGGCCACACAGCTTCATAGTGGAAGGCTGCGGGGGCTCCCCGGGCCGTGGGCTGGGCGCGGGCACCGCAGACTAACCACAGACGCCGTGGTGAGAGCCGGGCCTCCGCCGAGCTGGGCCTTCGGGAGGTTTACAAACACGGAAAACAATGCCACTGTCCTCACTGTTTTTCTGGGGGAGAACACCGTCACTTATCATGAACACATGTTATACGTGTTAACATGGAATGGGTTTATGATCGTTACTATTAAATGAGTTAGTAGGTGGACTTTTTCTGCATTTCTCCATTTTATCTGTAACACAGTGAGTACTGGCAGGTGTGACTCACACAGAGCTCTTTGGACACTTGGCTTCCAGGAGTATAAGGGTTCCAAGAACCAAAGAGTTTGAGAACTGCTGCCTCAGGGAGGTGAGACCTCACATTCCACAGTGAACACAACATCTGCAACCGTGACAAAATGGAGGAAAATACGGGGAGAAAAGTGGAACAACTGGAGAGAGATGGGCCTGCCAGGCCCCACCCCACCTACAGGACCATCGTCCGGGGCCACCCCAGGGAGGCAGGCCTGTGGAGATGCTGGTCTCTCCAAGCGGGGGGAGCGTGCCCCTGGGCCCTCCCGGCTCTGCAGTGACTGGGCTGGGAGCTCGTGCTGGACACTCCGAGGCCGCACAGAGCAGCGCCGACCCCAGCAGTCCTGCCCCCCCGCCCAACGAAGGATGTGATGCCCAGTGCAGAAAAGGCAGTTCCAGGGGCTGAGATGCAGCGGGAGGCTCTTTTCAGGAAGCTGAACTGGCACAGGTGGGCCCTCCCCTCTCTAGGTCTCCACTCAGGGGTTCACTTGCTGGGGCAGGGCCTGGCGGCCTCAGTGACCTTGGGCCAAGTGTCCTTGGCATGGCCGGCCGCGGCTCACACTCGAAGGGGACTCTCTGGGCCACAAGCCTCCCACGAGCGGCCCCGCCAGTCCTTCAGAGGAGCTGTGACTCCCGCCAGCCACCACTGGTAATTTTAGGCGCTTTTAACATCTTAAATATAGTCACACTCAGACAACATGCCAGGCGCACAGTGAGGAGCCGGCAGCCAGACATACGCTGTTGCCGGAGCCCAGCAGCAGGGGTGAGAGTGCCCCACGCAGCCCCTGGGGGGCACCCCGCACTCGCGCAGGGGGCCAGCTGCTGGCCTCCTTGCTGCCACTTACCTCAAAGGTGTTCCCCGTCACATCAAACTCTGGGGGCACAAAAGCTCCCTCAGGGTCATCTGGGGAGAGAAGAGAAGATGCCATTCACACGGTGACCCCCCAACACACGTCAGGTGAGACAGGCTGCCAGGCTCTTCCCGGATGGGGGGCTACGTGCACCTGAGGCCCAGCCAGGACCACCCACCAGCGGGGTCCGGCCCCCGGCCTCCCCTCACCCAGGCCCAGGCAGGTTGCCGTGGAAACCCGGCTCCAGACCACGGCGCCGGGGGCGGGGCCGCGCCCTTGTGGGTCCGGGGCGGGGCTGTGCCCTCGCGGGCGCCTATGCTCACACGCGCCGCGCGGGCCTCACCGCTGAGCTGCTCCATGAAGCACACGTTCCCGCTGGTGTTGAAGGCCAGCGTGTCGGGCGTGATGCACAGGGTCTGGAAGATGGCCGAGTGGGCGACGCTGCGCATTGCCAGGCTGCACTCCAGGCACACAGCCCAGGCCTCCTGCTCGCTCAGGCCGCTGTCCCGCAGGGAGAGGATGTCGGCCAGGGACACGTTCTCCTGCCGAGACAGCCTGGGCTGAGCCCTGGGCGCCTGTGGAGGGGCAGGGGGCCTGGGCACGAGACCCCGCGGCCACCCCCGCATCTGGAACTGACTCAGCTGTGGTCCTGCCACCCACACGCACTTGTGTGTGCACACCACACACTAACACACTGTCACCCACCTGCTGTCCCCATACACGCACACAACTCTCACACATTTACTCAGTTATCAGAGGCACAGGCACGCAAAACCTGCACATCCACACACTTGTGCCCACGTGTCCACGCAAGTCACACCTGCACGAGCACATTCATCACAGGCGCACACACGTCAGACACCCTGTACCTCACCGCCCTTTTCCAGGCCATTGTTTGATGCCCTGGTCAGCCCTGTGTGTCTGTGTGTTCACACACCACCCACCTAAAGAGGGGACAGGGCACAGAGGGAGCCAGACTGGGAGCTGAGGGGGAAGCATGCGGGCAGTGGTCAGGAAAGGGCCTGGACACCCAGCCTCGGAGTGGGAGTGGAGAATGGGCTGACCGGGGTTGGAGAATAGGGGTGAGAGGGGTGAGCGGGCTTGGAGAGTAGGGGTGAGCGGGGTGAGCAGGGTTGGAGAGTAGGGGTGAGGGGGGTGAGCAGGGTTGGAGAGTAGGGGTGAGCGGGGTGGTACAGAAGAGAAGTCCCCAGCTTCCTGTCCCTACCAAGCTTCTGCCTCCAGCCTCCACTGCCCCCACCCCCAGCATGCAGGGTATTCTCAGGTTTAGCCGAGCTCAGGTCCTGAAAGGAGCCTCCACCTGTAAACTTCTCCCCTTCCCTGCACAGGTCCCCAGAGCCATGGCTGAGGAGGTGAAGAGTTTAAAGGGAGGGACAGCAGGTTGGGAGGTGGTGTGTGTGTGTGGTGCTGGGGGACGGAGGCGGACGGGGCAGGTCTGCTCGGGTGACTTGGTTTCCCCCATAGTCCACGTCCTTCTCCGCTCAGGGAGGGCCTCGGTGCCACCCTCCTGGGCCTGCCCTGCTCTCTCTGTTGGGCGTGGCATTAAGATGGGTGAGGATAAGGCAGCCTCAGGGCTCGTGGCTTGTAGAGCCTGTTGGGGGGGGGGGGTGGCCGCGCCAAACTCCGGCAGTGTGCGGACCCTGCAGAGGGTGGACGGGCGTCTTAAAAGGAGAATCCTGAGCAAAGAGCGGAGCACGCGGTCAGATGGGGCAGCAGACAGTAACCCGAACCCACCGGCTGCGTTCGGTTCTCCTGTAAGAGGTTGTCCACGTCCACCTCGTGCAGGGCCTGTCTGTCCCCCAGGACCCTGAGGACTCAGAGCCCGAGGTGCCCAGGGTGCCGTGAGGCCTGGTTAGAGAGGTGCCGGGCCCTGTGTGCACGGGGATGCATGCCTGCACACCAAGAGGCCCATGCACACGCACGCAGACACGCACAGTCCACAGCCCGAGGACCCCGCGGGCTTGGCTGTAAGGAGGACACGTCTAAGCTGGTGCCACTGCAGGGGCCTCGCTGACTCTCACCGGCCGTGGCCACGTGGGCACCAGGCCCGCCTGCTTACTCAGACAGGCTTGCTGCCAGGATAAGGCGCCCAGGGCAGGCCCATGGCTTCTGGCCCAGGGCCAGGCCTCTGCTGCCCTGCCCAGTGGATGATGCTCTGGTTGGGGGAGACCCTCAGGGAAGCCAGAGCCCTGCACCCACAGACGGGGGAGCCCCTGTGGGGTCTCTGTGTGGCTCTGTGGGGTGATGCCCACAGGCCCCTAGTCAGTTCTTCCATTCAGCAGAGCCCGCTCCACCAGGTGGGATGGTCTCAGACCCCCTGAAACCCTACTACTGAAGCAGGAGGCGGGATTCAGCTGAAGCAGTTTCCAGCACACCCAAGGAAGGTCCTGCCACATGACGACGGACCCTGGGCCCACGGTCACCTCCCTCTGGGACCTGCCCCTCTGGTCCTCCCTGCTCGGGCCCAGGCAGGAGGAGGGACCATTCCTTGCCTGGATCCAGGGCTCAGGGAGGCCAGGCAGATGCCAGGCAGACTTGGCCAGTGGGTCCAGACAAGGCCCGAGGGGCCGGGCCGCATGCTGGCTGTGCAGGGTCTTCAGGCCACCGGCCCTGCCTGAACTCCCGCCTGCTGGGCTGGAGCCGGGCTCTTCCTCGAGGGGCAGCTCGGGACCCCGAGCCTTGTGCCAAGCAGGCCCCGTCCACACCCAAGGCGACAGGGCTTGGAGGCTGGCAGGGGCTTCACGGTGGAGGCCGACGTTTGTGGGTGGTGGTGGGGGGCAGTGAGTGACATGTTAGGAACAAACAAGCCGGTGCGGCTCCGGCGGACGGCTGTGTCCCCCCCGCCTCCGGGCGCCCAGGACCCACCAGGGCTGTGGCAGGCGGGGGCACTTCCGTCCTGCCACGGCCCACGTGGCCGAACCCAGACACCACGGCCAGCAGTCACTGGCTCCAAATCCTGGGTATAGACCCAGCCTCTGGGCAGGTCCAGAAGGTTCTCCAGAACCCAGCCGGGGCCTGCGCCCCACCCCTCAGCACTGCCCAGCAGGACGCTGCCCAGTGGACCATGGGCTACGTCTGTGGGTGGGCCTCCTGGGGCAGTTAGAGCAGACCCCCTGGCAGGCGTGTGGGCAGAGGCTCAGTGTCTGTCCCGGCTGGGAGAAGAGCAGGGGAGGTGGGGGATGCAGCCTCCCCGGGCAGCCCCCTGTTGCCACACTGGGTCCCAGATGGGGGTCTCCTACCATTGGCCGGTCACAGCGAGGTGCTGGCCAGCGGGAGCGTCTATCCTGCTGGGGCGGGCCGCGGGCCAGGCTGCCTGGGCCACGGGACCCCTCCACGGGCCATTCTGTGCGTTTCAAATGCTGCCTCTCTGCCTGCAGACTCCCCGGCCCAGCCCAGCTCCCGGCCCACAGGCGCCAGGGAGACAGATGTCCCGCTGGTCTTGGGGGCAGTAAGAATACTCCCTCAGGGGAGCTTTGGGACTGGGAGACTCCGCCCCCCAAAGGCCCCTGAAGACCAGGGCCGCCTGCCGCCTGGTGGACGACTCTGCCTCTCTGCTCCGGCCTTTGCGAGTGCCAGAGTAGGGGTGCTGCCTGCTGCTGGCCAGGGGCCAGGGGGCCAGGACCTTGCTGGGTGGTGCCGGCCCTGAGTTCTCATGCCCATCTGTCGCCCATGTGTCCCCAGGGCAGGTGCCCAGAGTGAAGTTGCTGGGACAGGGGGAGGGGCACCCACACATCACTACCGGACCCCTAACTGTTTTCCAAAGAGGTCAGTCTGCTCCACGCACCCCACCCCGCAGGGAGGGCGGCCTGGTTCGCGCCAGCCTGGCGCCGGCGGGAAGGTCGTCAGGGCGCTGTATCTTGTGCTCCCTGAGTGTGATGAAGGTGAACGTTTTCTCACATGGTCACCAGCAATTTGAATTTTGTCCGCGGTCATAGTGGGGGAGGGACCGTCCAGAGGCTCCTGCTGGAGTCTCCAGCTCACAGGACTCAGCTGATACAGTGAGCTGTGTAAGCAGCGAACACCCGCGTCTCCCGCGCAGTGTACGGTCCCCGCCCGCGGTTCCCCCTGGGGCTCCCGCAGCCTGGGGCTCCCGCAGCCCGGCCCTCCGTCCTCTCTCACGGGACGGCCTTGGGGAATCAATCTGATGGCAAAGTGCTGTCGCGGGCAGTCCCATGTCCCCAGCGGGGACTTAAAGCCTTTACCACTGACCACACCCACTGTGTGCAGGCACCAGAATCTGGAGCAGGGACAGGACCTCGGCGGGAGCCCCAGGGACAGACCTCCGGGTTCAGAACACACCCAGGGCAGTGCTTCGCATCAGGAGAGGCTGCGGCGAGAGGGGCCAGTTGTCCAGACTTCCTTGCTGGACAGACCACCACCGCAGCCTCCCACGACACCTGGAGGTCACGGCCACAGACTGCGGGGGCCCCGGACCCACGCACTGGGCTCAGCGGGGGCTACTCCATCCCCAGGACGCTGCGACTGCTACCAGAGCGCATCAGGGCTCCGCAGTGGGACAGACAGCAGGCTCGGGGTGGAGGCTTCGGGTCCAAACCCTGCTCTGCCTGCCCTGTTTACTGGGCACCCGTCACAGCTCGGTGTCTCGGGCACAGAGGAGACCCTGGAGGCGTGGGGCGTTCAGTGCAGAGAGGCCGTGTGGAGAACCACGTTCTGCGTCTGCCTTGGAGCGTGGTTCGGGGGACGTGAGGTTTCCAGCAGATGCTTTAGGAACCTGCCCTCCGGGAGCATCTGCAGGCTGTGTGCTGGGAACGCCCTTCACTCCGCATAAAGCCGTGGAGATACCCACAGAATTATTTATTCCCTTGCGGTTCCCTCTGCAGCCCTCTCTCGCACCAAATCCAGGCCATGGCGGGTGGGGATGGGGTGGGGAGGCAGCACTCCTCCCCGGGCACTGCCCCCTTGACAGACTCTGAAGGACTGTTTCTAGGGCATGAGCCCCTCTGTCCTTAGAACCAGCTCAGCTAAGGATGTGGGCAGGGGCCAGCTGGGGGCAAGGGCCCCAGGGCCTGCAGAGATGGTTTCTGTGACCCTCCAGTTCAGGAGGGCAGGTGGGTCTGTCTGTAGACCCCACAGACGGGCGTGTGCTGGGACAGGGGCTCTGCAAAGACCTCAAAGCCCGGGGAGCAGCTGAGCCATCCAGCAGCCACCTCGCCTGTGGCTGGGACTGGCCTGTTCAAGGGCCACAGGGTCTCCATTCGACCCCAACCTACAGAGCTATCTGACGAACCCAGGCCCAGGGGCAGCTTCTCCGACGGGGTTGCAGGCAAACCGGCTCTAGAGGTGCTTGGCCGGGTTAGTGGCCAGAAGCCCCACAAGACAGAGCCTCCGGCCCGGGGACCCCAGCTGGGGGCTCAGGACTTGGGGCTCCTGACTGAAGGCCCCGAGTCGGTCATTAGTCACAGGGCCCCCAGCCCCCACACCACCAGCTCCGGAACAGGCCTGACTGGGCTCTCTGCCCCGAGGCCCCCGGCCCCCTCTTGCAGGGCGCCGACATCCGCACCGACGGCCCACAGCTGCCGTCCTGTGGGGAGGGGGCGGTGAGAACAGCTGCCGGGTCCCCTGCGGCAGGGACCTGGCCCGCGGGGGCCGGGGACCTGGGGGTCTCTCTGCGAACCCCTCGGTGGGGGTGGTGGGGGTCCCACCGTGGGGCGGGGGCTCACCTCGTCTTCTGGCAGAGTGGGGAGCGGCTCGAAGTCATAGAAGTCCAGGTCCTTGCCGTCCTCCTCATAAAAAGCCGCCGCGGCCCGGTCCATGGTCTGCATCCTTGGGCGCGCCGCCGCCGGAGCCGCCGCGTCCTCGCCGACCGAGGTCCGCGCGGCCGGCGCCCCTACCAGCCTGGCCTCGCCGCCCGCGGCCCCGGTTCCCCTGCAGCCGGCTCTGCTCCGGGGCTGGATCCGCGCGCCGGGCCGGTTCAGCGCGCCGGGCTGGTTCTGCTCGGGGACTGGTTGTCCGCCCCGGGGCTGGCCCTGCGCTCCGGGCCGGCTCCGCGCTCTCGGCCAGCTCCGCGCTCCGGGCCGGCTCCGCGCTCTCGGCCAGCTCCGCGCTCCGGTGCCGGCTCCGCGCTCTCGGCCAGCTCCGCGCTCCGGGGCTGGCTCAGCGCTCCGGGGCCGGCTACGCGCGCCGGGCCGCCATGGCAACGCGCCCGCGCCGCCCCCCCCACCCCCCCGCCCGCGTCCCCCCAGCGCCCCCGCCCCGCCGCCCCCGGCGCCCCGCCCGCGCGCTGCCGCAGTGTCTCCCGAGCAGGGCGGGGGGTGGGGACACCTGGGCGCCGACTAGGGCACTCGGAGGGCCGCACTCACTTTGGCGGGCAGCTGGGGGCGCCTGAGCCTCTAGGGGCCTTCTGGGGATTTTGTCCCTCGGGGATGTTGGCCGTTTCCGGGGGCTGTGCTGGGGGCGCTGGAGGTCTGTGCGCGGCGAGCGCCGTTCGGGGGCGGGGCGGGTGTTCCTGCGCGGTGCGTCGCAGGCTGCTGCGGGGTCTGGGCACACGGAGCGGGGCCGTGGTACACCCCAAGGAGGCTGGCAAGCGGGTATCCCACCTTCCGCCGGTACCCCTCTCCTGCCCCCACCGGCCGAGGGAGGGGCTGCCGCAGTTCCCGCGGGGGGTGGGTTGGCGGCTGCAGATGCTCCCAGGTGGGTGGGGGGAGCCCGGGGAGAGGGGCGCCGGGGGGGACGGCTGGAGCGCGGGTCGGGGGGAGACCGGGAGGGGACCCGTGTGAGCAGCTGCGCTCTGGCCCGCCGGCTTCTTCAGTTAGTCCGCGGGTGACACGTAGGACCAGCACTTAGCGCTCCATCCCAACCTTGCCCACCGGCTGTGGAAAGGAAACCGGACCAGACAACCCCTCCTTCAATTTTGTTGGCTTCAGGGCTGACCCTTCACCGCCGCTTAGGCTCTGTTGGCCAGTTTCCTCCGCACCAGGGCCAGCCTTGCCCCAAGCTGGGACCTGTGGCTGGGCAAAGAGCAGGACACCCCGACCCCAGCCCAGCAAAGATCCAGGGCTCTCCTCTCCCTGGGGAGTGAAGATCCACCAACCCCCCACCCCTGCCCCGCAGAGATTCAGACAGCACAGCACCCTCTTTTCCACAGGAGGGGGCATGGTGGTCTCACCAGCCTGTGTGGGCATGGCTGGTTCCCCTCCCCCCCCAGGTGGAGCACTGGGCCAGAGCTCCCACGGGAGAGTGGGCACTGCGGCCAGGCTGCCAGCCACACCCTCACAGCCTGGCCGGGCACACAGCAGTCACTCTGTAAACACTGCTGCGTGAAGAAGTGGACTTGTGGTAAGCCCTGCAGAGTCCCAGGATGCAGGGGACCGATTCCATCCTGGCTCAGGGCTCGGGGCCTCAGGGCCTGTGATGTGACCCCAGGGGAGCACTGAGGTCAGGGGAGAGACCAGGGACAGTGAGGCCTCAGGCTGGTGGCCAGGGCTCCAGGCAGCCTCACCTTGTGCAGCGCACCCGTGGCACCTAAAGCAGAAAGGGCTCCGGCTGTTTGGGCGCTGAGAGTTGGGGTCTCAGACTCGGTGTGTCTGGGCTGTGGGTGGGCACTGCCTGGTGTCTCAGAAGGAGGAGCCCTGCTCCAGGGCTCCAGCTGCACCCTGGCCTGGACCGTGTCCAGAGCTGGGCGCCCTGGCTGCAGGGTCCCCGTGCTGCGTGGCTGGGGGCTGCCGCCTCCCTGTCCAGGGCCGGGGTCAAAGCACTGCTAAAGTCGGTATGGGGCCTTGACGCTCTGGCTCGCCAGCCGGCCTCCGCGCCCTCTGGGGGCCTCGGGCTGTGTGCCGACTCTGTCACCTGGTTCTTGGGTCTCCGGGCTGCCAGGCCCAGGGTCTGGGGGCAAAGATCACCCCCTAGCTGAAGGAGCCATCTCATTGTGGGTGCTTCTGGGTCTAATGGCATTGTCTGCTTTGGGAAGAGGGGCATCCAGTTTGGGTAAAATACGGAGCACACGGGCTGTAGATGCTGGCTGAGTCAGCTCTGTTGCAGCGTACAGCTGCTCAGTGGGCATCACCCATCTCCTTGGTCAGGTGGGAACCAGGGCCCTGGGCCAGTGGGGAGGGGACCGGGGACCTGGGCCAGGTGCTCTTGGCAGGGGCCACACTGCCCTTTCCTCTTCTGGAGGCGTGTGGTCACCAGTCTTTGTGGCTCAGTGGAGTGAGCAGACGCTTGTGCGGGGTAGGGGCCGCACTGCCCTTTCCTCTTCTCCTGGAGGCGTGTGGTCACCAGTCTCTGTTGCTCAGTGCAGTGAGCAGACGCTTGTGCGGGGTGCTCTGCGAGGCTCATGGTGTGTGTGCACACTTGCCCGTGCTTACGGCAGGCTTTGCTCCCAGGAAGGGTGTGGCCCCCGTGTCCTGGCGTGGTGGGTGCTTGTCAGTGTGGTACGTGACCGTGACGTTGCTCTTGAGAAAGAGGGCTTCCAGGTTGGGCCTCTCGGCCTCCCCAGAGCCGGTGGGACGGCACAGGGGGGACAAGGACCTCCAGGCAGAGCTGGGCCCACGCAGAGTTAATGTCAGCCCCAGACAGGCCCGAGCCCTCACGAGCAGACTGCAGGAAGGGCCACTTCGCCCTGGCCGAGGCGTCTCCGGACTCACCTGGTGAGCTAGCCCGCTTCCTGGGGGCCCTTGGTGCCACCAGAATCCTGCAGAGGCTTCCACAGCTGAGGCCACGACCCAGAGGGTCCTGCCTCCTCATCTGTCTGACCCCCCGACTCCCTCTGCTGCACGCCCATCTCCTCCAAGACCCTCCGTTAGCCTCCAAGCAGGCCCTGGACTGAGCGCC
Organism: Bubalus kerabau; assembly: GCF_029407905.1. NCBI lineage: Eukaryota > Metazoa > Chordata > Mammalia > Artiodactyla > Bovidae > Bubalus > Bubalus kerabau. The sequence continues at coordinate 53,786,330 of NC_073645.1, read as the reverse complement.
CTCCCTGGGCGCCCAGCCTCGGGCCTCCCCCGGCTCCCTCCAGCTCAGTGACCAGGGGGGCCGTGCTCCACGCGAGGCTTGGCCCTTGTCACCCGTGGACCCCACCTGTTCTTCAGAGCCTGTCTCTCCTGGCTTCCGAGTGCAGTTCCTCTGAGTGCAGGGGTGGGGTTGGGAGGGGGCACTGAGGGTGGGTTTTCAAAGCCTTGGCTCCTGTTTTCCCAGAAAGAATCTTGAAACGCTGTCACACCGCCTGTACATTTGAAATTGACATCCATGGCTTGGAAAAAATAAATGTAAATCATTGCAAAGAATGTAATTTCTGTTGTGGTATAAATATTGACATTTTGCAATAAGGCTGTTAGTCATTCCTGTAAATGTACCCAAGAAGCTAAAAACCAAAGTGGTTTTGATACCCACTATCAATCAGTTAGAAAAAAAAAAACGTAAAGAACCACACAAACATGTTTTTCTTCAATAGTCAGGCATCTCCACCATGACATTTTCCTCAAACTCATTACACTCATCTGACTTTGGCCAAATTTTATCGTACTGTGGTGTATTTTTATGCTTAAAAATTTCTGTAGATTCTTCATAATACTTTGCAACAAAATACATGTAAGTTTTGATAAGTTGAATACTTCTTAGATAAAAAATTTTTAAACATTTTTGTTTTCAGTGACTATAAGACTCATTTTATGGTATCAAAATTCTGACCACACTTCTCCCGAGATAGAGACGCGCACACAAGGACCTAGACGGCTGACCGACTCTGCTCGGGGAGCCTGAGCTGGGTCGTCGCTCGGTGGCCGTCACTCCGTGCCTGTCGCTTTCTCTCTGTGCTGCTGGCCTCCGTGGGGCAGGTGAGGGCCTGGCGAGCAGGAGGAGGCCCCCTCTTCTGCTCTTCCCTGGGGCAGGGCTGGTCCTGATTCCAGCTCCCCCAGGACTCCAGCCCCACGGCGCCCTCCTCAGAGGTCTGCGCTCCCCCGCCCCTCAGCGGGGAAGCCCCTCCTGCAGATTCTGTCCGCGGGGACCTGTGCCTGGCTCCTTCCAGCCCTGTTCCCCGCACGTGCACCCTGTTGACGTGACCGGTGTGGGGGACCCCGCAGGGACCCAGCCACTTCCTTTCGCTCGTGGGCGGCGTATGTCCTAGCAGTCACACAGTGTGCATCACACTTCCCAGGAGACGGCGTGGCCAGGCTCGAGGGCTCGCCCCTCAGGGCACATGCTGCCCACGCCCTGCAGCCGAGCGCCTTGCCTTCCCAGAGGCCATGTGCCGGTGCTGGTGGACAGGGTGAGGTCTGTGTCCACAAAGGTCCTCCGTCTAGCTGAGCCAAGCTGGAACATTCCTGATGGGGAGCATTCGAAGACCCCAGATGCGATTTCTCACAGCTGGAGAGCTTGCGGGAGCCTGGGGTCCTCTCATGGATGGAGCCGGCAGGACACCTGCTAGAGGTGGGCAGACTGACAGGGACCCTGGTCAGAAAACCATGTCTCTAACACTCTTACCTCCTGAAAGCTGTGCGCTTCTGACACTAAATCAGCCGTCCCTTTAACTCTGACCATAGATGTCCCCTGCCCCTCCCGCTGTGGGTCTTTGCTGCTCCCATGAACATCCAGGGGAAGTCTTGGCCCCAGAGCTCAGAGCTGAGCTGGAGCGCTGAGTGCCCACCTTGGAGCCCCTTGGTTCTGGCGTGGACGCCTGCCCTCACCAGGTGTCGGCAGTGAGCCTGCCTTCTACTGGGACACAGACGAAGCGGCCAGCATGCTGTGGGGGAGCAGGTCCCGGGCGAGAGGGAGCCACAGCCCGTGGAGGGCACGTCCTGGGGGCGCTGGAGAAGGGGCTGCAGGAAAACTTACGGTCAACGGTAAATCCCGATGTTCATGGACTGAGGGGTCTCCCGCGATGTATCAGGAGGAACAGCAGCGACGCCCCTCACCCCCGTCCACCCCAGAGCTCCGATGGCAGCCACCGTCCCGCCTTGCAGAGGTGTCTCCTGCGCTCTTTTTTCATAGAGTTTCACCACTAAGCATATGTTGTTAAACACATAATTTAGTTTTGCTCATTTTTTTTCTTTTTTGGTAATTTGTATAAGTGGAATCACACTGTGAACATTTTCTTTTTTTGTCTGGATTCTCTCCCTTAGAGTTATTCTGGGAGCAGGAAGCTCATTGTTACTGAATTAAGTACATGAAACCACCGCTGATGGACGTCTGGGCCGTCCTAGGTCTGGGGTATCAGCTGGGACACACGCTGCTTGAACTGTGCAAGCAACGTGCACGCATTCTGGCCGGGTCAGCGATGACGCTGAGTCCGTGCACGTGCCCAGCCTCCGTCTGCGGGAAAGACTCTGAGCGTGCACGTGTGTGAGTCTGTGTCCAGCGGTCTGTGGTCAGCCTGGCAGAAGCACCCGTGGGAAGTCCCCACGCTCTGACTCCGCCCCCACCCCTCCTTTTCCTCCTGAGCATCTCAGCGTCTTGGCCCCTGAGAGTGGCTCCCAGCCGAGCCATCCTGGTGGGGTCTGGCTGCAGTCTGCACGCCCCCAGGCGTGAGGGGCAGCAGGTGTCCCAGCCCCTGATGTGGGCACCTCCCTGTAGAATCAGGCTCCCTTCTCGTCTCTCATTTATATTTTGTAGTTTTCAGTGGGAGGACTTGCGTTTGTTCTACTGGATTTATCATGAATGTCAGATGTATTCTGGTACTGCTGTAAATTGTTATCTTTGTAAAAATTTTGTTTCCTGTTTAGCGCTGGCCTACAGGGGTCAGATTGGCTCTTGCCCATGGCTTTGTGTCCAGCAGTGTGCTAATCCTACTGAGTAGTTCTGATCGGGACCGACCTGGGCTTCCTGTGGTGATCACACTCCCTGGGAGTCAGCTCAGCTTCTCAGTTTCTCATCCTCACCACACCATCCACCCTAGGACCATGGGACGTAGCACAGCATCGAGCAGACTTAGCGAGATGGTCCTCTGGGCTGAGTTCCCAAGGTGAACTTCACTTCACTTCAAGTTGGGCTTCGCTTCATCACAGTCAAGGATGATTTTGCTGTGGATTTTTATAGGTTAATGAAGTTCGCTTTTATTGCTAATTTGGCAAAGGCTCTTTTTTGTTTGTTTGTTTAAAAGGGGCTTCCAAGGTGGCCCTAGTGCTAAAGAACCCTCCTGCCAATGCAGGAGATGAAAGAGATGCGGGTTTGATCCCTGGGCCTGGGAGATCCCTGGAGGAGGGTATGGCAACCTGCTCCAGTATTCCTGCCTAGAGAATCCCACAGACAGAGGAGCTTGGTGGGCTATAGTCCATGGGGCTGCAAAGAGTCAGATATGACTGAAGCGACTTAACAGACACACTTATTATTATTTTTTTTTTTTTAAAGAAAATCATTTTTTGGCTGGGTTGAGTCTTCACTGCGTGGGTGGGCCTCTCGTTGCAGCACGGGACTTAGTTGTCTGGCAGCAGGTGGGATCTTAGTTCCCTCACCAGGGACTGAACCCACATCCCCTGCATTAGAAGCTGGATTCCTAACCACTAGACCATCAGGCAAGTCCCTGCCAAATCTTTTAAAATCACAAACGGATGTTGAATTTTATCGAATGTGTTTTCTGCGTCTGTGAATAAACGGGGTTTGACCCCCTTTATTCTGTTACTGTGCTCGTGTCTCAGTCAGACTAGCTCTGTGCCTGGGAGCAGACCTACCCACCTCTGACACACCCTGTCTTGCAGATGTCCTTCATCTCCGTGGCTGATATTTTCTGTGGGGATTTTTGCATTTATTTTCACTGGCCATAGATTTGTTTTTCCCATGATGCCCTTACAGCAAGGTTAGATTTTTCACCTCACGAAACAATTGGGATGTGTTTCTTCTTTTTCTATTTTCTGGAAGGTTTTTGTAAAATTCACACGATTTCTTCCTTAAATGTTTAGTGGAATTCTCTGTGAAGCCATCTGACCGTCTGGACCTGAGGCTTTTCTTTAATGGGAAAGTTTTAAATGATAGATTCAATTCTTTAATGGTTCAGTTCAGTTCAGTTTAGTCACTCAGTCGTGTCTGACTCTCTGGGACCCCATGAACTGCAGCATGCCAGGCCTCCTTGTCCATCACCAACTCCCGGGGTTCACTCAGACTCATGTCCATTGAGTCGGTGATGCCATCCAACCATCTCATCCTCTGTCGTCCCCTTCTCCTCCTGCCTTCAATCTTTCCCAGCATCAGGGTCTTTCCAAATGAGTCAGCTCTCCGCATCAGATGGCCAAAATATTGGAGTTTCAGCTTCAACATTAGTCCTTCCAATGAACACCCAGGACTGATCTCCTTTAGGATGGACTGGTTGGATCTCCTGGCAGTCCAACGGACTCTCAAGTCTTCTCCAACACCACAGTTCAAAAGCATCAATTCTTTGGCACTCAGCTTTCTTTATAGTCCAACTCTCACATCCATACACGACCACTGGAAAAACCGTGGCCTCAACTAGATGGACCTTTGTTGGCAAAGTGTCTCTGCTTTTGAATATGCTATCTAGTTTGGTCATAATTTTCTTCCAAGGAGTAAGCGTCTTTTAATTTCATGGCTGCAGTCACCATGTGCAGTGATTTTGGTGCCCCCCAAAATAAAGTCTGCCACTGTTTCCCCATCTATTTGCCATGAAGTGATGGGACCAGATGCCATGATCTTAGTTTTCTGAATGTTGAGCTTTAAGCCAACTTTTTCACTCTCCTCTTTCACTTTCATCAAGAGGCTCTTTAGTTCTTCACTTTCTGCCATAAGGGTGCTGTTATGTGCTTATCTGAGGTTATTGGTATTTCTCCTGGCAATCTTGATTCCAGATTGTGCTTCATCCACCCCAGCGTTTCTCATGATGTACTCTACATATAAGTTAAATAAGCAGGGTGACAATATACAGCCTTGACATTACTCCTTTCCCTATTTGGAACCAGTCTGTTGTTCCATGTCCAGTTCTAACTGTTGCTTCCTGACCTGCATACACGTTTCTCAAGAGGCAGGTCAGGTGGTCTGGTATTCCCATCTCTTTCATAATTTTCCACAGTTTATTGTGATCCACACAGTCAAAGGCTTTGGCATGGTCAATAAAGCAGAAATACATGTTTTCCTGGAACTCTCTTGCTTTTCCCATGATCCAGCAGATGTTGGCAATTTGATCTCTGGTTCCTCTGCTTTTTCTAAATCCAGCTTGTCCATCTGAAAGTTCACGGTTCACGTTTTGTTGAAGCCTGGCTTGGATGATTTTGAGCATTAATTTACTAACGTGTGAGACGAGTGCAATTGTGTGGTAGTCTGAGCATTCTTTGGCATTGCATTTTTGGGGGATTGGAATGAACACTGACCTTTTCCAGTCCTGTGGCCACTGCTGAGGTTTCCAAATTTGCTGGCATATTGAGTGCAGCACTTTCACAGCATCATCTTTCAGGATTTGAAGTAGCTCAACTGGAATTCCATCACCTCCACTAGCTTTGTTCATAGTGATGCTTCCTAAGGACCACTTGACTTCGCATTCCAAGATATCCGGCTCTAGGTGAGTGATCACACCATCGTGGTTATCTGGGTCTTTAAGATCTTTTTTGTATAGTTCTTCTGTGTATTTTTTGCCACTGCTTCTTAATATCTTCTGCTTCATTAGGTCCATACCATTACTGTCCGTTATTGTGCCCATCTTGGCATGAAATGTTCCCTTGGTACTCTAATTTTCTTGAAGAGATCTCTAGTCTTTCCCATTCTATGTTTTCTTCTATTTCTTTGCACTGATCGCTGAGGATGGCTTTCTTATCTGTACTTTGGAACTATTCTTTGGAACTCTGCATTCAGATGAGTATATCTTTCCTTTTGTCCTTTGCTTTTCGCTTCTCTTCTTTTCACAGCTATTTGTAAGGCCTCCTCTGACAGTCATTTTGCTTTTTTGCATTTCTTTGAATTTCTTTTTCTTTAATGGTTATACAAGTCTTAAAGCTGTGTCTGCACTTTCATAGGTCAGTCTTGTTAAGCGGTGCTTTCCTAGGGCTCTGTCTGTCTCATCCAGTGTCTCACTCACTGGCATCACGTTGTGTGGTCTCCTCTTTATCTTTCTAGTGTCTCTGGCATCTGTCATGATGCCTCCCTCAATTCCCGACGTTTGTTGCTTCATTTTGTCTTGATTAGATTTGCCAGGGCAGTGCTGATCATACTAAGTTTATTAAAGAATGTATATTTAATCAACATTTTTTATCTTCATTATTTCATTTAATTTACTTGGGGCAAAGTTCTAATTACTATTATTTTTCAAAATTCTTGCGATGGATGTGTAACTCACCGATTTTCAACCTTTTCCTATGCTTTTTAAAAAATCGTATTTATTTTGGCTGTTGGGGTCTTTGTTGCCGCCTGGGCTTCCTCTATTGCGGTGAGTGGGGGCTGCTCTGTGGTTGTGCCAGGGGTTCTCCCTGCGGGGAGGGAGCATGGGCTTGTTTCGGAGCACGGGCTCTAGGGCACACGGGCTTCCGGAGTTGGGGCTCCAGGCTCTAGAGCGCAGGCTCAGTGGCTGTGGTGCCCGGGCCTAGCTTCCCGGACCAGGGAGCAAACCTGTGTCTCCTGCACTGGCAGGTGGATTCTTCCCCACTGCGCCACCAGGAAGTCAGCTTTTTTCTCTTCTATAATTTATTTAAAGCTATAAGTTTTTTCTAAACACAGTTTTAGCAAGACAAGGTTCAACCTATTTTAACTGAGGTAATTACCTATAACATCATGTGAGTTTCGGGCGTGCAGCATGGTTATTTTATATTTGAATGTTGCAAAATGATCACCACAGTAAGTCTATCACCTCACATAGTTACAGCTTTTGGGGAGGACTTTTAAGATCTAATGACAAGGCCTTGCCTGACGTGCAGCCTTCTTGACCGCTGAGCGGGCCGCGTGTCTGTTTCGGTTGGCGCTGCTGCGGAAAGCAGCCTTCCCCCTGTTGTGACCACCCGCTGCAGGGCCTGGCCCCAGGGACATCTGTGCTCCCAGGCTGGGGCCTCGCGAGGGTCCTGATTGTGCCACTGCCAGACAGAGATGGTGTCCTCACCGGGTGGCCAGGTGGATCTTCCTGCTGGTTCACGGGACAGGCCCGGGTGTGCGGGCCTCCAGCCTGCCTTCCTGCAAGCCCTCCCCACGCTGGGCGCCTGCTGCCCTGACTGAGGGTTGAATGACTGGGACCTGCTGTGCCTCCTTTCAGGCTGTCCGTGAGTGGCTCCTGCCGAGGACAGCAGAGGCCTGGCGCTCAGGGTTGGGTTCTGCTGCTTCCCTGCTGGCCAGTGGCCAGTGGCCCGGGGCCTCTCGCTGGCCGGAACCGGGACCCTTCAAGAGTCAGCCTGCCACCCGTGGGTGGGGCATCTTCCCACTCCACCCTCCCATCCCCCCATCCCCACCCTGCAGTGCTCTGGATTCTCTGCAGGCTTTCTGCTTCTTTACCTAAGCCTAACCCCTTTGTATTAATAACAGGAAGAGGGTTCCTTCATCCCACAGGCTCCACGGGCAGGTCCAGCTGAGACTTTCTTCGCCCGTAGACTAACACTGATCCATCATAAGCAAATGTTGATCATTAAAAACAAAATTACTCAGTTAAACCCAGTTTAAACAAGACGCTGCCAAGACACGGAGCTTGTTGGCTATTTTCCCCATGCGAGACGCAGAACTGACTTTGTGCCATGGGTCCCCGTGAGCAAGATGCTGGAATACCACCGTCTTTCCTGGATGGATGCTGATGTCTCACGTTTCTTGAAAAATAGCAGAGGCTCCATTTCATTCACTTCAATGTGGTACATTTCTCAAAAAAAAAAAAAAATAATAGTTGAGACTCTGATACACAGTTATGTTTTTCCTCTTTTGTCTATTTCTGCACATACTGAACCCAACGGCCCTCAGGCATGGTGGGAAGCAGGGCACAGGAATCGCCTGGGGTCTGTCTCCCCTTCGCTCCAAACTCCACCCAAGTTCCTGCCTTTCGGGGCTGCCCTGTCTGCTCTCAGCTTCCCCTCCCCAGTGTCTCCGCAGGGCGTGGCTGTGGAGGCTCCCACGCACCCGGGGACCTGGGCCGGGCTCCCGGGCCATCTCAGGGTCCCTGCCACTGGTCAGTGCTTCCCGCCATCCAGCTCATGGACTGGCTTTTCCCTTTTTCCCGGGGGTTCAGTTCCATCATTTTCACTCAAACCCTGGTCGGGTCCTCCCCAGGTGGGGCTCGCTCGGCCTGCTGGCTGTGACCCTCCTCTTGTGATGCGTCTCTGGTGGGTGGCCACCCCCCCCACCGCCCGGAACCCGAGGCCCGACACTTTCTGTGCAGGATGTTTCCTTGCAGCTCGTGGAGAGAATTCCACATGTTAGTGAACATTCCAGAAGGTGCACCTTCCAGGCATTTGTACTCACTGCCTCAGTTTCTGGAACCTTTGTAGGAAACGAGAGGATTGCTTCCTGCCTGTCGGCTTCATCCCAGGAGCTCCGTCCGAGGCCTTGAAGAAGTCCTCACTTGGAAATCCCCACCCATCCATCGATGCCACTTCCCTGGTCCAGGAGGCTCCCTGTGACACCCTCCTGCGAACGTGGCCCCCAGGCCCCTCTCCTGCCCCCCTGGTTCCCAGCCCATGCGGAGATCACTGGGGTCCCAGAGCCCCCCACCCGCTCTGGAGCTCTGAGGACATGGACCAAGCAGGAAAGAGCCGTGGACTGTGGGCTGCAGACAGTGAGCCAAGCCTGCCGTGGGCTTGCCGTGTGAAGACAGAGGGTCTCTGGTGGATCGACCACCCCGGCCCCGCAGGTGGGGTCGCGCAAGCATGATGTCTGAGCTGATGCCCTGGGGCCTCCAGGAGAGTGGGTGGCAGATGCTGTGTGATGCAGGAAGTCGCTTGACTTCTCTGAGCCTGTTCCCTGGGCTTGATGCGGGCATTTGACAGCTGACATGTGAAGGGCTCCTGGCCCACGTGTTGGGTTTGGCAGAGCAGGGTGGACAGGCGGGGCGTGGAGTCTGTGGGTGGAGACGGGGTGGGCCCTGGAGGAGGTGGGAAGTGGTCCCGTGTGAACCCTGGGGGCGCACTTCCTCCGGTGGGTCCTGAGTGGAGGCAGGGGAGGACGAAAGGAGGAAAGGGAGTCCCTGATCTGTCCTGAGGGCGGGGTGGGAGGGCCATTGTCCTCTGTGAACTCCATGCCTCCTGCACGCACAGGGGTTGCTGGGGCCCCGAGCTGAGGGGCTGGAAGGGGCTGCACACCCGCGTGGGCCCCTTCCTCCCCCAAGGTGCCCCCTGCCCTTTGTAAACTGTGGAGTGCAGTGCACACTCTGGCCCCTCGCCCAGCCATGGGCTGCCTCTGCTCTGCAGGTTGATTCTGGCATGTCCGTCCATACTCTGTCCGCTGCGCCTGGCTTGGGTCATCTCTCTGTCAGTTCCGGGTGGTTCTGTCTCTGTCGGCTCCAGTGGTTCTGTCTCTCTGTTGGTTCCGGGTGGTTCTGTCTCTGTCGGTTCTGGGTGGTTCTGTCTCTCTGTTGGTTCCGGGTGGTTCTGTCTCTGTCGGCTCCGGGTGGTTCTGTCTCTGTCGGCTCCAGGTGGTTCTGTCTCTCTGTTGGTTCCGGGTGGTTCTGTCTCTGTCGGCTCTGGGTGGTTCTGTCTCTCTTGGTTCCGGGTGGTTCTGTCTCTGTCAGCTCTGGGTTGTTCTGTCTCTCTGTTGGTTCCAGGTGGTTCTGTCTCTGTCGGCTCTGGGTGGTTCTGTCACTCTCGGTTCTGGGTGGTTCTGTCTCTGTCAGCTCCGGGTGGTTCTGTCTCTCTGTCGGCTCTGGGTGATTCTGTCTCTCTGTCGGTTCCGGGTTGTTCTGTCTCTGTCGGCTCCGGGTGGTTCTGTCTCTCTTGGTTCCGGGTTGTTCTGTCTCTGTCCACTCCAGGTGGTTCTGTCTCTCTTGGTTCCGGGTGGTTCTGTCTCTCTTGGTTCCGGGTGGTTCTGTCTCTGTCGGCTCCGGGTGGTTCTGTCTCTCTGTCGGCTCTGGGTGGTTCTGTCTCTGTCGGTTCCCAGTGGTTCTGTCTCTCTCGGTTCCGGGTGGTTCTGTCTCTGTCGGCTCCGGCCACTCTCTGGGGAGGCCCTGGTGGATGACGGCGTGGACTGTCCTTTGAGCTGCATGTCAGCAAGGCTTCCCCGACACCCACAATGGGGCCCCCGGGGCCCACCAGCAACACCAATTCTGGCTCCCTTTAAGATTTTGATGCTAGTCATCATGAATTTTTCCATCTTTTTTTTTTTGAAACATTGTATCACAATCTTACTCGTCTTGATTACTGAGTTTGGGGGCCTCTGAAATCTTGCGTTGAGCATCTGCTCACCCAGCCCCCCAGGAGCTGGCTGCTCTGGCCTGTGCTCCTCACTGGCCCCACCCTCTCAGCCCCCCATCTCGCCCCCGGGGCTCTGGGCTCCTGGCCCCACTGGCCCCTCAAGCCCTGTGCCCTCTGCTTTGGTCCCCAGGCCTCCCCACCCCCTACTGACGTTCCCACGTGCTCCCCGGAGGAGGTCTCGGCGTCTGACCAGCCGTGTGGGTCCTCCTGCCTTTGCAGGCCCCCAGTGCTCGTCCAGGATCCAGCGGTGACCGTGTAGACAGGCCACACGGAGCCCACTGCTCCGCAGCCAAGTCCCAGCCACACCGGGCCTCCTGGGGGTGTGAGCAGCACCTCCACGCCCGTGTGTGCAGACCTTGGCCCGGGCTGTCTGGTGTAGCAGCTGTGGGTGCAGCTGCCTCTCAGCAACGTGGCCGCCCACGTGTGGCCTTTCTGCACCCCCGGCCTCCCTGTGCCCCCGGGCCGTGCCGTCCTCCCCGCGCTGGCGTGAGCGTCCATGTTCTCTCACCACCTCCTATCCCAGCTTCTGGGGCCACAGACCTGGCCTCTGGCAAGCGCCCTTCCCCAGCCAGCAGACCCCAGATCACTCTCAGCAGGTGGATCCGACAGGCCACTTTACATCCCCAGGCACCTGATGATCACTCGTGGGGAAAGCTGCTGCTGAAGCCTCGGCCCAGAGAAGAACCAGGCGTGCAGGCTGGTTGCGGCCAGCAGGCCGGGGGCTGAAGCCTCGGCCCAGAGAAGAACCGGGCGTGCAGGCTGGGTGCGGCCAGCAGGCCGGGGGCTGAAGCCTCGGCCCAGAGAAGAACCGGGCGTGCAGGCTGGGTGCGGCCAGCAGGCCGGCGGCTGAAGCCTCGGCCCAGAGAAGAACCGGGCGTGCAGGCTGGGTGCGGCCAGCAGGCCGGGGGCTGAAGCCTCGGCCCAGAGAAGAACCGGGCGTGCAGGCTGGGTGCGGCCAGCAGGCCGGGGGCTGAAGCCTCGGCCCAGAGAAGAACCGGGCGTGCAGGCTGGGTGCGGCCAGCAGGCCGGGGGCTGAAGCCTCGGCCCAGAGAAGAACCGGGCGTGCAGGCTGGGTGCGGCCAGCAGGCCGGGGGCTGAAGCCTCGGCCCAGAGAAGAACCGGGCGTGCAGGCTGGGTGCGGCCAGCAGGCCGGGGGCTGAAGCCTCGGCCCAGAGAAGAACCGGGCGTGCAGGCTGGGTGCGGCCAGCAGGCCGGGGGCTGAAGCCTCGGCCCAGAGAAGAACCGGGCGTGCAGGCTGGGTGCGGCCAGCAGGCCGGGGGCTGAAGCCTCGGCCCAGAGAAGAACCGGGCGTGCAGGCTGGGTGCGGCCAGCAGGCCGGGGGCTGAAGCCTCGGCCCAGAGAAGAACCAGGCGTGCAGGCCGGGTGTGGCCAGCAGGCCGGGGAGCACCCGCACCGCCTGGCCGAGACTCAGGCGGGTCTTGGCCGGTTGGCCCGCGTCCGGCTGCTGGAGTCCCTGATCCCCGAGGCCGGCCAGTGTCCCCTCCTCGCCCGGAACCCCGAAGGTCTGGGGCCAGTGGCGAGGCTCCGGGGCTCTGGGTTCTCTCCAGGTGCTATTGTCCCCTTCCCGCAGCTGGCTGTGCCCCTGCCCAGGGCCCCGGGTACTGGGGGCGCCTGGCCTGGCAGAGGACAGGCCTCCCGAAGCTGCGGTCCCTGCCGCTGCCCCCGCTGCCCCACTGGAGCCTGGTGCGATGGCCCAGCCTGACGGCTGCCGTTGCAGACTCGACCCAGGCCCCATGACCCGACCCCCGAGGCCACTCCTGGGTTCCCCTGCCACCTAACAGCTGGCACTCTGTCCTCTGAGCTGACTCTGTCCTAGGCTGGGGGTCCTGGGGCCCAAGACTCCCCTTGACAGTCTGTCTCATAGAGCCTGGCAGCCCATATCCCGGCCCCGCCCCTCCTGCGGGCCTGGCTGTGCCGACGCCAGCAGACCCCGAGGGGCTCCTGGGGCTGGAACGTTCAGAGGTGGCTCAGGGGCTTCTGGAGAAGTCGGAGGGTCAGCAGGGATCTCTTACTGAGCGCCAGCACTCCCTGCAGATGGCAGGGCTGGCCATGCCTGAGGGTGAATGCTTCCCAGGCCCCCGGCAGCAGGTTCCCCAACAGCGGACACTCGGGACAGACCTTCACGCTGGGGATGGACCTTGATGGGGGTGGACTGCGACGCTGGGGAGAGGGCGGCTGAGGCACCCTGAGGCCCCAGCTGGCTGACGCTGTCAGAGCTGCCCTGAGGGGCAGTTAGACAGCGGCCAGGCCAGGGCAACGGTGCTGCACACGCCCTGTGTGACGGGCATGTACTTGCACACACACTCCCACGTACACACGTGTACTCTTCTGCACTCACATGTACAACACAGACACCCCCCATGTATAGTCACATGATTCACACACATGCACACACATGCACACACATTCACTCACGCATATCTGCACACATTCACTATTGTGCTCTCACGCATACACTACACACTCAGACATGCACACACCCACCCAACTCTCAACAGCACATTCAGAAGCATGTATTCTCACAGTGTACACACACGTGACAGACTTACATGTGACATGTACAGACTCACGTGTGCACACACCAGTTCGAACAGATGATGCACAGATGCACTCAGCACACGGCCACACTCCTGCGTGCTCTCACACGCATGCAGGAGGCACGCTCCGGCTCCACCCCTGCCTGTGCCCTCACACAGCACCAAGTGGCAACCCAGGGCTAGACCTCAGACAGCAGTCTGCAGCTTTGACCTCCGACCTCGCACCCTCCCCCGGATGTGGTCATGTCATGGATTTTTATTCCTGGAGAACATCACTGTGGACTGTGCCACCACACTGCCCAGTGGGCTCAGGAGGCTGGCGCAGCCCCGGGACCCACGAGGTTCACTGGCTCCCATCCAGTCTCTTTGGTCTCAGGGATGAGCTGCTCTCTGCTCTGCCAGGGGCGGCGGGGCAGGAAGGTGGGGGACGCCTTCTGGAGAGGCTGGGGGCAGCCTCATGGCTCCCTGGCCTGCCCTGAGCTGGGCACCGAGGGGCCTGCCCCTCGAGGGACAGAGAGGCTCGCAGATCTATGAACCAGCCTCACAAAGCACTGAGGGTGGCACAGAGCTTCGTCCACAGCTCTGCGTCCACAGTGAGTGCTCAGTGCTGCCCCAGGGTGCTGGTCACGGGGGCCACGGGCAGGCAGCAGGCTGGGGGGTGGAGACGAGAGCCACCCCGCGGCGGTCATTGGTAGCTTGTCTGGTTATCTTGTGAGGATGCAGGTACTGGACACCATGGTCTATTACAAGGTCACTGTTAGGTTTACAAGAACCCCGGGAATCGAGGATCCTGTGCTGAGATACTGGGCAACGTGCCTGGGACCCTGGGCATGCCCGCCCCCCTACCCCAGCAGGTGTGGGGAAAGATCTGGAAAGATCTGGTCCTCTTGGAGCCCCCCGCCCCCATGCAGAAGCTGACAAGGCCTGGTGATGAGGCTGCGCAGGGCAAGGAAAGCCTGGCGCTCAGGGGGCTGGAAAACACACGTGTGCGTGGCTGTGCAGGAAGATGTGCACATGGGTGGTGGTGTATGTGACATATGCTGTGTGCAGTTCATGTGACATGCACACTGCATGTGTGTGCCCATGGTGTACTGTGCACACGTGTGGCGTGTGCATGTGGCAGTGCACACATGTATGGCACGTGCACCAACACACACGTGTGGGTGTGGGTGTGGGTTCACACATGCACAGACCCAGGGGGAGGGATCCAGGCTGCAGAGGCGCACACACTCTCCCCTCGGGCTGTCTGGGCTTCTGCCTCTGCAGGGACCCAGAGCCCCTCCCGTGGGACACGCAGCTGCCATCGCAGAAGGACTTCGGTCATTGACGCCTGTCCTCTGAGTTGGGGCTTTGCGCCCACATGTTCATGGAAATGCCAGACCCTCTCTCTTTGTGGCAGGGACTTTATTGTTCCCAAACGCCATGGTGGGCAGGCCCCGGTCCCAACGGTGCCCGGCCTCAGAAGCCGAGTGGACATTAGAGGATGTGTGGTGGGAGTTTCCAGGGCACTGACCCCTCAGAGACCCTGCCGGCCCTGGGGGAGGCTGAGGGTCCCCAGAATGAGGCAGCTGCCCGGGGGCCTGTGATGCTCTCCGGCTCGGGGTGAACAGAGAGCCGACCTGGGCCGAGGGGTGGGCTGAGTCCTCTGATGCTCCAGACCGACAGGCAGGCTGCCCGCCTCTAAGAACAAACCTTAACAGAATGCACACGTGAGCCACTGGGAGACGTTGGTGGTGCCTCCTGCCGCAGCCAGGGCCATCGAGGCGGCAGGGATCAGATGGGTGCACGCGGGCACGCAGGGCGGGTCCTCCACCTGGCTGCCGGGGACGGGGCGCTGTGGGTTTGAAGCAGATGACTGTGGGCAGGTCTTGCTCCTGAGCGTGGGCTCCGTGGAGGCAACCGTGTCCCAGAGCACCTTCCCTCTCACGTCCTTCCTGGGCAGGGGTGAGTGGTGTGTCTGCCAAGGCTGGGTTGAGAGGCGACCCCCACCCACCCCAGGGGCAGAGGGCTCTGCTTTGGGGTAGTCCCGGCCACTACACCGTTGTCTCGTTCCTCCAGGGTCCCGTGCGGATGTTGCCTGTGCTGTCTGAGCCGAAGGGGGCGGCATCCCGCACGTCGCCCTTGAGCAGCCCGTTCTGGCCAGGGCCACCAAAGGGCAGCGACTGTGTCCGGCGGAGCATCTCCAGGCGCGCCGGGCCGCGGGCCGCCTCCCTGCTGGGCCTTGGCGGACAGCTGTAGAGCACGGGGCTGGGGGCGCTGCCCTCGGGCTGGCTGACCAGGGGGAAGGGGTCGCCCTGGGCACAGCAGGCCAGCGCGTGAGGGCCCACGGGGCCCTCGAGCGAGCTGGGCGGGCTTTCCGAGCGCGAGCTGTGTGGGCTGCCATCCAGGCTGGACGGGATGTGGTAGGCGTACTCCTGCTCGGCCGCAGCTGCCCGGTGCCGGCTGAAGTAGTGCGGCTTAGTTCTGCCCTGGACGCACGTGTGCAGGTGTGTGTCGTGCTCGAAGGCGTCCCCCTCGTGCACGTGGGCTGCATCCTCCATGAGCTGCTCGCAGTGCATCTGGGCACAGCAGGGCGTGGCTGGTGACAGGCAGCTGACGTGGCCTTGGGTGGCCTGCAGGTTGGTCATCTTGCAGTGGCTGGCGGATGGGTGGCCGAAGCCCAACGCCTTACCAGGACATGGTGAGTCCTGCAGGCAGGCCACCTGGCCCAGCGCGTCCCCGTTGGCATCGAGGGCGGGGCGGGCGCTGAGCTTCGCAGGGTGGGGGTCCCGGCGGGCAGGGCAGCAAGACCACCAGCAGTGCCACACGTCGTCGCGCTTGGCACAGTGGTGGATGAGCACGAACAGCCCCAGGGTCACGCAGAAGGCGCCGTACAGGCAGCTGAAGACCATGTCCAAGACGTGGCCCTGAGACACAGCCAGCGCCCCGAAGGCCCACGTGGCCACGAACAGGAGGAGCGTGAAGGCAGCCGCCCGCAGCTGGGCCTTGAACGAGTGCTCGTTCTGCAGCAGCGAGGCGGCCAGGCCGTCGGGGGCGGGTGGTGTGCCCCCCGGGGTCCCAGGGCCGCCCTCTGGGCCCGCCAGCCGCTGCTGCTCCTCCGTCCGCTCCCTGAGCTCGTACCTGCGCTCCGGGTGGCGCCGGAGCTGGATGTAGGTGCCAAGGAAGTACACGCAGGTGACCAGGGCGATGAAGGCCACCGGCCCATAGAAGGCGCCCAGGCTGGGCTCCCAGGCCATCCAGCAGCTGCAGGGGAGAGGGGGATCAGCAAGGGGTCGCTCCGGGCAGCCTGCTGGGTTGAGTAGGGCTCACTGCCTCCCTGGGGTCACGTGATAAGGAGACGCCTGACCTGAGACAGCATGGCTGGGCTGGGGCGGGGGGCGCAGGCAGGACAGAGTGGGGCCCCAGGGAGGTCCCAGGAGGCGCTGGGCCCCGAGAGCAGGACTTGGGGCTTCGCCTCCCAGGGCAGCTGTGGGAGGAGCACGGGGGTCGGGGGTCTGGGGCGTGCTGGCTCCCCAGGAGGCTCTGCTGAGGAGAGCGGAGGGACTGCTGGGGCAGCCCAGGGGACCAGCCCCACAGCCTTCGACCCACAGAGGTCACCGCCGGGTGGAGCTGACAGGCGGCCCCACAGTGCAAGGCCACCGAGGCGAAGGGCCCCACCCCGCCCGCCGGCCAGAGGAGCCTCGGGCGGGCCGGGGGCGCTGGAGGGGGCGGGAGTGGGGGAGGGGCAGAGAGCCGGCGCGGAGGGCAGCTCTGTCGGCCGTCTGGGCCCGGAACGCGGCTGGGACCGCTCAGCCGTCCTGGGCCGTCCTTTGCGCCCCTCCAGGCCCTCCCTGTGCGGCCAAACCAGTCCGTAGCGCGGGCGGGGTTGTGGGGGCGCCCGAGCTGGGGAAGGCGGCTCTGGGCCCCTGCGAGGCGCGCGGGGGACTGGGGGCGCCCGGTACTCACTACGCCGCATCCTCGGCCTCCATCCCGTAGTTCCTGATGTTCGTGGCGGCCGTGACGCCGCAGATGACCAGAGGGGCCCCGCCGCCGACGAGGTAGAACCTGCAGGGGAGGGGGCGCTCACTGCCCTCGGGGCCCCCGCACCCCAGCGCAGCCCCGTAGCCCCGCTCCCTGCTCCGCCCGCGGGCAAGGCAGGGGGAGGCCCTGCTGTCCGCTGCCCATGCGCAGCAGCCCGACCTGACTGAAGAGCGCTGCCGGTGTCCTGCCGGACCTGGCCTCCCCCGCGCCCCAGCCCCTACATCCCCACCCCAGGTTCCCCATGCCCCCTCCCCCACGCCCCTCCCCCATGTCCCTCCCCCACCCCATGCCCCTCCCCATGTCCCCCATGTCCCCTCCCCACGCCCCCCCCACGTTCCCCATGCCCCCACGCCCCTCCCCCACCCCACGCCCCTCCCCCATGTCCCCCATGTCCCCCATATCCCCTCCCCCGTGCCCCCGCTTTTCCCACACACCCCGTCCACGTGTCCTCCCCTCGCCTCTCTGCCTGCACAGAGATGACCCTGGCCGGGCCCAGCGCGTGTGTCTGGGGGCGGGAGGCGCCTTGGTTCAGCAATAACAGAAGGAGGTGAAGGCCCTGGGCGGGGGTGGGCCGCGGTGGGTGGGGCGGGGCCCGCTGTGGACGGGGCGGGGCCGCGCACCCCCAGGGGACAGCCTGGCGCTGCGGTGGGTGCCTGCTCAGCCGCCCCGCCTCGGGCGCAGGTGTTGCTGGGCGGCGCTGGAGGCTCTCAGCAGGTGCCCGCCGAGTCGCCCTCAGGGGGCCCAGGCCACACCTGTTGGCGGTGTCAGTGACCAACCGGTGCCTGCGCAGGCCGGACGCCTGGGTGGGGGAAGCGCTCGGAGCTGCAGTTCCTTGAGCCTGGCAGCCGAGTTTTCCGCGGCCTGGGGCAGGTTCTGGCGTGTGACCCTCCTGGAGGCAGGGACTCATCCGGGTGGGATCGGCTCGACCCCCAGACGGAGCTGACTCTCCCGTCTGCGGGCCTTGGCCAACAGCTCCACCCAAGGGTGCTGCCCCACGTGGGATCCTGGGGGTGTGAGCGTGGGCGCCTGGCCACAAGCACGTGACTGTCACACATGCGGAGGCGGCAGCCTTGGGGGATTCCGGGGGGCCAGCACGGGACGACCCCCACAGGAAGATGTCATTCTCAGGATGCCACAAGCAACCACATCACTTCGACGGCGCCAGGCCCCCAGTGACAGGAACGATTCCAGGTCCACGGGGAAGAGCCGGGAGACCTGCACGCAGTTACCCCAGTGACGGCCGGGGCCTCTGCGCCCCCAAAAGTCTACCAGAAGGAAGGTCAAAGGAAAACACGTCCCAGACAAAGATGAAGCCCGGAAGGGTCCTTGTCAGCTGACCTACGCTTCAGGAAATGCCAGATGAAAGCTTTCAGGCTGAAGGTGTACTGCACAAATAGAAACTCGGAGGAATGAAGACCATAAGAAGCCCTGAATATTTGGGTAAAGAGAAAACATTCTGTTTCCTCTTAGTTTCTTTACAATATATATTACTGATTAAAGAAAGAATTTAACACTGCCCTATGGAGTTTGCAGGACTTCTCTGATGGCTCAGATGGTAAAGCATCTGCCTACAATGCTGGAGACCAGGGTTCAATCCCTAGGTGGGGAAGATCCCTTGGAGGAGGAAATGGCAACCCAAGTATTCTTGCCTGGAAAATCCCATGAACAGAGAAGCCTGGCAGCTACAGTCCATGGGATGGCAAAGAGTTGGTCACGACTGAGCAACTTCACTTTCACTTGTGGAATTTATAATATATATGGGGCAACATTGACGTCTGTAGTGGAAAGAGAGAGGGGGCACAGGGTCGCAACGTTTCTAATTCTAATGGTTTTTACATGGAATAGTGTGACTTTCAAACTAAAGAGATGTGAAAAGGTTGTGGATTTTAATCCCTAAAGCAGCCATGAAAAGTAATAAGCAAAAAACTAATAGATAAATTAAAAAGAAATATTAAAATAACTCAAAAGAAGAAAATAAAAAAGGAAAGGAGGAATAGAAGAAAACAAGGAGAAAAAAGTAAAAACAGAAAACAGAGAAATGGAGACAAAATCAAAATGCCACTAAATTTTAATGGATTAAGCATTTCAGATCAAAGGCAGAGATCATCAGAATACATCAATAACAGCAAAAAAGCAAGACCCTGTTTTATGCTGTATACAATAGGAGAAAACATTTTAAATAAAAAGATATACAGTGGTTTAAAATTAATGGATGGATAAAGCTATCCACATGAACTGAGTCTAAGAGGCCAGAGTGGCTGCATTAATACAGGACAAAATAAACTTTAAGAAAAGAGAGAAAGAAGGGCATTTCGTAATGATATCCATGTTAGTTCGTGGGAAGACATTTAAACTGTAAATGTGAGGGGGCCAGAGGGAAGATTCAAAATACGTGAAGCAAAAATGGACAGAAATAATTAAAGGGAGAAATAATTCCAAAATCACAGCTGGTGTTTTGAACTCCCCTCTCTTAGCAACTGATGGGATAAGCAGGCAAAAAGTTAATAAACAGAAGATCTGAACAATAACATTAGTCATGTTTCCCTAATGTTCTTTCTAGAAAATCACACCCAATAATTGCACAGCACGAATTCTTTTCAAGTGCACACGATCTATTAATCATTGCAGATGATAAAACAAGTGCTTCATAAAACAAGTGCTGATAAGTTTAAAAGCATTTAAATCATACAGAGTATATTCTCTGAGATCAAAATGAGACTAAATTAGAAATTAATAGCAATAAGATAATTAGGAAAACCACACATATCTGAAAAATGAAATGATATACTGCTAAATAATTCATGGATGAAAGAAGAAATTATAAGGAAATCTGGAAAATATTTTAACCAAAGTGAGAAAGAAAATTCAGTATAATATTTCTGGGATGCAGCTAAAGCTGGGCTTAGAGGGACACTCGTAGCTGTGTACTTCCATGAGAAAAAAAGAAAGGTTTAAAGTTCAATGACCAAAGATTCCACCTCAACAGGGCAGAAAAATAAAACAGCAAAGTGAACTCAGAGTAACCAGGAGGAAGGAGATGACAAAAACAGGGGCAGAAATAAATGAAAAAAGAAAAAAAAAAGTCCAACAAGAACCTCCTGCATAGCACAGGAAGCTGCTCAGTGTGGTGTGGCAGCCTGGGTGGGAGAGGAGTTTGGGGGAGGATGGATACGTGTGTGTGCAGACAGTGTCAAAAATCAAGGTCAGCTGGACGTGGTCAAGCAGGAGATGGCACGAGTGAATATCGGCCTTTTAGGAATCAGTGAACTAAAATGGATGAGAATGGGTGAATTTAATTCAGATGACCACTCTCGAGGGGCTTCCCAGGCGGCGCTAGTGGTAAGGAACCTGCCTGTCAAAGCAGGAGATGCAAGAGATGTGGGTTTGATCCCTGGGTGGGGAAGACCTTCTGGAGTAGGAAATGGCAACCCACTCTAGTATTCTTGCCTGCAGAATCTCATGGCCAGAGGAACCTAGGGGCTACAGTCCATAGGGTCACAAAGAGTCGGACACACTGAAGTGACTTAGCACTCTCTGTGGGCAAGAATCCCTTAGAAGAAATGGAATAGCCCTCATAGTCAACAAAAGGGTCCAAAATACAATACTTCAGTGCAATCTCAAAAACAACAGAATGATCTCTGTTCGTTTCCAAGGCAAACCATTCAGCATCACAGTGATCCAAGTCTATGCCTCAACCACTAACGCAGAAGAAGCTGCAGTTGAACGGTTCTGTGAAGACCTACAAGACCTTCTAGAGCTAACACCAAAAAAAAACCCACAAAGATGTAATTTTCATCATAGGAGGTTGGAATGCAAAAGTAGGAAGTAACAGGCAAGTTTGGCCTTGGAGTACAGAATGAAGCAGGGCAAAGGCTAAGAGAGTTTTGCCGAGAGAATGCACTGGTCATAGCAAACACCCTCTTCCAACAACACAAGAGAAGACTCTACACATGGACATCACCAGATGGTCAACACCGAAATCAGATTGATTATATTCTTTGCAGCTGAAGATGGAAAAGCTCTATACAGTCATTAGAAACAGTAGAAACAAGACTGGGAGCTGACTGTGGCTGAGATCATGAATTCCTTATTGCCAAAGTCAGACTTATATTGAAGAAAGTAGGGAAAACCACTAGACCATTCAGGTATGACCTAAATCAAATCCCTTATGATTATACATGCTTATACAGTGAAGGTGACAAATAGGTTCAGGGATTAGATCTGTGTAGACAACGTGCCTGAAGAACTATGGACACAGGTTTGTGAAATTGTGTAGCAGACGGTGACCAAGACCACCCCAAAGAAAAAGAAATTCAAGAAGGTAAGTGGTTGTCTGAGGAGACCTTACACATGCCTGAGAAAAGAAGAGAAGCGAAAGGCAAGGGAGAAAGGGAAACTGCACGCAGAGTTCCAGAGAATAGCAAGGAGAGACAAGAAAGCCTTCTTACGTGAACAATGCAAAGAAATAGAGGAAAACAGTAGAATGGGAAAGACTAGAGATATCTTCAAGAAAATTAGAGATACCAAGGGAACATTTCATGCAAAGATGGGCTCAATAAAGGACAGAAATGGTGTGGACCTAACAGAAGCAGAAAATACTAAGAAGAGGTGGCCAGAATACAGCAAAGAACTGTTCAAGAAAGGTCTTAATGACCCGGATAACTGCAATGGTGTGACCACTCACCTAGAGCCAGACATCCTGGAATGTGAAGTCAAGTGGGCCTTAGGAAGCATCACTATAAACAAAGCTAGTGGAAGTGATGGAATTCCAGTTGAGCTATTTCAAATCCTAAAAGATGCTGCAGTTAAAGTGCTGCACTCAATATGCCAGCAAATTTGAAAAACTCAGCAGTGGCCACAGGACTGGAAAAGGTGTTTTCATCCCAGTCCCAAACAAAGGCAATGCCAAAAAATGTTCAAAGTGAAAGTGAAGTCGCTCAGTCGTGTCTGACTCTTTGCAACCCCATGGACTGTAGCCTATGAGGCTCCTCCATCCATGAAATTTTCTAGGCAAGAGTACTGGAGTGAGTTGTCATTTCCTTCTCCAAAAGGACATTCAAACTACTGTACAATTGCACTCATTCCATATGTTAGCAAGATTACGCTCAAAATCCTTCAAGCTAGGCTTCAACAGTATATGAACTGAGAACTTTCTGATGTACAAGCTGGATTTAGAAAATGAACCTGTATGCAGGTCAAGAAACAACAGTTAGAACTGGACAGGGAACAAAGCACTAGTTCAAAATCTGGAAAACAGGGTGTCAAAGCTCCACATTATCACCTGCTGATTTAATTACATGCAGCACATGCTATGCAAAACGCTGGGCTGGAGGAAGCACAAGCTGGAATCAGTACTGCAGGGAGAAACATTGACAGCCTGAGATACGCGGACGGCACCACTCTAATGGCAGAAAGTGAAGAGGCACTAAAGAGCCTCTTGATGAGGGTGAAAGAAGAGGGTGAACAAGTTGGCTTAAAACTCAATACAAAAAACTAAGATCATGGCATCTGGTCCCAACTGTGGTGTTGGAGAATACTCTTGAGAATCCCTTGGACTGCACGGAGATCAAACCAGTCAATCCTAAAGGAAATCAGTCCTGAATATTCATTGGAAGGACTGATGCTGAAGAAGCTCTAATCCTTTGTCTACCTGATGCAAAGAACTGACTCACTGGAAAAGACCCTGATGCTGGGAAAGATTGAAGGCGGGAGGAGAAGAGGGCGACAGAGGATGAGATGGTTGGATGGCATCACCGACTCAATGGACACATTGCTGTTCAGTCACTCAGTCCTGTCTGACTCTTTGCAACCTCTTGGACTGCTGCATTCCAGGCTTACCTGTCCTTCACTATCTCCTGGAGTTTGCTCAGACAATGGACATGAGTTTGAGCAAACTCTGGGCTTTCCTGGTGGCTCAGATGTAAAGAATCTGTCTGCAATGAGGGAGACCCAGCTTCGATCCCTGGGTCAGGAAGATCCCCTGGAGAAGGGCATGACTACCCACTCCTGTATTCTTGCCTGGAGAATCCCATGGACAGAGGAGCCTGGCGGGCTACAGTCCATGGGGTCGCAGAGTCAGACGTGACTGAGTGACTGAACAACAAGAAGCCCGTGTGTCCCCGGATGGTGAGGTGGGGAAGGCCCCCCAGGTTCAGGCAGGGGCAAGGTGACCGTGCCTCTGGTCCCTCTGAGCATCTCCTGGATGCCGGCACCGTGACGAGGCAGCAGAGAAGCAAAGGTACCAGTGAGAATGGAGTCGATGCCCTTCCGTCTGCAGGCGCCCCGACCAGTTCCCTGAAAAACGCTGTGGCGGCTCCAAGACTTCTGCTGGGAATAAGGGGCGGGTCTAGATGGCTGGCAGCTTATCGCACAGAGATCAGCTACCAGCTTATCACAGAGATCAGTCACCAGCTTATCGCAGAGATCAGCTACCAGCTTATCACAGAGATCAGTCACCAGCTTATCGCAGAGATCAGCTACCAGCTTATCGCAGAGATCAGTCACCAGCTTATCACAGAGATCAGTCACCAGCTTATCGCAGAGATCAGCTACCAGCTTATCGCAGAGATCAGTCACCAGCTTATCGCAGAGATCAGTCACCAGCTTATCGCAGAGATCAGCTACCTGCTTATCACAGAGATCAGCTACCAGCTTATCGCAGAGATCAGTCACCAGCTTATCACAGAGATCAGTCACCAGCTTATCACAGAGATCAGTCACCAGCTTATCACAGAGATCAGTCACCAGCTTATCACAGAGATCAGTCACCAGCTTATCACAGAGATCAGTCACCAGCTTATCACAGAGATCAGTCACCAGCTTATCACAGAGATCAGTCACCAGCTTATCGCAGAGATCAGCTACCAGCTTATCACAGAGATCAGTCACCAGCTTATCGCAGAGATCAGTCACTAGCTTATCACAGTCACGCTTCATACACTGCACGGGGAAAGCACGCGGAGACAAAAGTGCTGTTTGCAGTGACATCAGGTCAAAACCCTGGAGGCCCTTTTTTCTAAATTGAAAATTTATATGGGGGCTTCCCTGGTGGTCTAGTGGGTAAGAGTCTGCCTGTCAATGCAGGGGACATGTGTTCAGTACCTGGTCTGGACGATCCCGTGTGCTGCAGAGCAAAGAAGCCCCCACACGGCGGCTGAGCCTGCCCGCCTGGAGCCCACACCCCGCAACAAGAGGTCACTGCACCTGCCCGCCCGCCACAGCTAGGGAAAGGCTGTGTGCACAGTGGTGAAGACCCACTGGAGCCAAAAATACGATAAAATAAAAAATAAATAAATTTTAAAAATAACTTATATGGAAACATTAAGGGCCTGGGCTATCTGAAAAGCAGGCAGTGTACCACGCCCCCGACTGCAGGGACGGACCCTGATGCCCAGCATCGGGCCGGGAGGGAAGGCTGACAGCAGGCAGGGCTGCTCAGCTCCGCCCCATCAGGCTGGCGAGGGGTCTCCCGTGGAGACAGCAGTTGAGCGCAGCCCCTCTGCTGGGAGCCTCCCTTCCTGGGGCGAGGCTGGGGCTCCTTATGAGAAGACAGACCACCTGGCAGGGGCCTGTGGAGGCAGCACTTTCGGCCTGGTGACAAGCAGTGACGGGAGATGAGCCCCCCAGCCCCGGCCTGGACTGGGCCCCCCATTGTTGCCTATAGCCCCTCCGGGCCTGCTCCCACGTGGACGTCCCCCTGTTCCTCTCCCGAGCATGGGCCCTCCCGTTGCTCTGTTGCCTGCAGCTCCAGGTTCAGCCTCACCCCTTCCCGCTGTAGCTCAGTACCTGCCTCACCATCGCGTGGTGCCCCCCAAACCGCTGCCTGCCTGGCACGACTGTGTGCCATCTGCAGGTGAAGGTGCCGCGGTGGGGCAGGGCCCACTCT
Organism: Bubalus kerabau; assembly: GCF_029407905.1. Lineage (NCBI taxonomy): Eukaryota > Metazoa > Chordata > Mammalia > Artiodactyla > Bovidae > Bubalus > Bubalus kerabau. The sequence goes on along the minus strand of NC_073645.1, from coordinate 53,761,539 downwards.
GGCCCAAGCTCCTCCGGCCATGAGCTCCGAGGGCTTCCTCTGGGGCCCTGGGTGTGAGCACGGGCCATGAGACCAGCCTGGAGGGAAGGGAAAGGCAGCGACGGGCCCTGAACAGGCTGGATTCGCAGGATTTGCTGCAGGCCACCAGGGCCCAGGCGAATGGGTGGGGCTGCGCAAAGGAGGGGCCTCTGCAGACCCCTCGGGTACAGCGAACAGCCTCCAGGGCTCCAGCTCGGCACCCACAGAGGCCACGCCAGGCCAGACGGAGCTCCAGGGACAACGGGTGGGCGGCCTCAGGGCATGGGGAGACCTCGGGAGCCAGTTCTGCTCTGGGCTCACAGCAAGGGGACCCGCGTCCTGGACCCCCACCCCCTCCCATGCCCCCCGCTACGCCCCCCGATGCCACACTGGGCCCACCACGCTGACAGGTCCAAAGAGAGAAGCCCTGGGCTTCGATCAAGAGGCTCCTTCAGCACGTGGTGAGGTGGCGTGGCAAGCGGGCAAGGGGCCTCTGCTCAAGTCTGCAACCCGCGGCGGGCGCAGGACCCAGAGCCCCTCAGAGGCACCCAGCCACCCAGGGACAGCTCACCAGGAGATCCTGCTGCCGGCCTCACCCTGGGCAGGTCGGTGACCCCTCCTTTTCTTTCCCCGGCACTGCCCATGGGTCCAGATGGGTCCCCCAGCCCGCCCAGGAGGAGACCCAACCCAGCGGGGGTCCGGAGCGCTGGGTGGGCTCAGCCCCCGCTTCCCCCAAGGCGGACAGTCCCCCCAGCCCCCTGGGAGGGGCTGCCGCCTGGGCCAGACTGTGCCCTCGCCCTGGAGTCCTGTAGGTGGGCTCTGACGGCCTCTCCGCCGCGCCTGGTCGGGCCCCTGCAGCCCGCCGCCTCCCCCTCTGCGGGGAGCCTCGCCCTCCTCCGGCCGTTCGGCTCCGCGTCCAGCACCTGCGGGACCGCGGCCGGCAGAGGGCGCTGGAGGCCCGGGGCGCTGTCTGCGCGGCAGCCGCAGGGCGACCGGGCCCGTGCGAGGCCGTCCAGAGCCCTGCCCGGCCCCCGCCGCCCCCGTGGACCCTCCTGCTCAGCGTCAGCTCCCACCCGCAGCGGACCCCCGCCACGGCCGCTCCAGTGAGGTCGTGACCCCAGTGCCGAGGCGGCCGCTGCAAGAAGCGGGAGCGTGGAAGCCCCGGTCAACCCTGGGGGCTCCGGAAGGGCCCGCCCCGCGCGCCTGGGTTAGCCCGCGGCCTGGTTTCGGATTCCAGCGCCAGGACTGTGTATGATAAATTTGCTTGCTGCTAAGTTGCTCCGTCGTGTCTGACTCTTTGCGAGCCCACCGACAGCAGCCCGCCAGGCTCCTCTGTCCACGGGATTCTCCAGGCAAGAATACTGCCATGCCCTCCTCCAGGGCATCTTCCTGAGCAGGGGTCAAACCCGAGTCTCTTCTCCTGTGTTGGTAGGGGGAGTTCTTAACCACCAGCACCACCTGGGAAGCCCCGACGATAAATTCATGTAGTTTTAATTTATTCCAATAGGAGCAGGAAACTAACCTGGTCCCCAAGCTCACACTACCCAGAAAGTCACATCCCAGCAGAAAGCACAGAACTGTAAGTGAATCGCAGAGCTGAACCTGCGAGGCCTGTCACCGAGAAGGGTGGGTTTGTAAGGGGGTGCAGCGTTGGTGCCCAGGCTCCTGCTTCCGGCTGGGGGAGTCGGAAAGACACCGGTGACAGATGCGGGGGACGTGCCTACCTAGTCCTACAGCAGCGGAAGGATGGACGGATGGACAGACGGCCCAGAGGGGGACGGGAGGAGGCTGGGTGCTCAGCAGGGAGTGCAGATGGGACCCCAGAGCCCCCGCTCCCAGGAAAGATGAGCAAAACCTGGGGGGATGGTGGGCTCACAGACACCCCCCCTCCACCAGGAGCAGCGTGACTACAGAGGCTGGCCACTCATCCGCATCTCGCGGCCAGATGGTGACACAGTTTCAGACACGGGTCTGGAAAGCACGCTGGGCAGTGAAATAAACCTGGTAAAAATATAAAATGAGCGAGTCCATGTGTATACAGCTCAAAATCAGTGCAGACAAATTTGGGTGGTAAAACTATAAAAAAAGGCGATAAAAGTCATGAGTCAGGATGGGGGTGGGGCATGGCCGAGTTTCCTGCAGAGGAGGCTCCTGTTTCTTCCTTTGAAGGGCACAGGACTGTTTCATAAACCTGCATTGATGTTTTAGGCTTTTTGGGGGTATAAATGTTCTATTTCTTAAAAAAAAAAAAAAGTTTTTTAAAAAAGAGGAAGGACCAGCCCTCCCCCCAGAGCCTGGGGTGCCTCCGAGCTGGAGGGTGAAGGTTCCGGCAGCTCTGACCCCGGCTGACCCTGCTGCCTGCCCACCCACCCAGGCACTTGCCCGTCCTCTGTCCTGTCTTCAGGGCCTGGGACCTGTTTTGCACACTCCCCTGGCTGCTGACTGGAGCCCACGTGCAGTCAGAGTACACCATTCCCAGGACAGGGAGCCCTGGTTGGTGGGCGCAAGGCCCAGGTGAAGGGTGTTGTCCCTGCTGAGGCCCATGGGCCCTGTGTGGGCACGCGTGGTGCCCGCTGGGGAGTCTGGCTGGCTCCACGAGCCCCAGCTGCCCTGGAGGCCTTGCAGAGGGGCTCCAGCGACTGTTTGGCAGACAGTGACCTCAGCGTGCTGGAGTTTTCTGACTCTGACCCACGGACCCCTTCTGCTCCAGCTTCAGTGTTCAAGTGGGGCGTCTGTTTACCGACCCCGCGTCCTGAGTTTAGGGGCCCTGGGAAACCTGACTTGTAAATCCCAGCAACCGCCCCCGGTGCTTATCTTCCGTCAGCTGAGCCAGGCAGGCCCTCTTTCCAGGTCACGGGGCCCACGCTTCCCTGAGTGTCCGAGGGGCCGCAGGAGAGGACAGAAGACTGGAGAGGACAGAGGACTGCAGAGGCCAGATTCTCCCGCCACGGCCCAGCGACCGGAAGGGACCAGCAGGGGAAGAGGCCCGCAGCAAGGACGAGGGAGGAGCAGCCGCGTCAGGCCGTGAGGAAGGCCCGAGGGCCTGCCGGCCGCTCCGTGCACTGTACAGGGGCAGGCCGCCCCCAGGCCCCCCGAGGAGCTGCCACCAGCTGAGGCACCGGCTGGCCCATGCCCTTGTGGGTCCTGGGTCTCTGTGGATGAGATCCGCTGACATGAACAGAGGGGTCACTGCTCCTGGGCCCCCCATATCCTCGAGGAAGGGGGGTGCACTTAGAGGAGGGGTGGGCTGGAGACCTGGAGCAGCCCAGGGCAGTGGGCAGCAGCTGGAGTCCAGATGAGGATGAGCGCCCGGGCGCAGGCCTTCAGCCCAGAGTCTGTCGGAGGGGCACCCCCCTCCAGGTCCAGTTAGCGCTCCTGGTGTCGGTCAGGACTTCGAAACCCGAGAGATCAAGTCAGTGATTTCAGCGCGGATGAAAGAGCCACCCATGTACAGCGCCCGAGGGTGCGGCTTTGAGAGCCACCGACGTTGCCTCTGAGATGCAGATCCTCACGTCCAGCTCGCATTGACCGGCGGTGGGCAGAGGAGGGTGAAACCCTCAGGAACTTGACGCCTGGAGAAGAGCTGGTGGATGAAGGCCTGGGGCCATGTGAGGCGCGGAGGACGCCTGCCCGAGCCCCGACCATGCCGTGAAGGTGCTCCAGGACAGGCTCCTGTTCAGAACGTGGTACTGACTTAGTCGCTCAGTTGTGTCCGAATGACTCTTGGGAGCGCAGTCTGCCAGGCTCCTCTGTCCGTGGGACTTCCCAGGCAAGAACACCGGAGTGTGAACACTGCAGTGTGAACACCAGAGTGGTCTCCTATGGAGACCAGGAGGCACGGAAACCCAGCAGCCTGGCGTGTCCTGATTCTTGGGGGTAGGTCCCAGCACGCAAGGCTGTCCGCTCGCGTTTAGCTGACAAAAGCCCCCGTGTTCCTGGGCCAGGCCTGTGAGCCGGGCCGGGGTCCCAGGTGCGGCCTCACAGGGTCCTGCTCGGCTCTGAGCCCAGAGTCCTCTGCTCCCAAGGCCGCACACGGGGCTGTGTGGCTCCACCTGGCCCGGCGCTGGGTCAAGCACGTCCCAAGCTCCCAGCCGGCTTCAGCCTCTGCCCTGAGAAGGGGTCCCGGGCAGCGGGAGCCCCAGGGACCCCTCCCTCCCCTGGGCAGGGCCATCCAGAGTCTGGGCCGACTGCCTGCGGACCATGGATGAACCAGGCTGTGGGCACCACCAAGTGGGCTTTTCAGACCTTGAGACAGAAAACTACTTGGGGGCGCTGTATCGGGAGGCAGGGCAGGCTGCAGAGTCAGGACGTGGCTGCACGCAGCTGAATCAGTCCAGAACGCCAGCGGCCCCAGCCAGAAGGTATCTGATGCTGAGGTTTCGGTGGAGGCCCTGGGCCCGGGATCCCCTGTCAAACGCTCCCCCCGCCGAGATGGCGGTCTCGGGAGGAGGTCTTGGTTGTAGGGTGGAGCCCTCCGGAAGCGCTTTTCCAGAGATCGCGGAGAGCCTCCTCGCCCCTGTGCTGTGTGAGAACACAGCCAGAGATGGGCCTTGAGGCCCAGGAGGCCGGTCCCGCCTCGTCTGCAGCTGGTTCCCACTGCTCGGTTGCTCTCAGATCTAGTTTCCAAAGGTCCCTGTGCGATGCCCTTGAGTGCGCCCCTGCCCTGCCAGGCCCCCCACGTGCGGCCCGCACGGCCCCCTTGTGAGTGCGTCTGCATTTCCTCCCGGGCTGTGCCGACCACTCACCCGGCAGCATCTGCACTCCTGGGACCCCTTCCCCTCCTTGCGAGCCTGCACAGACTGTCCCAGACTCAGCCTGAGGGTCTCCTCCCCCTGCGGCCCCCAGAGGTCCTCCTGCAGAGCCAGCCACCACCTCCGCGCTGAGCACTGGGATGGGGGGGACCCTGGGGTCCTGTGACAACAGCTGAGCCTGGGGTCCACAGCCATACAACTACCGCCTCTATGCTGAGCAGTGGGGCGGATGGGGTGGCCCGGGGGGCCCGAGATGACGGCTCAGCCTCTGGGCCTCACGTCAGAACACAGAGTCAGCCTGCTTTCCGCCAACAGCAGCTCAGATCAGCGTGGACGTTGTGCACTCCAGGCCCAATTAAACTATTTACTGACTTGCCATCACCTCTCGATCGTGGTTTCCACATTTAATGAGAAGGAGCTGTGAGCCCAGGTCTGAGGACACGGGCAGGGCAGCCCCCCAGGTCCCACGGGAGGACGCAGCGAAGCCTTCCTTGGATGAGCTGCGGAGGCTGCTGACAGTGTCCCCCGGGTGGGAGAGCAGGGAGCCCCTCCTGCAGGAGCAGAGGGAAGGCCCAACTTCCCAGAGGGAAGGCTGAGGGGCGGCACCTCTTCATCCCAGGTAGTGATGCCCCAAAAGAAAGCCCTGGGCTGGGACTGACGGGCCAGGAACCCAACTCAGACTCAGTTCACAGCCGTCTGGGACCCACGAAGGCCTCGACTCTGCCTGGTGACCCCTGGGAGGCCTGGGGCCCGAATTGAGATGCTTCCTGGAGGCCCCCCGGGGCCATGCCCACCCACTCTGCTGCCCTGTCCGCCACAGAGAAAGCAGATGCTGACTCGGTCCTGCGCCCACAGCAGAGCCTGCGGGGCCGCCTGCCCCGGCCCGGACCCTTGCCGAGCCCCGGCCTTGCCCTCGGAGCTTTCTAAACATGGGAGGGATGAAGTGGCTCATTCCCACCCCTGGGATCAGGGTCTCACCCTCAGCCACGTGGCCCTCCACTCAGGCGGAGCTTCCCCGTCTCTACGGTTCTCAGCACGGCTCTAGAGCAGACATCCCCTCCCTCCACCGCCTCCTGCCGAAAGCCTGATGATCTGGGGGAAACAGCATGATCATAAATGATAAGCGGGTGGAAGAAAAGGCCTCGCGATGAATGAAGCAAGCCCTCAGCACGCAGACCTCTGGGTCAGCAGCAGCAGCGCCCGGGGGAAAGTCACGCCGTGGGCTCTACAGTCAGAACAGACAGATCTCCAGTTGGGAATCTGACTTGATTCTGTAAAGAACCGGGGGAAAAAAGAGCGGACTGAATTCAGATCAGCAGAAGGAAGGGACTAATAGAGACTATGGCAGAGATAAATGCAACGAGGCGATCATTAGTTAGCAGCTGACGACGCACCGGGACAGCCCTGAAATCTCTTTGTGCCCCCGTGTCCTTATTTTGTAAAACGGAAAGTCATCTTCCCTCTGAAGTGTGTGAAAGCACTTTGTAAACTATGAGATCTTATTAAACTTACTTTACGTCAGACACATTTTCTGTTCTAAACAAACTGCCAAATAACTGTAAAGCCCATACCGGCCCCTGGGCAGAGAGCCTGACAGAGTATGTGCTCAATCAAGTCCCTGATTTCAAAGAAGAAAAAAAAAACAGAGAAAGTCAATGAAATCAAAGTTAGTCCTTTACAAAGCTTAACACAATTGGGCAACTGTTGGCCAGACTAAGAGAAAAAGAGAAGGGCTAACGCAGTCCTGCAAACCCTCGCCAGGGCATCGAGGCAAGAAGAGAAAGAAGAACGTCCAGACTGAACACGAAGCAGTAAAACTCCCAACGTGGAGACGAAACCGTGCGTGTGATCCCAAAGGGCCTGCTGAGAGTCCCTGGGGCTAGCAAGCAACGTGAGCCGCCTCGCAGGACACACACCAGCAAACAAGCTCAGCTGTGTTTCTGTACACAAGGGGGCTTCCCTGGGGGCTCAGATGGTAAAACAATCTTTCTGTAGTGCAGGAGACCCAGGTTCAATCCCTGGTCAGGAAGATCCCCTGGAGGAGGGCATGGCAACCCACTCCACTGTTCTTGCCTGGAGAATCCCATGGACAGAGGAGCCTGCTGGACTGCAGTCCATGGGGTCGTGAAGAGTCGGACACGACTGAGTGGCTGGTGCACATACATAAGCAATGAACAGCCTGAATGCAAGATTAAAGAAACAATCCCGTTTACAACAGCATAAGAATACTAAGGAAATAGTTTAACCACGAAGCACGAGATGTGCGCACTGACAGCTGTAAACTCTCCCAGGAGGAGCGAAAGGCCGTCGCGAGCGCAGCCACACCCTGCGCTCATGGACTGAAGACCATCAGTAACGTTAAATTCCGCTGGGTCACAGAAAAAGCTAAAGAATTCCAGAAAAAATCCACTTCTGCTTTATTGACTATGCCAAAGCTTTGGACTGTGTAGATCACAACAAACTGTGGAAAATTCTTCCAGAGATGGGAATACCAGACCACCTGACCTGCCTCCCGAGAAATCTGTATGCAGGTCAAGAAGCAACAGTTAGAACTGGACATGGAACAACAGACTGGTTCCAAATAGGGAAAGGACTATCTCAAGACTGTATATTGTTACCTGCTTATTTAACTTATATGCAGAGTACATCATGCGAAATGTTGGGTTGAATGAAGCACAATCTGGAATTAAGATTGCTGGAAGAAATATCAATAACCTCAGATACGCAGATGATACCACCCTAAGGGCAGAAAGTGAAGAAGAACTAAAGAGCCTGTTGATGAAAGTGAAAGAAGAGAGTGAAAAAATCTGACTTAAAGCTCAACATTCAGAAAACTAAGATCATGGCATCTGGTCCCATCACTTCATGGCAAATAGATGGGGAAACAATGGAAACAGTGACAGACTTTATTTTGGGGGGCTCCAAAAGCACTGCAGATGGTGATTGCAGCCATGAAATTCAAAGATGCTTGCTCCTTGGAAGAAAATCTATGACCAACCTACACAGCACATTCAAAAGCAGAAACAGTACTTTGCCAACAAAGGTCCATCTAGTCAAGGCTATGGTTTTTCCAGTAGTCATGTATGGATGTGAGAGTTAGACTATAAAGAAAGCTGAGTGCCAAAGAATTGATGCTTTTGAACTGTGGTGTTGAAGAAGACTCTTGAGAGTCCCTTGGACTGTGAGGAGATCCAACCAGTCCATCCTAAAGGAAACTAGTCCTGAATATTCATTGGAAGGATTGATGCTGAAGCTGAAGCTCTAATCCTTTGTCTACCTGATGTGAAGAACTGACTCATTGGAAAAGACCCTGATGCTGGGAAAGATTGAAGGTGGGAGGGGAAGGGGATGACAGAGGATGAGATGGTTGGATGGCATCAGCGACTCGATGGCCATGAATTTGAGTAAACTCTGGGAGCTGGTGATGGACAGGGAGGCCTGGTGTGCTGCAGTCCATGGGGTCACAAAGAGTTGGATACAACTGAGTGACTAAACTGAACTGAATAATGTTAAAATGCTAACGCTTCTTAACGTGCTCTCCAGATTCAGCGCAATCTCTACCCAAAGTCCAATGGCCGTTCATGCAAAAATGGAGAAAACTATTTTAATGTTAGTGTGAACCAGTGAAGTTGCTCAGTCGTGTCTGACTCTTTGCGATCCCATGGACTGTAGCCCCCCAGGCTCCTCTGTCCATGGAATTTTCCAGGCCAGAATACTGAAGTGGGTAGCTATTTCCTTCTCCAGGGGGTCTTCCTAACCTAGGAATCGAACCCAGGTCTCCCGCACTGCAGGCAGACGCTTTACCGTCTGAGCCACCAGGGAAGCATAAGGTTAGTGTGGGATTTCACAAATGTTTTTAGTTCTCATCAGAAAGCCGCGGAACTGAGTTGGGAGGACTCGGGGCTCTGCCCAGCCACGGGGCCTTCCCTGAGGCCCAGCAGGATGTGGTGTGCTCTGTCTGCAAGGGGCCTCGCAGCATGCTCCTCCTGGGAGGTCCCAGGAGCTAAAGCCTTGCTGCAGTTGGTGAAACACAGGTGACTTTCCCATCCTGGGGGCTCAGGATGTAGTGAAGCAATGCCCCTGGCGGCCCGGCGGGAAAGCCCCCTGACAAGGATGCTTCTGGGTGGAGGAGAGGAGGGTGGAGGCTCCAGGGCAGAGTTCAAGCCCCAGCGGCCCTGGAGGGAACGTCTCCAGTTCCTCCTGGTCTCTGGGGTCCCCGTCATCAGCCTCTGTTCTCTGGAGAAGGTCCAGGCCCATCGCACCTGCTGCCAGCCCCAGGCCAGGCTGGGCCAGAGAGAGCAGCTGGGCAGGGGGGAGGCAAGTCAGAAGCAGACGCCCCCTCTCTGACAGCCACACCCGTGGGGGTGTGTGCCGGTGACCAAGGGACCCTTGGGGCCACTGCACTGGGTGGGTGGCCTTCAGCCCCAGGCTTCTTGTCCCAGGGGCAGCAGACGCAGGCGGGTGGGTGGCAGTGGTCCCCCAGGAGGCACTAGGGGGAGTGAGCTGTGGGTATGACCGTGCAGCTGGGCTGGGGCCCTGCCCCCAGGACACAGACCCACAGGGCCAGCTGGGTTATGTGCATTCAGAAGCCACCGTGTAAAACCACAGCTTGCTCCATCACCAGGCAGCCACCAGGCAGTTCTGCAATCAGTTTCAGCTCCGGAAACGGAAACACATTTTGAGAGTGATTTTTAAACCCGGCGGCTTCCCTGGCAGGAGATAAGAGGAAGAAATCTCGCCTCCCTGGCCCAAGCTGCAGCAGAAGCCACCAGCCCTGGTTGCCACGTGGCAACGTGTCTGCTCCACGTGAAAACCAGACAGTGTTGGGAACGGGGGTGGGGGCTGGGTCACGATACTCACTTAAACAACAGCATTTTTATCCGCTTCACTGGACGCCTCTGTGGGGCAGGCACTCACGAGGATAGGCCAGCGGCCCCTCAGGTGCGGAGCCCGCTCCAGGGGGGGTGGGCCCCAAGCACCCGCCGCCCCTGCCCCGCCCGGGCCACGACCCCAGGAGCTGCTGCCCCTTACGGGACCACTTGGGCATGGCTGTGCCCGGGATCCCAGGCCAGGGCCCCAGACACCCAGCACCGTCCTGCTCAGGAGCTCAGGCAGCCCCTGGTGGCTGAGTGCCTCACGGTGGTCACCAGGGCTTCCAAGGCTCTCTGAGCTCAGGCGATGGCCTGGAGACCGGCCAGGTGACGGCGCTGGGCAGCAGGCACCCAGGCTCCGGCCACGCAGGCCGATCTGGGCCTGGCTCGTGCCAACAGCCGATTTGGATTCAGTCTTGGTTCGGGAAATCGGAGGGCATAGGCCAGCAAAACACGGATTGCCGTGGACAGCTACCTAGGGGCGGGTGGGCCCATCCTTTCCTTAAAGAGCTGAGACCATGCCATGGCGTCTCCTGAGAGGCACTCCTGCTGCAGCCCAGACAGATGCTTCCAGGGTGTCCCAGCCGCATTCTGGGAGGATGTCTGGGGGTCCCACTGGCCCCAGGCCTGGTCCCACCACGTCCACCCCGAACCCTCCCGGTCTGAGGAGGAAACGGGGACGACCAGCTGGAGAAGGAGCCCCATTCAAATCCACTTCCAGGCCGCATGGTCACCTTGAGGTTAGGTTCCCTCTCTGCTCACTGAGACCCGTGAATAAACCAAAGCCGAGACCAGGACCCTGGCCCAGCACAGAGCCATGTCCACGCCTGCCCACCCACGGCGGGCACCGGGGGCCTCCCCGCACTGACTCAGCGGCACCAGAGGGCACGAACCCCACACCTGGGCGTCGACCCTGTCCCAGCCCCGCCCTGCCCCGGCCCCCCAGCCCCGGCCACCTGGGCCTTCGATCACCCCTGGGCCCAGGCTTCCCCATGGCCAGCTTGCTGAGAACCCCCAGGAAGCCCAGGGCTGGGGGTCAGACGCGCTCGGTACCTGAGCAGGGGCTGCTTGGGGTACGGCGGCTGGCCTGCCCCTGGGCACAGAGGGGCCTTCTTGGTCACCTGCTTGTAGATGTTCCTGGCGGTCACCCCGATCCACAGCAAAGTAGAGAGTGTGGAGTAGTGCAGCACGATGCCCACCTGGGGGAAGAGCCAGTGAGAGCCCGCCCGCCTGCCAGCGCCCCCGCCCTGAGTCTGAGCCCTGACCTTCACCCTCTCCCCCAGCGCCCCTTCCCCGAGTCTGAGCCCCCTCCCGTCTCCCCTGCCAGAACCCCTGCCCCTGGTCTGAGCCCCTCCTCGTCCCCCAGCGCCCCTCCCCGTCTCCCCAGCGCCCCTCCCCGTCCCTCCAGAGCCCCTTCCCCGAGTCTGAGCCCTGCACCTCGTCCTGCTACCCCCTCCCACATCCTCAGGAAACAGCTCAACAGCGACAGGAAGTGGGCCTGGCAGGGGCCCTGGGGTCCTCGGGGCAGACACCACCCTTCACAGGGACTCAGAGCTCAGGGAAGATGCGTGGGTGGCCGGGACCCTGAGCCAGCTCGGCCTCCTGCAGGGAGCTGTGGGCACGCCCCCTCCTCCTGGCCCCGCCCCACCCCGTCCTAGCCGGGAGACTCCTCTTGCACCGGGGCGCGCGGTGTGGTCAGCTTGGCTCAGCTCCCGCGGAGCCAGCCAGAAGGGAGGCGCGGAGGCGCGGGGGTCTCCGGGATGCTGTGCCTCGGGGATCATAAGCTGAAGTTCACTCCTTGCCTGTCACTCCTTGCCTGGCCGAGTCTCTCGTTACTATGGAAACAGCCCCATGCCCGTGGCGGCTCCGCTTTAGCTAATTGAGCGTTCATTCCACACCCCATCATCGCCATCCAATTCTGTAGAATGAGGCTACCTTTGAAGTAATGACCTGACGTTTTGCGATGACAGGTAAAATATGGTTGTGATTGTAAGGACGCCAGTGTTTAAGGAATACAGAGATTCCCTAAACAAAGGTAACATCGCACCATTGTAAGGATTTATCACATGCAGAGTTCAGCTTCAACTTGTGAGAAAGCCCCGTAAGGACAGGTGGGACTGTTGTGAGAACGCTGGGCTGTTTCAGTCGCTGCCTGCGCGGAGGGGAGCGTCCAGGCCTTCTCTGTGCCCGGTCTGGGCCTCGTGCCTGGGAGCCTGGAGCCTGTGACCCCCGCGGCCTGGCCGAGAGAAGGGGGTGGACGGGAGACGCGTCCTCGGGGTGGGGCCTTGGCCGGCCCTGGCCCCGCCCCCGCCCGTCTTCCCCGAGCGCCGGACCGTGCTAGCCTGTGGGTGACGGGAAGCAGGACCCCCCGACGCCAGCCTCAGGTGGACACGTGCAGAGGTCGCCGCAGGGCCGTCACGCTGGCGTCCACACGGCCCTTGAGCCGCCCCTGCCGAGCCGGGCTTCCGCGGGGCCGTGGGGCCGCTGGTGTGCGTGGTGCCGCAGGCTCCGCGCAGCGCCAGGCTCTGGTCCCATAACGACCACCTCTCCTCTCCAGCCCCCAGCTCTGGACCCGAGCGCCCATCACGGCCCTAGGGCGCGTTTCCCTGTGACGCCCACCGGGATGGGGGAGCTGCTGGCTGTGGGCACCGCTGTTGAGCCCAGGTGGTGGGGCGCAGGGGTTGGGCACAGTGGGCCAGTCTGGCTGCTGGCCAGGGCAAAACCGTACTGGCGCTGACGAATCGTCCCCTGTGATGGGGGCGGTGGGGTGCCCGGAGTCTGCAGCCGGCAGGACGGCCAGCTGTGCGGGTTCAGTCTGAGCGGGTCCAGAGGCAGGAAGTCCCCGCCCAGGACACTCAGGGCTCTCCCTGTGCAGACCAGACGTCTGTCCGTCCGGTGCAGGCTCTCGGGGATGGACAAGGCCGACATTGGGAGGACAGTCCGCTCTCCTTGGGCCACCGCTTGAACATTCATATCACTCAGAAGCACCCTAACAGATGCCCTAGAAGGATGTATGACAATGTCTGGGCACCAGGGCCGGTCAGCTTGACACTGGACAGTGAGCTTCACACCTTCCAACCAACCCGGCTTTGAGCTGTGCCCTGGGGTCCCTCTCCTCCAGCAAGTGTGGGGTCCATGGTCATGGCCTCCTGGCCCCGCACCTGCTCTCTCTCCTGACTGTTCCTCCCGGTGAGCCTGGCCTGTGTGCCAGGGGCCCTCTGCTGGAATCTTGTCCTCTCTGCCCCACGCCCGGGCCGATGCTTGTCTTCAAGTGAGCGAGTGAAGCTGCAGCTCCTTCTGGAAGGGTGGACTCAGAGCTGAGGGGACGTTGTCACCACGAGGTGACCAGCAGGACTTCTGAGGCCCTCCAGGCTTGTCTGCCCCCGCCCATGACACACTCAGGGGTCCAGCCTGCTGGCCTGGCCTGGTCTTGGCTGCCACAGGGACGCCTGGCCCCTGAGCCTCTGTCTGGGCAGGAGGCTTGGGGACAGTTCCCGGGTTGGGGGCTCCTGGCCGGGCTCCCGGGGCTGTAGGGGTCGTGATGACCGGAGGTGCTGAGGGGCCACGGCCCCAGGTCCCAGGGCTCCCCGCGCAGGGTCCCCACACACGGGGCGCCAGTGCAAATGTGGACATAAAGGTAACAGTCCATTTTACTGCTTCCAGACGGCTCTGCGTCTCAGCAGGTGTTCAGAGGCGGATGGCAAATTGGATTTCCCGGGGCTCCCCCGGGGGTGTTTCTGCGCTATCGAGAGACCTCCAGGAGCGTGTCTGCCCCGCGTGTGGTGCAGGGATGTGCTGGTGACTTTTCTGCCAGAGTCGGCCTCCCGGTGGGACCGTTGGCATCCACACGCTTTTGTGGAAAGCTGACCTCTCTTCTGTGCTTAGAAGCCTGGGGGCACTGGAAACCGAGCCCTTAACATCCTGCCACACAGGCCTGGCACCTTGTTTGCAGGGGGAGCGGGTGGGGGCAGGAGCTCACAGCCAGTTCTCCGAGGCACCCCTGCCCAGTGGGAGCAGACTCTTGCCCTCTGACGCCCAGGAGTTGCCAGCAGCTGCCGTTGGTGCAGAAGGACAGGTCAGTTCGTGTGGACAGAGGAGCTGAGGTCAGCGGGCACACACGGGAGCCAGGGAATTGGGCTGAAGCAGCCCCCCTGGCTGTCAACATACTCTTGTTGAATTCACACAACCAGGGCCACAAGGGGAGCCTGTGAGGTCGTGGTGGGTGCTGGCCAGGACACTTTCTCCATGTGGTCCCGACAGATGGACACCCACCAAATGAGTCCTTGGTGAGATGCCTGTGGTCCATGGGGAAGCCCCCACCTGGCCCCTGATCAGTGCTGGAGGTGTCTGCCCGCCAGGAGGGGACTGTCCACCTGGCAGGTACTGTCCACCTAGAGGGGACTGTCCACCTAGAGGGTCTGCCCGCCAGGAGGGGACTGTCCCCCTGGAGGTGTCTGCCCACTGGGAGGGGACTGTCCACCTAGAGGGGACTGTCCACTTGGAGGTGAATGTCCACCTAGAGGGGACTGTGCCCCTGGAGGTATCTGCCCACCAGGAGGGGACTGTCCGCCAGGCTGAGCCGAGGCCACATGTAGGTGGGCTGTTGAGAGGCTGGGGGGAGAGAGCAGAGGGCCCTCAGTGTCCAGCTGCATGGACCCTGGGCCTTTGTCCTTGACTCGTGGCTGACGGAGGGGCCTCTCTGGCTCTGTCAGGACCAGGGGGTACTTCATACGCCCCCCCTTTCTTTTTTGGCTTCGCTGCAAGGTTTGTGGGATCATTTCCCAACCAGGGATCAAACGCACAACCTCTGCAGTGGAAGCTTTGGAGTCTCACCCACTGGACCACCAAGGAAACCCCTTTCCCCTCCTTCTAAGAAAGGCCAGGCGGGGCCATGGGGTGGGAAGAAGACCCCCCCAAGACTTCTCCCAAAGGCCCCTGCTCACCCAAGAGGGCCAGACCTTCCAGTCCGTGTGAGAGCACTGGGTGCCACGTGGGGGTGGGCGCCCCCAACCCCTGGTGACCCAACGGTGAGGGCGCTGTCTCCCTGATGAGGCCGGGACTCCTACCTGGGCCGAGGGAGCAGGCCCCGCCCCTGAACTCCTGCCCACCTATTTGCAGGAGAGGCAGGTCGAGTCCCTACTGTGATCAGCCAGTTTGTTGGAAATTGTCTCATTAACATGTCACCAGGGGCTTGGAAAAAACTGGTCCAACTGGAAAATAAACTAAATAACGTAATCAGGCGCTGAGCAGATCGGTCAGACTCACACAGGGGAGAAACTGTGATACAAATGTACTGGGTGCTAAAGAGTCCCTGTCATGAGAAACCCCTGCACAGATGCTCGCGTGTTATTTCACACTCGGGACGATCATCACAAATCTCCCCCTTGGCCGGAGAGTCGATAAACACTTCAGACCTGGCAGCAAATGAAGACAGCACTCACCGCCTGGCACAGGGTCGGGGACCTGGTGCGGTTGATGCCACCCGCGAAGGCAGAGAAGGTCAGGGCCGCGTGGAGACAGAAGTTCAGGAGGGTGTGCCGGCCCGGGCGGCTGATCCGGATGGCGCTGTGGGGTTGAGACCACGGTTAGCAGCCGTCTCCCCGGCCAGGGCGCGCGCGAGGCGGGGCGCGGGGCGCGGGGCGGCCTCAGCTGCAGAGGCTGCGCTCTGTCCTGCCAGGACTGGGCTGGAGGCCTCGGGTGGACGGGGACAGGCTGGGAACAGCACACCAGGGAGACCAGGCCGGGGGTGGATGGACGGACTTGCCGTCCACTGTAGCTTGTGGCCTCAGGTGCTTGGTGTAAAGTCACCCTGGGATGCTGGGCCTGGACATCTCCGGTCGTCAGGCAAACGAGAACCTAGGGGCCCTGGGACCTCACGACTTGTCCAAGGTCACGGGGGAAGGTCGAGGGGGAAGCCGGTCTGGCTTCCTCATTCCCCAGGCAGGGTTCTTCGCATCTGATCGAGTCTGTACCTTGGGAGAAGGCTGTGGCTGACTGACGACCGCACAGCCATGCCTGCCGCAGGGGACGCTGCTTGGGGTGGGGCCCACGCCAGGGCCAGCCCGGCAGTGCTCACGCTAGGCCCCTCAGCCCGTGCCTGCAGCTGTGACTGCGGGCACAGCTTCCCTGCGGCCTCGCCACACTCAGGCCTCTGCCTGGGCCCCGGCCCGCGATGTGCCCAAGCTTCTCCCCTGACCACAGCTATGACCGTGGTCTAGGCTCTGCCCATGGCTCTGCCCATGGTCTGGACCCTGATGGTGGCCAGGACCCCTCCTCACTTTTCCCGGGTCATCTTTGAGGGACGTAGAGAACCCACTGGACTCCCCTGTGGCTGGCCGGCCCAGGGCAGGGCTGCTCTGAGGCTTGTGCGGCTACTCTGACCTCTTTGGGGCGTGGGCTGTGGGGGCCCTTGGAGGAAGAGCACGTGTCACCGACAGGATGAGAACTTGAGGGCCTGGGATGTCTGTCCCCCAGCACTCAGCCACCCGCGGCCGCCAGGGCCACCCAGGCCTGCGAGGCGCCTGCCAGGGACTCCTTTCTACACGAGCACAGGGAGGGGCTCACCTCTGGTGGACAATGTAGGTGGCGGCGGAGGCCAGCAGACACAGCAGCATCACGGCCGTGCAGGCGTACACCACGGGGTGCAGGAGCTCCCCTGGGGGCGGGGGCAGGGAGAGGACAGTCCTCAGATCCTGGAAAGGACATGGAGCGCACCGCATGACCAGCGTGGCCGGGCTCTCCCAGGACCAGCGTCCACCCCGCAAGCTCCCGGAGGCCATTCCTGCACCAGGAGACTTGCTGGGAACGCCTGGGGCAGGGGCAGGGCCCCCAACGCGGGGAGCGCTCAAGGCAGAGGTGCCCAGCACTCGGCCCAGCCGCGGGTGTCCCTGTGGGCTCTGACGGCCGCCTCCCCAGGGGCAGCGCCCTGCTGGGCTGGGGGTCGGCCTGCCAGCCTCCCTCCATCCCGGGGGCGTGGGTCGCCCGGAGCCCACTGCCGTCAGAGGCGCCTGTGTGCCCCGGGAGGCTCCTGTCGGGTTGCCCCCAGGTCCCTCTGTGGCCGCACACCCAGTGACGCGCTGCTGGGAAGGTCTCCCAGGAGAGTCTGTGCCCAGTCTCGGTGGTCCTGCCGGGTGTGAAGCCACCCCAGACCCCTGCGGCGTCCCGCCTCCACTGCACATCACACGAGAGCCCTGCTGCAGGCGGCGTCCCCACAGTCCAGGGGCTCTGGGCTTCAGAGACCCGGCTCAGGTCAGACACTGTCCCGGGGCGGCCCTGACCCGAAGGGGCCAGAGCCTTTGTGAGAAGGAGGACAGCAGGATAGGCCACAGCAGCATGTGGGGGGCGTCTACACGGCAGGGACCGGCCCCGGGACGCCAGCCTCCTGGGCTGTGGTTTGAGCCTCCTGCTCTTGGGGCTTTGCCACAGCCGCCCGGGGATAGCCTCTGCCTGTGGAGCGGGCGCTCTGGTGCCCACTACCCAGGTCAAGGGCGGGATCTGTGCTCCATGCTCTGAACCCGCTGTTCTGCTGGCGCAGCCCCAGGGGATGCGCTGGGCTCTGGAGGGCATGCTGGGGGCCAGGCTGGGCCTGTGGAGTGCGGCCCAGTGGCCCCGTGAGACCGCCTGAGTTGCCCTGGCTGTGCCCGCAAGGCTGGTGCTCAGGGTTGGGCTCTGCTCTGCTCCCCAGACCACAGAGAGTCCGTGCTGAGGCGCCTGCCCCTGGCCGAGCGGCAGCAGAGGCAGCTGATGGTGTCTCCAGGCTGCAGTGGTGGGGGATGGAGGGGCACCCCGAGAAGGCCTGGGCCTGTCCACAGCGGGAGGCAGGAAACTGCTGTCCTCGGGCTCAGGCTGCTTGTCTCCTGATGGACGTTTCTCAGCCCAGAGGACACGAGGCCTGGCCTGCCAAGGGCGAGCTCAGAGATGCCACTCCAGGCCCAGCCTGGCCCCTGCTCCCTGACTTTGCTCTGATGCAGACTTGGGTGAGAAGGTGTCTGTCGCCGTGGCAACAGTGGATGGAATTCAGTCCCCTGGGAATAGGCACTGCATGACCTGGACACCAAGGGGACCTCGGCGTCTGGCTGCCCAGGGGCCCAGTGGACGAGTGAGGCAGGAACAGTGCCCATCCCAGAGTGAGTGGGCGGCCAAGGAAGGCACCATGCTGCTTGCAGACCCCAGGCTGGACATGCGCTGTCCACCAGCCCCAGTCCTGACCATCCACAGGCCCCGAAGGCCCCTGTCTGACGTGCACGGTCTCAGCAGGACGTGGGCCAGGCTCGGGAGAGAGTCAGGCAGGGGACACGGGCCTCAGGATGACGGGGGAGCTGGCTGTGTGTTCCGGGGACCCACTCCAGCACCGGGAAGGTGGTGCCCCGAGGGACTGCGGTTAGACCCCGGCAGGACTCGTGTCGCACCCCGAGGAGCCGCTTCTGCATGCATGGAGGCCATTGGGCCTGTCCTGCGCCTAGGAGTCTGTACCCCAGTGACGGGGCCTCCCGACAAGGGCAGGACGGGCTCCTGGTGGAGAGCGGATGTCTCATGAGGGGGTGGCGGGGCAGATGCCAGCGCTGGGGTCTCACTTTCAGGGTGTTGGGCTCCCATAGCCCACCCTCGGGGCCCTGTGCATCCCGAACTCTGAGTGTCTCCGCCGGGCCAGGGTGGGAAGGGGCCTGGTGCCCAGGAGTCCTGCGGCGTTTCTGCACCTGCCAGGCTCCACGGGCACTGGCTTCCTGCCAGACACAGCTCACCGCGAACGTCGAGAAGAGACAGGTCTTCTCGGTCGAGTCCTGGTACCAAAGGGCCTTTTCTTCCCGGAGTCCTTGGCTGTGATGGTCTGGACTCAGGTCTGATGGGGCTCTGGGGGCATCCCGGGCCTGTGCATGAGGCTCCTCTCACGGGAGACGACAGTTTGCCCCTCCATGACATTCTCACAGGCTGAGGCTGCCTGCCTCACCACGGAGGCACGCTGGGGCCTCTGTTTCTGGTTTCACATCCGCACGTGAGAGCTGCCGCAGGTCCGGCCCAGCCCGTTCTCCCAGGGACCCAGTCGGGACCCACACCCTCACGTCTCGCCCGGAGCTGAAGGGCCCAGGTGGGGCCAGCCTCCCCGGGGGCTCACAGTCCATTCCCCACCTTCTCCGGGCACCGTCACTACCCCTCAAGACAGGTCAGACCTCCAACTCTTGTCTGGGGAGGCAGGGACGTGGGGGCGGGGGCGGTTGAGCAAAGCAAGTGTGTGCTTCCGGGTGCAGCGTCCGCGGGGCGGCCTGATGACTGCGTCTGTGGAACGCTGGCCTAGTTGGGCTGTGACAGGGGAGCCTGTGCAGGGCTTGGACCCGTGGTGGAGAGCTCCCCTCCAGCGCGCGTGAGCTGCCAGGTTCTGTCCACACGGGGAGACCCCTTTCTGCTGCGCGTAGGAAGAGCCAGGAGTGTGTCTCCTGCAGCAGGAACCCAGCTGAGAGTGTCGGTTCTGGACACAAAGGCGTTTCCTGGGCACAATGCCCACGCGGCCTTGGAGCGCGTGGGGTCACCCACCTTTGCACCCCCTCCTTTCCATCCGTGGGCCCAGTTTTGAGGCTTCGTGTGGTGGTGTGGGGTCTTTGACCGCCAGCAGCAGCACCCACAGTATATGCTTCGGGAGAGACAGAGATTGGATTCCGCTCAGCCTCCTGTTTCCGTTTCCTTCTCCAAATCAGACTTGTCAACAGCGCTTTCTACATTTTTAGAGGTGACATTTAAAATTCAAACTAGGTAATGCAAACGGCGATGCATTTTATATTTTAAAGTTCACACATGTACAAGTGCCTCTCGGAAGAATCCACTCTGCAAGCATTCCACCAGCAAAACCCTTATGACAGTCCAGTATCTGGTCAGATGGTACCCGATGGGTAAGGCCCGTGGAGGCTGTGGGGCCAGCCATGTGCTGGGACCAGTGACCGCAGATGGAGTGTGGGCCTCTGGGCCGAGAGGCATCCGGAGAACCTAGGGAGGAAGGGAGGTGAAGCAACCCTGGCCTTCTCGCGGATGAGGCAGCCCACCAACTGCTGAGAGCCGTGGGCCTACCCCAGCTCCAGGACCAGGGCTAATGATCCCGCTCACGTCTTCACCCACAGGATGGCCAGTCGAGACCACAGTGGTGTGTGTAGAGGCCACGGCGGGATGTATAGAGGCCACGGCAGAGTGTGTAGAGGACACGGGGGTGTGTAGAGGCCACGGTGGGGTGTGTCGAGGCCACAGAGGGGTGTGTCGAGGCCACAGAAGGGTGTGTAGAGGCCACGGCGGGGTATGTACAGGCCTTGGTGGGGTGTGTTGAGGTCACAGTGGGGTGTGTTGAGGCAAAGGCGGGGTGTGTGAAGGCCATGGGGGTGTGTACAGGCCTCGTCAGGGTGTGTAGAGGCCATGGGGGCGTGTCGAGGCCACGGTGGGGTGTGTCGAGGCCACGGTGGGGTGTGTTGAGGCAACGGGAGGGTATGTACAGGCCTTGGTGGGGTGTGTCGAGGCCACGGCGGGGTGTGTAGAGGCCTCAGTGGGGTGTGTAGAGGCCACGGCGGGGTGTGTTGAGGCTACAGGGGTGTGTAGAGGCCACGGGGGTGTGTCGAGGCCACGGCGGGGTGTGTCGAGGCCACAGCGGGGTGTGTTGAGGCCACGGCGGGGTGTGTACAGGCCTCAGCGGGTGTGTCAAGGCCACGCGGGGTGTGTCTTGTCCTGAGCACCTGGGCTCCGCTGCCCCGTGGCACCCACAGGCTCTGAGCGGTGGTCCCGGGGCAGCTGTGCCTGCGGTCTGGCTTGCATTTCCCTTTCATTTACGTCTTATTGTGATTTTCTTGGATGTGTCCTCTCTGTTACGTTCTGTGATCACACACATCAGGATGTGGAGAAAGACAAAAACACAGGAGGAAGCCGTCAGGTCAGGCGTCGCCTGTCTGATCACATGAGGCGAAGTGGCCTCTCCAGGCTGTGGGTCGGACTGTCTCTGGGCGTCCATCCTGTGCACTCAGACATCTAGGCTGGGCCCGTGGGCAGCTGGAGGCAGACAGGACAGGCCCTTCCGCCCGGGGTCGTCCCGACCCAGACACTCCCGTGGGCCCTGGGGCCCCTCGTCTGCCGACCTGTCCCTCCTCCCCAAGGAGTCCGGGAGGGCAGGCGCATAAGGGCAGGAGTCTGCCCATTCGGGGCACGTGCCATCTTGACGGGGGGATGCTGAGGGGTGTGCGGCGTCAGCTTTTGAGGGTATGCGGGCTGGCTGCACGACGAGGAACTCGGAAGAAAATACACTGAGAACTACCACGGGCTTCCTTCCGGACCAAGGGTCACGTGCGTGAAACGGTCCCCACCAAGGGGAAGCAGCAGGGGGACACACTCTGAGAGATGCAGGCAAGTGCCTAGGCTGTTGCAAGGTGAAATACTGGCCCGAAGGGGACGTGGCAGGTGGGAGGGGCCCGCTGGTGCTCCAGGGAGCTGCAGGCGTGGCGGGCGGGTCAGCTGAGCCAGGGCCCGAGCCCCTCAGGTCTGGCCGGGTCCCCCCGGCCCGGGTGGAGCCCCTGGATGCCCTGCGGGCCCCCTATCTCCCGCTGCCCCTCGGCTCCGGCTTCTTGGCCCCTGCCCTGCTGGTCTTTCTGGGGTTTTACTTCCATCCTTCTCGGGGGAACGTCGGTGCTCCTGTGTGGACCGGGGCCCCCGCGCAGGGTCTGGCCTTGGGGGGCCTCTCACCCTGTCCCGGCCCCGCGGGACCCAGCAAAGGTCAACCCTGCTCAGAGCCAGTGGGGCTCCACTGGGCTCTCCTTGGGCCAGGCCAGGCCAGGTGCCGCCGCTGAGCGGGTCCCCGAGGTGCTCGGGCCCCAGGGTCAGTGAGCTCACCCTCCGGGCCACGCTCGAGGCCACGAGGCTGTGGAAAGCACACGTTCTAGTCCTGCCGCCTAGCCAGTCCCTGGCGACAGGTGTGGCCAGCGAGCCACGCCTGCGGGACTGCCGGACGCCGTGCGCAGGAAGGACAGAGCACCCGGCCAGGACAGCTTTCATTCTCCTTCCAGACCTGTCACTGTGTTCCCTGGGAGACCTCGTTCTCTGTGGTTTCGGTGAGAATCATGGGGCTGCTCGAAGGGGAGTGTGGACGGGGCCATCGCAGCAGCAGCGGTGCAGGTGGACGCTGTTAGCCTCGGGACGGGGGTCAGGGCCCCGAGGGCGGTCGATGGGACCCGGCTTGGCCCGAGGAGGCCGGGCTGTTGGGTGCAGACCCCCGCCCCCAGGGTGTCAGCCCCGAGGGCGCACAGGAAGCTTGCTCAGAGGCGTCACCGGCTCCAGCAGGCCTGCCCGAAGATGCTCAGGGCTCAGCAAGGTTCAGACGTGGCCATGGCCTCACTCAGGGCCTGGAGTCGGGGCAGCCGACTGCCGGGGCCAGGGCCGAGCAGGTGGCTGGAGGGGGCAGCCTGGACATGGGGCCAGAGCCACCGGCCAGCCGGCTTTCCTCCTCACTGCCCCCAGGGCCCTCGAGCAGCTGCCCCACGGGCTCCCAGACACGTGCGGGAACATGCTCGCGCCAGACCCGCAGGCGTGGGCTTGGGTGCAGCAGCTCCTTTCAGAAACGCTCCCCAGTGTGAATGTGATTTCTTAGGGCTGGAACCAGTGAGCCACTAGGTCCAAGCTCTCTGGACAAAGGCGTCAGCTCTTTCCTCCTGTCGTAGACGCCCACGTGGTGTGGGTGGGAGCTGGGGGCCGGATGTGGATGGACTTGCGGCGAGGAAGGCGCTTGACAGGTCAGAGGGTCAGAGACGGAGGTGAAGACGGGCCTGACGTTGGGGCACCTGGACCGGCAGCTGTAGGGCCCACCCCCAGGCAGCTCAGTCCAACCTTTGTCTGCCGACAAGGGGACCCAGATTGCGAATAAGGATCTAAATTCGAGGAGGCAGACCTACAAACACGGCCAGACTGAGGCCCTGGCTGTGTTGGGGTGCACCCATGGGGCAACAGGTGCCTGGTTCAGAGCTGGGGCCCCGGCCGGGGGCCCCAGGGCGCACACCGCCGGACGCTGGAGAGGCAGGTGCAGTCTGCTCCCTGCCTCTGAGCCCTCGAGATGACGCTGACCTTCAGCAAAAGGCATCGCTCTTTGGACATTTCAGATCCAACGGGAAGGGAACCAACAAGAAGCTTGGACGGCCCCTGTTTGTGGAGGCTCGGGTCTGCATCTTCAGACTTGGGGTCCGAGCCCTGGCCGTGCGGGTGCCATCCTCAGCCATCGGCATTCTCTGCACGTGCCTGCCGCTGCCCGTCACAAGCGGGCACAGTGTATCCTTTACTGGAATCCAAACCGGCTGCGACCGCAGGGAAGGGCCCCGGGCCTGCAGGCCGAGCCCCCGCACGTCGGCCGCGCCCCCGCAAGCCGGGCGCGCCCCCTGTGCTGGAGAGGGGCCTTCATGCCCGCTGCGTGTGCCGCTGAAGCCCACCCACATCCCCTGCCTTGCTTAGCCAACTTTCCGATGGGAAGGGCCGCAGTGGGAGGGAGGACCGTGCGCAGGGCCTGGGGCCAGGAGAGGGCGGTACCCCAAGGCCCCCCAGGGGCCCCCAAGCCTGGGGTCAGAGAGGTTTGCACAGGTGGAGGGCGAGGCCGGGGCAGGCCGCCGCCTCCCCTGACTCAGTGATTCAACATTGCAGCACGCCGCTAATTAGTATGATCTCCGTGAGCCGCGGAAGAGCCGCCGCGGAGCAGCGGCCGGCCCCCACCCCCCATCCCCCGCGCCCCGGCACGGCCCCGCCCCCCCCACGGCCCCGCCCCCCGGGCGCCTAGCTGCAGGACCCGCAGGCGCCCCCCACCCAGCTGAGCACACAGCGGCTCGCGTGCCTGCGTGTGGTGACAGGGTGGGGGGGGGCGTCCCCTGAGCCCCGCCGCCGTGTACTCACCATGGGCACAGCGAAGTTACTGAAGTGTGAGCAGGGGTGGAACGGCCCGGCCGCCTATGTCGCTCCCTGCTCCCCGCCAGCCTCCATGGCCGTCCGGAAGGTCAAGCTACCCCGCAGGGGCCGCGGGGTCGAGCCCTGGGCGACCGCGGCGATGGGGTGGGTGCAGGGGGGAGAGACCGCCCCCATCTGTGAAGGCAGGGAAGGCCAGGTGGTGGGGGTCCTCCCCGCATCTTGCACCCCCTCTCTCCATCCCCCCCCTTCCCGCGCAGCAGCAGCAGCGCCCCCCACAGTCTGCCCTGCTCTGGGCTTCTCACGCCCCAGCCAGCCTGTTGGAGTGTCCGGCTCCAGGCGTCTGGGTCCGGCAGAGGCTCCGGGACGACCCGGGGCCTCAGGGGCCTTGGAGGGATGGTGCCCCGGGGAGCGCTTCCTTCTCCATATTTAAAAATCGGCCTCCGCTTGCCATCCAGCGCAGGACTCTCAGCCCAGTCTCAGGCTGCAGGAGTCACGTACAGCATGTCTGTCAGCTCAGCCAAGAATCCCCCACGAGCAGCCAGACCCGGGCCGGTGAAGCTTCTGCCTGGATGTGGCCAGACCTTAGGGGCCGGCCTCTCCCCACACAGCTCGGTTTCCCCGGTGGATGGGGTTCCGTCAGCGGAACCCAAAGTTGTTCAGAATCTGCATTTGCAAGAGCAGGCACAGCCGGCCCCTGGCCGGCGCTGATGCCCCGGGGGGCGGCCTGGGGAGTGGACGCTGCTGCCGGAGGGCTCCGACCTGCCCGCACCGCCCCCCCCCAAGCTGTGTCCTGCTGCCTCCTTGGGGAGGGGAGGCACCTACGTGCAGACCCTGGAGAAACGCAGCCCAACTTCTCACCTATTTTGGCGAAACGAGCTGGAGTGGCCGCAATCCTGTGCTTCCCGCTGGCGGAGAAGTGGGGCGCGTTCCCGGGTCTGGGGAGCCGTTGTCCATCCCAGGGGCAGCGCGCCGGCTAGAGAGGAGAGTTATCAACAGATTGCAAGACCGCAGCCCGGCCAGCCCGGCCTGCCGGGGGTGAGCCGGAGCCAGGAGCGCACGCTAGCTGCCGTTCTCAGCGGGCGACTTCCCGAACTCCGCACGAGGATCGCCGGCGGCCGCTTTGCCTGCCCCCGCGGGCGGGCGACGGCCGGGGACAGGCCGGTCGGAGGCTGAGCCGTAACCATGGGGACGGGGGAGGCGCTGACGCGCACGCGGCGGCTCCCTGCGGCAGCGGCGATGGTTCTTCCCAGCCAGCCCGCCGGCCCAGACTCCGCAGAGCCGATTTAAAGAGACAACCGGTGGTTTCGCCTTCGCTGCCAACAGAAGCGGACTGCTCCCATCAAAACACCCCCTGGGGGAGGCGGGGAGCGGGGTGGGAGCTCTGTGTTATTCTGGCAGGAAGCCCCTGTCCCTCTAGGGCTCTGGGAACACAAATAGGAACAAGGAAATTAATTTCGGAGGAGTTTTCACAGTTCTTGTCTTAAAATATTCTCAAATCCAAAGATGGCCACAGTGAGGTCAGCCTACAGTGCATCCCAGCGTGAGTCAGCAGGTGGTCCTGCCCTGTCGACGGGCCTCAGCTGTGCAGAAAGAGCTCCCGACCCCGTCCCCAGACCCCTGCCCAGTCCAGGGTCCCGGACCCTGCCCGGAGCTAGAGCTGGTGACAGGGCTCCCAGAAGAAAGCTGAGCAGGTGGGGGAAGGATCACAGGGGTCCTGCCTGCAGGGCGTGGGGGCGCCGCTGGCCAGAGGGTCTCTGAATGGGGTACTCCTACCCTCCTGTCCTTGGTCCCACCAACATCCCCAATGCTTCTGTACCCAGGGTGCCCGCTGTTCCCGTTGCCCCTCTGTAACGGGTCCTGAACTTCAGCCGAGGGACAGAGACTCCTGAGGGGTGAGGGGTCATCCAGCCATCCAGTGAGGGCTGTCAGTGCTGACTGGAGGCCCTCCTGCCCACCTCTGGCCCACCTAGCGTCCTGGGGCGGCTCCCTCAGGCGCTGGAGGGCACAGCAGAGGTCCCCAGGCCAGGTTGATGGTCCTGGACAAGGGGGACAGGGGGTGGTGGGAAGACAATCCTGGACTGGGGGCATGTTCTACTCAGACTCCACAGGGCTGAGGTGGACCCCACGGGGCGTGTGTCCACCTGCCTCTCCGTCCACAGACTGTGCCAGGAAGGGGCTGGTGGACACAGGTCAGCTCACTACCACCCCTGGGCCCCCAGCCCAGAGATGACAGAAAGATCACGGGGCCAGGAGTCCAGGAGGCCGCCAGGGCACCAGGAGGAGGCCCCGGGGCTGACCCTCTGTCCCTGGGCCCTGGCCACAGCGTGGAGACCCACCCTGGCCTCGTAAGCAGAGGTCGCTTCTCGGCAATGCTGGAGGGACACAGAGGGTGGGGGCCGGCCTGGAGGATCCCCTCCAAGCCCAGGCCTCAGCCCCGCCCCAGGGCCCATGGGCTTCAAGGCAAAGGCTGGTCGAGCCCAGACTCCCCAGGGGTGCAGGTGGATGCACGGAGTGCTCTGGGGGCTCTTTGGGCAGACGGGCCTGGCTGGCTGCTAACATCCTGACCCTGCACTTGCGGCTGGACACAGTGCAGCTGGCTCTGAACCCCAGCGTCGTCCTGGGTGAGGGCCAGAGGCTCCTCTGGATGAAGCCACCCTGAGAGCCGTGTCTGAGGGCTTCTGGCTTAGTGAGGGTCGGGGAGCTGGGCCCCCCCACTGCTGCCCCACCGTCCCTCCTCGGGCTTGGGCTACCAATGCCCTGGCCCCCAAGCTGCCCACAGAGGGTCGTGAGGCAGCAACCCCCACACCCAGCAGCTGGGTTCCGTGCTGACCCAGGTCAGAGCGGAGAGCCAGAGCCATGCCCGCAGCAGCCACAGGAGCCTCAGGCCCTCTCCCTGACACGGTGGCCTCTGCTCAGAGGACCCTGAGGATGGGTCATG
This sequence comes from Bubalus kerabau, assembly GCF_029407905.1. Lineage (NCBI taxonomy): Eukaryota > Metazoa > Chordata > Mammalia > Artiodactyla > Bovidae > Bubalus > Bubalus kerabau. The sequence continues at coordinate 53,735,062 of NC_073645.1, read as the reverse complement.
AGCGCGAGCTTTGTGACGGGGCCTCTGGCCACGAGGCTGGGCCACCTCGGGCCCCTCCGTACCCTGAGCGTCTCTGCCGTCCATGAGCGGAGCCGATGCTTCCTGGGGTTTGCAGCTGCCGTGAGCCAGGCTTGGCGGACTCTTGAGCCCTTCCAGTTTCTAAAGCACCAAGACTGTCTTCTGAGCAGACAAGCACCTGCTCAGGCCTCCCTCAGGCACTGAGAGCTCACTCCTGAAACCTGCGTGGCTTCTTCACAGGAAAGCAAGACTCTCTGGCAGGGCGGGCTCTGGCCCGCCTCACAGCACTGCGTCTTTGCCTCCCTTCGCGAAGGCGCGTGTCTGGCACATTCTGTGAGCTCAGGACTCCCCAGCAGGAAGATCTTCCAGTTGCCAACAGGGAGGGCAGCCCCGAGCCCCTTCCAGCAGCCCCTCAGCCCTTTATCCGGCCCCCCAGAGAGAAAGTCACTTCCGATGAAGGGGTGACCACAGCTCTCCGTTGCGGGGTGGGGGCGGGCAGGGAGGGGAACCGGGGTGGAGGGCAGGCCGGTGGGAGGGCTGGGGCCCTGGCCCCCACGGCCAGAGGACATCAGGAGCCTACTTGTGTGAAGCCAGGAGACAGCCTGCTGCTGCTGCTGCTCCAGACAGCCGCAGGGTGGACAGGGTCACAGGTCAGCGGGGGCAGGGGTCAGCTTGAGATGGCGCCCCACCCCACCTCCCTGGGCCTGAGTTGGGCCTAGGGCTGTGGAGCCTCAGGCTGGACCTGCCTCCAGGGTGAGCGCTGCAGGGAGCCTCAGGCTGCCAGCTTCCTGGACGCGGCGTGGGGGCCACGTGTGGGATGGGGGTGGCGTTGGTGGCATTTCCGGGCTGGCCCCCGAGGCGGGACGCATGGCCGACCGTGTGCTCAAATCCACTGAGCCGGGTGAAAACCCGCGCTCCAGTTGCCGTGGCAACCAGCAATCTCCCCCAACAGCGTCAGTTTGAATTTGTGCAGAACATTTCTAACAAAGATTTACGTCAACAAACTCACTCGGCCCTGAGGTCAAGCTGAGTCTGAGAATAAAAGCAAACGCACTGTGTTCCTGTGGCTGCCCTTCCTCTCCCGAAGGCTCTCAGAGCCCCCAGAGAGCAGGCCACGCCCGGGGCAACCTCCTGCTGGCCACCAGTGACCCCTGGGTAGCCTTGGGGGTTTCACGCTGAGAGCCTTGTGGGGTCCGTGTCCACGCACGCACACCCCTACATGGCTTCAGCGTGTCCAAGGGTACAGGGCCCCCCTACGGGGCTTCAGCACGTCCAGGGGTACAGGGCCCCCCTACAGGGCTTTAGCACATCCAGAGATACAGAGTACCCACGACCCACCTGAGCGGGTACACCTCGGGCCCCACAGGCCGCGGTCAGCCTAGATGTGGGGCTGCTGCCAGGCAAGCAGAGTCCGGGACGCTGCCCGCCTCTCTGAGCACCCCATGCTGGCAGCGGGGCCAGTCCTCCCCACCCCCGGAGCTCTCAGCCCCCCTCACCCGCTGCATCCTTCAGGCCCATCAGAAGGGTCCCTGATAAGACCCTTGAAGGAAGAGGAAGGGTGAGCGGCGGGTACTCGGAGCAGACAGCGCTTCAGTGTCACAGATGCAGCCCGTTTCTCTGTTTTCTTTTCTGGCAATCCCTAACTCACCCCATTTTCCATTTCCTTCCGCCTCTCAAATCACATCTGCTTTCCTCCGTCACAGCTTCAGACCCTCCCGGAGCCCAGACCCTCCCTCCTTCAGGAGCGAGTCCTGGAGCCACCGTGGGGTGCGGGGTTGGGGGTGAACTCAGTCCCTTCCGTGCTGGGGGCTCCCAAGGCACCGTTTGCCTGGAGGATGTTCTTGGAGGAAGAACAGAGGCCTCTGGGGACCAGGGAGCAGCTAGAGCCTGAGGATCCCCTGCTGGTTCTGCCGCACGAGGGTGGGGGGGTTGGTCCAGGCTGGTGTCAGGGAGGCAGTGGGCAGGGAGGGCTTGCCCTTAGCTTCACAGTGAGGCTGGATGAGCTGCGACTGCGCTGGGGCTACTGGGTCAGCCTCCCCGTCTCAGTCTACCTCTCCTGATCCCCACTTCCTCCTGAGGCCACAGCCCCCTCGTCCAGGACACGGCCTTCTTCCCGAGGTCTTGGGTTAGCCCGTCAACGGGACAGCCGTGGTGACCAGACTCTCAGCAACACGTGAGGGGTGTGGGAGCACTCCTTGAGCACAGCCACGTGGGAAGGCCCCTCTGGAGGGTCCACGCCCCGCAGTGCACCCCAGAGGCAGCGGGGACCCGCAGCTCCACCCCAGCCTGTTTGAGCTTCCCTCGCAAACTGTGAAAACAGATTTACTAGAGACAGTCTGGCGGCAAGGACACACCTGCCCTCTGCCCTCCAGACGCAGTCCGGGACCCACGACCCTGAGCTGTAAACCAGCCTGTGTCCACCATCACCTCGGGGGCTCAGGCTAGACACCCACACGAGCAGGCTGGACACACATGACGGCCCCAGAGACACCTGGTCCCTCCACACGGGGTTGGGATCCAAAAGACCCGGGGGCTCCCCCGCAACGCCTGGTGGGGAGCAGACATCAGCACATGTTCGGGCATCCTGATCCCCCTTCCGTGGAGGCTGGCAGGGCTGACCACGGGCGGGGCAGCCAAGGGTCTGCCGGGAGCACGAGCCCTGAGCGGGCTCTGCAGGCGTGAGGAGCAGGGCAGAGGCTGCGCTCTCAGGAGGAAGCTGGGTCCAGGCTCCTCTGCTCACCCCTCCTCCGGAGGGCCGCAGGGCCGCCCACGCCAATCTCAGACCCGGGGTCAGGACAGATGCAGGAGCCGCCGGCGGTCGGACAGCTTCATGCTTGAGGCCTCGTCCAGTTTCCAGACCTCGGTCACCAATCACACTTACTGTTTCACGGGAACCTTCGGCCTCCTGCTGGGGCCAGTGTCTGGGGCGCCTGGGGGTCTCTGCAGGGCTGAGGTTGCCTGTGGGGTCCCTGCAGGGCGGGAGGGTCTCGGGGAAACCCCTTCCAGGAGGTCCTGTCCCTGCTGATCCCCTGTGGCCTCTGATCCTGGGGCTGTGGACTGCTACAGGGGTGTGGCAGGGTGGCAGCTGAGCCGTCCTGGGTGCCGGCCTGGCTTGGCCCACCGTCCTCACCCACCCCGGGGATGTGCCCTCCTCCCTGCTGGAGCCCCTGTCCCCTCTGACCCTCCCGTAGCGTGCGCCCGGCTCCAACCAGCCTCCCTGGCCTCCACTCTCCTCCCCGGGTGCCTGCTGCCTGCTGTCCAGTCCCTGCTCCTGCCACTGGGGCCAAAGCAATTTTATCAAATTAGATGTGGTCAAATGTGACAATTTTGCTAAAATAATGATTTGTTTGAGAGTTAATCTTCCCCAGTCTCCAGTTTTCTGCTTTGGTGCCTGGCAGGACAGATGCCAGTGCCTAGTGTCTTGAAACATCTCTCCTCCTTTCAAAATATCCCTAAAAGGACTCTTTACATTTTGATATCTAGTCACTTCCAGCCAGTTAATCTTGCTTTGAGCTGCTGGAATAGCAGAGGTCTGGAACAATCTGAGAGTCTGACGGGCTGGGTTGGAGTAACCGACACCTGCCGGCTGGTGGCTGGTCGGCAGGCCTTGGAGGGGAGTCCTGCGGATGTGTGCGAAGCTGGTGTTCACAGACATGTGAGCGGGCGTGTGTGATGGCACGAGTGTGCACCTGTGCCTGTGCGCTGGCGCCATCTGGGGGCCCGGGGGGTGGTGGTGGTGCCCACAGCTTGGCAGGATGCTGACCATTGGTCAGCTTGCTCTTCTGCATCCCTCTTTCAGATATTGCTTTCTTGACTATGGGTGGCTTTATTTTTTTTGGTAAAGAAAAACCCCAATAAAATCAGTTTAAACACTAAAAAATATGAAGTATTACTAGTAGTGACTTTGAAGTCTTTTGATTAACTCCTTAGCTGTAGTCGTTTGGCTTGCTCCACGGTTTGCTTACGTTACAAAGCAGGCCGAGCAAAATAACTAAAATCAGGTACAAGTGAAAAAAAATCAAGAAATGAGGAAAAAGCAAGCATTGTGACAAAGAGAAACAAAAGTATAAAATCCTTGAATTTTGAAAAAGGATCACAGTTTGTGAATATAAGAAAACATTTTCAAATTTCCCCTTTACCCAAGCTGGGATCTTGTGGAAATAGTGGGCTGATGTCCTGGCGTGCGCACCTGTTGGGGGGCAGGGACGCTGTGACTATGAGGCCCGCTGGGGTGGGTGTGGGGTGGGGGAGGCACCCAGGCCTGGGTCACGTGACAGCCCCCCATCAAATTGGGGCACCCTGGGCCCCGCCACGCCTGCAGGACAGCAGTCAGTCCACCAGGTGCTGACCTCATCAGCTCCAGTCCTTTTCTCCAAAGTTTGTGAAAGATCCTCATTATTTCCAAACAGCGCTCGTAGACCTAACCTTGAGCAGGAAGGCCACCTGCACCACGAACTCTCTGCAGGAGCAGCAGGGGCTGGGCGGGGCGAGAGGAGGGCTTGCGGGCAGTGGGCAGAGGGCCGGCGGAGCCCAGACGGGAAAGTCCGCCAGGCCGACCCGCCCTGTCCTGCTGGCCCAGCCTGCCACCTGGAGGCTGGTCCAGGGGCCAGGGGAGCAGACCCTCCCAGCTCCCGCCCAGCCCCCCAGAGGCCTCCGGGCAGCTCGGGCTCGGGTCACAGCGCCCCTTCTCCCCTCTCCAGAGCTTGCGCTTCCTCTGGGGACTGAGGTCCCACTGGCCGCAGGGTCCTCCCCCCGGGGGCTCACAAGCCCTCCTCACCTCCTCTGCCCGTGCCCTGGGGCTTCCCCGTGGCCCCTGACAGCTGTCTAAACCTGCCCGGCGCCCTGTGCACCTGAGGGCTCACAGCTCCTCCCCTAGCCCAGCCTTCCTGGAGCTGCCCAGAGACCACAGCATTGGGCAGAGGCTCCTGGCCCCGGGGGCAGCCCCATGGGCCTTGCTGGCAACCACGTGGGCTGCCATCAGCTCCTCTCTGCTCACCTCCTTCCAGGCGGGCAGAAGTTGTCCCTGTGGTGGTCTCCAGCCTGAACACTGGCTTCATCCCTGTTCCGCGCACGAGCAGGGAGGAGAGGGTCCTGGTGGGAAGAAGGGGCGTGTGGTCCTCCCTTGGGACAGCCCCTGGCACCCCCTTGCTGCAGCCTCAGCTGGGCACCCCAGCTCCTGCAGCTTGTGGGGGCAGCTGCGGAGACCAACTAGGGGGCTGGCCTGGGGTCGGGGGTGGGCGGCAGCGATAGAACCAGAACCCAGGAGGGAGGGTCAGGGCCAGGGTCCCAGCAATTGGAGCGGCGTCTCCCTGGGCCTAAGCGAGCCTGCCCAGTGCCTCTAATTAGAGACACAGGGACAGAGACCTGCTGCTCAGGGACAGACCTGGGCCGAGCTGGACTTGGCCCACACTGACACTGAGCCCAGACTTGGCCTCTGTCTGCTCATCACCCCACAGGCCACCAGAGACACAACAGGGGGACAGCGTGCAAGAAGACCCCGTTTCCACAGGGACCCCCTTGGCCGTGCGTCTCAGTCCGAGTCCCTCCTAAACCACTGACAAGATTCCGGGTGAAACACGTCCTCCGAATGCAGCCCGTACACGGCCGGATCCACGCTTGCACACCCTCCTGGGAACGTCCGCTTCCCTTCTCCTCCCTGGAGGAGTCGGCGGCTCCGGTGCTGCAGGGGACTCGCCAGTGGCCCGTGTGGCAGGGTGGAAGCCAGCCCTGCCTCGTGTCGGGACTGTTTCTGTGACTTGCTTTTCATTGCTTTTGTTATAATCGTACAGAAAGGTTTGCCCTGGAGAATCCTGCCCCGCTGCCTGACTGCTAAACCACAGGCCTTCGTTCAGAACCCTGTCAGCCTGTGGATGGCAGGAAGGAAGAAATGAACACATGCCCGGCCTCAGGCTTGCCTTTCTAGATGTTTGCAAGGTTAACGGCCTCTTTACTTTGCCTCCTCATCTCCCCTCATCTCCGATCTGTAAAACGACCTGGCCCCCAGACGGTGCTGGCCTGCCATCTTCTCAGTCTGCCGGCTCCCCAGTAAGTCTCTTCCTCACCTCAACACCTCGTCTCTCTGGTTCTTTGGCCTATCGTGTGGCAAGCAGAGAGAGCTTGGACTCGGTGACACCTGCCCCCGAGGGCCCAGGACCGGGGGTCTGGTGTGTGCAGAGCCAGGAGGACAAGCCAGCCCAGGCCAGTCCCCAGGGTGCCCTGAGGGCTGTGTCCCCTGGGCGCCCTGCGGGCTGTGTCTCTGGACAGACCCTGTGGAGTGGAGGTCCAGGCCGGGGGGAGGGGCTTGCTCGGGGGTCACCTGGGGGCCCCCTGTCCTCAGCCCCGCCTGTGCCTGTGGGCAGGTCCCGGGACAGCACTGCACCCCCCGCCCTGCTGCGAGGCCCCTGTGCTGCTGGCGGGGCACCCGAGGAGTGTGGGCTCGGGGTGCTGGGGGTGGCCCCTGGCCACCTCCCACCTCGGCGAGCAGGCCCCTGGCTGCGGGCAAGGCCTGGGGAGCAGAGGCCCCGTAGGGCCACAGGGGTGGCCCTGTGACGATGCAGGCCCGGGCCCTGGGCCCTGCGGTCCCCCTGCCCCCGCTGAGCTTCAGCATACACCCTGGAGGCCCGCAGCCTCCCGAGGGACGGCTCTGGACGGGCCCCAGGGGCCTACCCACAGGTCAACCCTGTTCTCACGGAGCTCAGACAGAGCCGTAGACACAGGTCACTGGAGGCGTCTGCCCTGGGAGGCCTCGGTGTGACTGGTGGCCGCCTGGCAGCCTGGGCCTCGGCAGCCAGGCTGGGTGCTGGTCCCTCCAGAGCGTCTGGGGAGCTGCGGCGGTTGAGCTCAGATGGCGCCCAGGCCCTGGCCTCCCCGGCCCGGGGCTGCCCTCCCGCAGGGCCTTGGGGGCATCTGCCAGCTAGTGCCTGCCTTGTGGCCTTCGCCCGCTCTGTGCCCCAGGGGAGGCGGGCAGTGCCCCGCCATGTGGATGGGCCCGCCTGCTGACTGCTGCCCGGACACCATGGCCCTGTTGCCCCCCTTGACCCCCTCGTGGCCCCCAGGCCTCAGGGCCTGACATCCCCTGATAGCCGAGGGCTACGTCTCCCGCTGGGCCCCCTCAGGGTGGGGAGGCAGGCGGGGGAACAGGATGGGGACACCCACAGCCTCTCCCAGGTCAGGGGAGGCCGGGAGGCTACCGCAGAGGGACTGAGAGCTTCAGCAGGCTGAGTGGGGCTCCTCCTCGGGTCACAGGTCAGGACAGGACATGTCAGTCATGACTGGAGAATTCCAGGGGACAGACACGTGATTGTGAAAACGAGTCCACAAAGGGGGCTCCCGGCCTGCCTTCCTGTGAGTGTGCCCTGGGGAGGCCACGGAGACAGCGGGCGTGAGCACGCCCTCAGGGAGCGTGCAGGCGAAAGGAGGACAGGGGCCGATGTGTCCTGCAACCCCGGGGCCCGGGTGATGTAGGCGCGACCTTCACAGGGAGGGCGGCCACACACTTCCCGGCCGCACCCGCCGCGGGACCCGGCCGCCTGGGGTCGGGAGTGTCACGTGCAGACACACGAGCGCGCCGGGCTCCACCGCAAGGCCAGACGCAGAAACAAAGGAGCTCGTCTCTCCACAAAAGTGAGCGAAGAGAGAGACGTAGACGGTCACAGCTCGGGGACCTCAGACCCGATCTAAAGAGAAGCTAAAAACTGTGCGACGGTCTGGAAGATGGGAACACGGCATCCGATTACAATCCGGACTTCTCTGTTTCACAGGGGCTGGTGGAGGCCTTCCTGGCCACCTGCGCCTGGTGGGGTCAGAGCTGCAGTGACCCCCCTGTCGTCTTGGGGGCTGAGTGACTGCCCTTCACCCTGGCCCGCACAGTGGGGTGTGCGCACGTGTTTACAAAGAGCCGCCGTCTGTCTGGACCCCAGCTCTGTGAGTGGGGCCCCTGTGAGACCAGGCACTGACCTCCACATCTCCTTGAATCTGTGCGGTCCTCTGCCACCTGCTGGAATGGCTCAGCAGCTGGGCGAAGCCTCTAGTGCCGTCTGTCCCACAGTCTGCAGCGGGACCAGCCTCTGGCCACTGACCTCTGCTCAGCAGCCGCAGCCCTGGCCCCAGACACGCGCCTGCGTCCCCATGGCCTCGGGTCAGCCCCAGGCCTGACTTAGTGATTGATGTGCCTGAGTGCGGGGTGTGGGGGCAGGGATGCGGCGAGCTGGATCCAAGACAGAAGTAAAAATAACGCTGTTCCCAGAATCAGTCTCCGCAAGTGAGTCTGCAGCCCAGGTTATCTGTTGCCGAGGAGATTCAGGGAAACAAAGATGCCTGTGTCTGAACAGCTGCGTTTCCGCGTGCAGGGCCGCACGCTGCCGCACAGCGACAGCCGTGTCCCGGCCGCGTGTGCTCAGGGTGGGCACCAAGTTGGCGGCGCCCGAGACTGCGCTGGGAGAAGCACGCTAGATGGATGACGTGAAACCAGAGTGAAGGTGAAAAGCTTGACACACCATGCTTTTAAATGAGGTCTTTGTGGTTCTTAATTCTCAGTGAGGTATGAAAAATGTACATCAGTTCAACGCTTTGCATAGACGCCTGGGCAGCCCCTTGCGGACAGCAGCGGGGAGCCCTGGCACCCTGAGCTTCTCCCCCGAGGAGGCTCCCTCCATGTCCTGGGTCCCAGCCTGTGGTCGGTGGCCCGTGATCGCCATCATCCCTGGGGCCAGGGCCCAGCTTGTCCCACACAGTACAGGGAGACAGGGATGCAGAGGTCAGCAACCCCACTGTCCCTGGAGGGGCACTGAGTGGCCCTGCGGGCCTCCCAGGAGCAAACCCTGGGCTGGGTGGTCGAAGGGAGTTGTGGGGAGGGCCCACGAGGCCCGAGTCTGCACTGACCCCCTCCCGTCCCATCAGCTGCTGCCCATGTCCACGTGCGGTTAGACCTCTGAAGGCCTGGGTGCTTAGGCCCCTGCACTTGGCCTCCCAGAAACGTTTGCTCTGGGGGAGCTGAGGTCGCTGCCCGGGGCTGGGAGGGTCTCAGGCCGCTTGGTCTGCGTGTCTGTTCCTGCACTCCCACCGTCCAGGAAACCACCGAGCCATGGGTCCTCAGGGTCATGAACTCCTGTGTGACCTCTCTGCTTGGTGGTGACAGATGCCACCATAAGTGGTTTCCATGGTGATGCATTCATCCCAGCAGGGGGCCTCTCTTTTTGAAAGGGCCGGTTCCCCCTGGAGACTGGGGAGGGGGGCGGTCTCCTCTTGGATCTGCAGAGCTGATGCAGGACGCTTTTCTCCTAAGCTGCTCCGAAGGCCGCGCTGTCCTCCTGCTGGGCCTGGAAGCCCACTCAGAGCCTGCAACAGGTCCCACTGAGGATGTAGAGCCCTGCCTCTGGGGAAGAGACAGAGTGGAGAAGACTGCTGTCTGAGGCAGGACAGGGGTAAGCCTGGGCACAGGGCTGCCCATTCTGATGGGGAGGAGCAAGCCGGGAGAGTTTCTAGGAAGGGGCAACCAGCAGCCTTGGAACTGAGCCTGAAAGGTGATGGGGAGCTCACTGCGTGGGAGACTGTGGGGCCAGGGCACGGAGCAGGCAGGGCTGGGGTCTCTGCAAACGAGCCTGGCCCACTGGGGCTGTGAGCACGTCATGGTAGAGGGCAGGCTGGCTCCCCAGATGCCTCGGAGGCCAGTGGGAAGGAAATCTCCTAGGGTTGCTGCCTGACACCCCAGTGCAGGAGCGGCCGTCAGAGCTGGTCGACTGCAGGCAGCCCGGGGCCGGGACTGGCGTGAGGGGGACGCTGCCGGGCGGCCAGCAGCCTTGCCTGGAGCCCTGTGGGGGTCGTGGGCCTGGAGGGGGCCCTGAGGCTCTGATAGCCCTGGCCCCGACCCGGAAATAAGCCCAGCCCAGGCCTCCTTCCCTCCGCACCTCTGCACTCCTTCCCGGGCTGCACTCCATAACCCTCAATGCACCCCAATGCCCCAACCCCCTCAACTCCCCTTAAGCCCCCGCAATCCCCCCAATCCCCCAACATCCCTCAAGCCCCCCTTGACCCCCCAACCCCCTCTCAACCCCACTCAATCTCTACCCTCAGCCCCCCAAACCCCCAGCCCCCCTCAACCCCACTCAACCCCCTTCAACCCCCACCCTTAACGCCCCCTCAAATCCCCCTCAACTCCCCCAACTCCACCGCTCCCAAAGCCCAGGCCTGCGCCCCCGACGCTGGGTGACCCCAGCCCAGAGGTGCCCCAACTGGCAGCAAGAGCCCCAAGAGGGGGGTCCTCCACTGTGGCCAGGACTGGTGCTCGCACGGCCGGGCGGCCTGTCTGCACAGGGTCTCCGGGCGCACAGCCAGCCACCCACAGAGCTGGGAGCCTCCTGGCGGCCTTCACGGAAGGCGCTCCAGCAGGCCCTGGGGGCAGGCTGCCTCCCTCCCGCTCCTGGGTCCCCGGGACGAGGCCCCGGGCCTGGATGGTCCCCGGGGTGGGGGGGCGGGCGGGGCCACAGCGGGTCTGGACACTCGAGACCCCAGCCGTGGCTGCTGGGCCTGGACCCACCGGGCAGGCTTCCCTACGTTGCTTCGGGGAGATTTCAACAGCCGTTGGAAAACGCAATTACAATCATCAGGTCCATTTCTCAGTTGTGGGAAAACCTCAGCCCGGTTTCCAGCCCTCTCATGCTCAGCACACGACTGCTGACGGTGCTTGTGGTCGGCGGGGGACACTTCAGAGTCCGCCCTCAGACCCCCGGCACGGCTGACTGGCGACCTGTCCACCCTGCTCCCTGGCCACAAGGGCAGCCGTGGGGCCCGGAGCAGTCCCGGGCCTGGTGGAGGTCACCTTCTCCGCTCCAGGCGGCGACCCTGCCTGGCTCTGGGGCTGAAGGACAGTTTGAACCTCCCGAGACCCTGGGGCTTCGGGTCACATCACTCAGATGTAGACGGACGAGTTTATTGGTTCCCGTCAGAGGCAGACAAGAAGCACCCTGGGGTTCTACAGTAATTAAAAACCAGTGGTGCTGGCTGCTGGTGTGATGGAGAGGAAACATCTCTTCTATCTCCCGATGGGCCCCAGGCCTGTTTTCAGAAAAGAGACTGGAAGGTTGCCGTTGGCACGACAATTAAAAGAATAGAGTGCCCGGAGCTCGGGGCATCTGGGAGCCCAGGGGATGGGCTGGCTGGGGGTGAGTGCCACACTGCGCGTCAGGAGGACGGCTCCTCTGAGCATCTGACCCTGCAGGGCTGCGTGTCAGGGGTGACCTGGGGCCAGGAGGTCACCTCATGGGGGGCCCAGGTGGTCCCAGACCCCACGCAGGGTCCGAGGCTGCCTGCGTTCCCCCAAGGAGCACACCATGACCTCCAACCTCTGTGGTCAGCTCTCCTTCACGTCCTGATCTGGAGCTCGTAGGGGCCAAGTGTGCAAAGTGGATCTGAAGGCCGTGGGGTGCCCCTGTGGGGTCCTCGAGCTCTGGAGCTGGACACGAGTGGATGGCCAGCTCTCCGGTGACCCTGAGAAAGGCCACACTTATCCCCTCTGGGTCTCACAGGGGGCAGCTACCCCCGAGCAGTGAGGGGGGCTGGAGGCCCATCCCCAGGGGGACACCGGGCCCACAGCCACGTCCCTGGTCAGAGGCACAGGCTGGAGCTGAGCCCAGCCTAAGTCCGAGGACCTCCTGGCTGTTTCCTAGCTGACCCTCACTAAGAGCCCCAGCCCCTCACAGGGGTGGGGAGTGATGTTCTGGAAGGCCTGGCGGTCAGGCGGGCCCTTCCTACTGTGGGTGCCTGTTGGAACGGGGTGGTGTGCATGGGGCTCAGGGTAGGGGGTGATGGTGTGCCCACGGTGCCCTTCTCGTGGCCTTTTGGGCCCGCAGGCTCCTGAGCCCTTCAGAGGAACTGCTGCCCGGGACCCCCTGACCCACACGGTGCCTGCTCTCGAGGCTCAATGTCCGTCAGGACAGCGGGGTGGGCTCGGGGCTGCCGCAGCCCCCCTCCACGCCACCCTCCTGCCCCAGGCATCATTGCTGCGCCAGCAGGGACAGGCCAGGGACATGGAGGGGGCCCGCCCCCCGAGTCTGGAGAACCCTCCATCCTAGGAGGCGGGGGCTTGGTCACCACACGGCAGGGGGCTGGCAGGGTGGGCAGGGGAGGAGGGTCTGGGGGGGATGAGGGGAGACGGTGGTGGCGGGCCCACGTGACTGTGAGGGCGGACGCCGGGGCTGGACTCGCGCCCAGAGTCAGGGGTCTAGCCTGCCAGCACCAGCTCTCTGGAGCCACCTCCAACCAGAGGGCCAAGTGCTGGGCACACCTGCTCCCCAAGGAGCTTGAGGCACGTGGTCCGCAGGGCAAGGCCGTGACCAGCTGAGCTCTGCCCTGCCTGCCGTGGTCACTGCAGGCCCGGCCTGGATGGCAGAGACCAGTGGTGGGAGGGCCGGGGGTGGGAGGGCTGATGTGCATCCCGGGGGGTGAGGGCTGGGGCGTGAGGGGAGTAGATGGGCAGGAGGCCCCCTGAGGGTGCCCGCGGCCCCGCGGCCCCCCACCGGCCGGCACCCTCTGCTGTGCTGTGACGGCCGTGCGCCCCGTCCTACCGCGAGGACTGTCCCCTGTGTCCGCGGGGACCGGCTCTCGCGCACACCGCCTGCCACCAGCCCCGGCACCAGAGCCCGCCCTTTACCTGTTGGCCCGTCTGCATCTGCGTACAGACCATTTTTAGAACCAGCATGAAACCTGTAATTTCTCCGTATAAAGCCAGAGTGGTCTTCACGCGGTGGCTGAGGAACTCCCGAACGCGCATGGTTCTGTAAAGTTGATTTGTATATTTGGACACTTGACGTTGCTCGAGAAGGGCTTCCCGATGTCACGCTGTCTGCTGTGCGCCGGGCCTCAGGCTGCCCTCTCCCAGCGGCTTCCACGGAAGACGTGTGGCCCGGCGTCTGTGTTCCCTAGTCTGCGAGGCAGATGCTGCCTCCAACCCGCAGCCCCTCAGAAAACTGATTCTCCGGAGTCAGATTCGGCACCTGGCTGAGAGGAGGGTGTAAGTGATACGTTTATGTCCTGTAATTTATCATTGCTCAGGAGCTACTCTTCTTCCGTTGGGGATTGAAACATGATTTCCTTCATTATATTTCACCCAACATTTGAATTTTTAAAGGACAGTTTCCCTGTGAAGCAGATCGATAAAGGCCCTCCCGTGTGTTGCCAGTGCCCACAAAGCTGTAATAAGTCCCAGGAGGTGGCTGGCTCATGCGGAGATGCTGGTCTCTGGAGAAGGCCCCTCTGCTGGAAAGTGAAGCCTCCTGGGCTCCTGGCCGTGGCCGCAGGGTCCTTGTTCCGTCCTCTCTTGTCCAGGCCCGGCTTGCACCCCAGCCCGTGCATCCACCTCCTTGTCCGTGTGTCCACGTGCTCCTCACCCACCCGCCCGCCCGTCCACGCGTGCTGCAGTGTCCCAGGGCCGCCGAGCTGCAGGGCCTGGTTGTGGGCCTGGCTCCTGGTTCCTGACGCCCTGGGCGCCGAGAGGCCCTGGGGCCTGAGGCCGGGTGCCTCCCTCTCTGTCCTGGGGTCCGGCCTCCCACAGGGGCTGAGGCGGGGATGCCAGCTCTGGGAGCCGCCCTGGAGCATCGTCGGGGCCCTCTTGACCTGGCCAGCTTGCTTGCTCTGCAGGCCACGTGACCAGCTGCTTAGCAGCAGGAGGTTAAAGCAAACCAGTGTAAATGAAACAGGTCTGAAGACGCGTGAACTGGTGGAGTGGACTTCAAAGGAGAGCCGCTCCTCCTTCGGCGTGAGATTGGCTGCTCACCGAAGTCTGCTCCCATTCCAGCCTCAGCCCGCGCGCGGAGCCGGCCCCTCTCGGGGCAGGGAGAGCAGGGCCTGTTGGGCTGAGTCAGCACGGCCGCCCCCTCCCTGCGCTGAGACAGGCCTCGCAAGGGCCACAGGCGCGCGGGAGGGGAGAGGAGGCCACAGGCGCGCGGGAGGGGAGCGGAGGCCACAGGCGCGCGGGAGGGGAGCGGAGGCCACAGGCGCGCGGGAGGAGAGCGGAGGCCACAGGTGTGTGTGTGAGGGGCACGGAGGTCACAGGTGTGCAGGAGGGGAGCGGAGGTCACAGGTGTGTGTGTGAGGGGAGCGGAGGCCACAGGTGTGTGTGTGAGGGGCACGGAGGTCACAGGTGTGTGTGTGTGATGGGAGCAGAGGTCACAGCTGTGTGTGTGAGGGGCACAGAGGTCACAGGTGTGTGTGTGTGATGGGAGCAGAGGTCACAGCTGTGTGTGTGAGGGCCACGGAGGTCACAGGTGTGTGTGTGAGGGGCACAGAGGTCACAGGTGTGTGTGCCCAGGGGTACAGAGATCACAGGGGCATCCCCAGTGGCTGTGCCTGTTTCTCCTTGTCTGTGACTGAGCAGGTAACACAGTCCCAGCCAGGCTCTGCACACCTGCCCAACCTCCTGTGAGGATCACACCTGTCCTGACCACCCACTGTGAGGATCACACCTGTCCTGACCTCCCTGTGACCACACCTGTCCTGACTTCCCCCGTGAGGACCTGAACTTGGGACCTTGAGGAGGGACCCAGATGCCTTCCATCTGGAGTGAAAGCCCCCTCTCCCCCCGCCCGCGCTGGTGGACGGCAGGGCTACATCATGCCGACCCCCACTCCACGAGAAGGGGGCCACCTGCCGTCCTGTCCCAAGACCCAGGCTGTCAGCGGCCTGTCCTTGTGGTGGGCTCCTCGTCAACCCGGGGGTCCACTCGGGTCCTCACTCCTGCTCCCGCCCACACCCGCACCGTATCTGTGCCTTGACTGGAAGCCCTGCTCCCTCAGCTCGGCGGGCCTGGGTCTACACGCCCACCCCTGCAAGCAGCTCCATGTGGGGCCACGGACCCTCAGCGCCACCAGCAGGCCTCAGGTTGGAGGGGCCGGGTGGCCAAGTGGGCGGAGGGCTGCCCCTTGCAGGTCTGCAGTCTGAGGGGCATCCACCCCATTCCGGGTCTCCCAGGCCCCAGCGACAGGCACCAGGAGAGAAGAAGGCATTTCAGACAAGGCTTTGGCCAAGGTTGATGCATTTATTAGATCTTCTCTAAATCAGCTGTCGGCCGGAGGCTCTGGGAGGATGCCTGGGACTCGGACAGGACTGGCATGTCTGCATTGCCTGCTCCTCCCCCGCCCCCAGGGCCTCTGCTCCATCGCAGACCAGCCTGGAGGGGGGCAGGGGGCACATGTGACCCCTGTGTGGACAGCATGTCCCCTGACCTTGGCCCCTGGGCCTGTGTCCTCAACCACTGCCCACCCCCGGCTCCTAGACGGGTCTCCAGGTCGGCAGGGCCATCTGATGGCCTGGGCTCGGCGTGAGCGGCCTCTGCTCTCGGACTCAGAGGAAGCTGGGCGGGAACACAGCTTGCTGGTCAGCCCGCGAGTATGTGCCCGAGCCCGAGGCCAAGGCCGGGCCTGCCCTGCTCCTGACCTCTCCCGAGGCTCTTCACCCCCACAGGACTCGGTGTTTGACCCCAGCCTGAGGCCCTGCAGGTCGGGAAGGCCTGGAAACCAGTCCCCCTCGCCCCCGGGTAGGGTAGCCCTCCCACACCTTGGGCGGCCAGGTCACCACCCGCGCTGACCCTGCGGTGAGCAGACACCTGCCTGCCCAGTAGCATGTGCCCAGTACTCAGGCACGCCTTGGCCTACTGGCAGGCCCAGGCACGGCCGCGGCCGCGGGCACACCACCACTTCTCAGCCATTACAGGCAACCACGCGGCCACCACCCCGGCCTCATCTGCAGCCCGCCCCTGCCCTGTCCTGCCCACACCTCTGCGGCGGGAGCGCTGACCTTGGTGGCACTGCCTGGCTCCCTCCTGCCCCCTGCTGGTGGGCACGGGCACTCTGGCCGCGGGTCCTGGGGCGCAGGAGGGCGGGGTGACGGTGCGTGTGGACAGACAGGACTGCTGGTGCCATCACGGGCTGGCCGGGTGGCCTGCAGAGTGAGGCCCAGTCACAGGGCGCAGGCCCCATCATCCAGATCCAGGAAGGGGGGACCCTGACCCCTCCTCTCCCCACCTTGAGCCCCCCAGAAACCCAACACATCTGAGACCATCATCCAGAGAGCCCGGCCAGCCACCGCAGGCCGCAGGCCCTCCATTGTCTGAAGGACCATCCAGCCCGTTCATCTCGGAAGCAGGAAGCCCGGCTCCTCCTGGATGTGGAGCCTGGGCCTGTCTGAGGGCTGCTCTGAAGGAGCCCCATGGCCTCTGACAGCAGGAGCTCGTGGAAGCCACGGCCCCAGGTGGGAGTGGAGGCCTAGTCTGCAGTGAGTCCAGGTGCAGGGGCTGCAGCCCCCGAGCCGCCCTCCGTCCGTGAGCCTAAGGCCGCCGGTGCCTGGCCCCAGGCCCACTCCCAGGGCCCACGGTGGGCAGGGGCAGGGGTGCCCAGCTCAGCTGGGAGCCTCAACCCAACGTCTCCAGGACTGGCCGCCCGCCCCGTCCGCACCCACCTGCTCCTGAGCCGCACGTCCGCCGTGGGCCCTCGCGGCTGCTCTGGGGGCGGGGTGGCCGTTTTGTCGCAGGACCATCAGGCTGACTCAGGGGCCTTGCTCCACTTCAGCCTCGAGTCCAGCATCCCGCAGCCCGCTGCAGGGCGGGCTGGGGTGCTCCTCAGCTCCCTTCGGAGACCAGGGTGCCTACAGTGCCTCCCAAGTAACAGGGAATAACTCTGCCATCATTCCGTGTACTCGGGGACACTGGCAGTGTCTTAAGAGGAAAATAACTTGGCTCCCCTCCCCAAGTCTGCACTTGAATGGAGATACACCTCCCCTTGCCCCCAGGGCTGCAGTCAGCACTCAGACAGAGCCGAGCGGGCCAGGCCAGGGTCTCCAGGCTCACCCACCTCCCAGAGGAGACACGTCTGCATCTGGCCCTGCCTCTGTGCCCACCAGGGTCGTGTGAAGATAGAACGCACCGTGTGACCTCCAGTGACACAGGAGGAACTCCTTGTAAAAGGGCCTGGAATGGGTGCTTCAGGGCGGGGCCCAACCACTCTCCACCTCAGCCACGGAGCCGCGGAGGCCAGGCCAGGGAGCCCAGGGACCCAGGGAACAACGGAGACAAAGAGCCCAGACAAGGGAGCTCAGGGACCCAGGGACCCACGTGGCTGTGGAGCCCAGGCCGGGCCGCCCAGGGACTTAGGGACCCACAGAGCCACGGAGCCCAGGCCAGGGGGCCCAGGGACCTAGGGACCCAGGGACCCACGGAGCCGTGGAGCCCAGCCATGGTGCCCAGGGACCCATGGAGCCACAGAGCCCAGCCATGGCGACCATGGATCCAGGGACCCACAGAGCCATGGTGCCCAGCCATGGCGCCCAGGGACCCAGGGACCCACGGAGCCGCGGAGCCCAGCCATGGCACCCAGGGACGCAGGGACCCACGGAGCCGTGGAGCCCAGGCCAGGGCGCCCAGGGACCCAGGGAACCACGGAGCCACAGAGCCCAGGCCAGCACGCCCAGGGATTAGGGACCCACGGAGCCACAGAGCCCAGGCCAGCACGCTCAGGGATTAGGGACCCACAGAGCCACAGAGCCCAGGCCAGGGTACCCAGGGACCCAGGGGCCGAGGGACCCACGGAGCCACAGAGCCCAGGCCAGGGCGCCCAGGGACTTAGGGACCCACGGAGAAGCGGAACCCAGGCCAGGGCGCCCAGGGACCCAGGGACCCACAGAGCTGTGGAGCCCAGGCCAGGGCGCTCAGGGACCCAGGGACCCAGGGACCCATGGAGCCACAGAGCCCAGGCTAGGGCGCCCAGGGACCCAGGGACCCACGTAGCCGCGGAGCCCAGGCCAGGGCACCCAGGGACCCAGGGAACCAGTGACCCACGGAGCCACAGAGCCCAGGCCAGAGAACCCAGGGACCCAGGGACCCACGAGCTGCGGAGCCCAGGCCATGGCGGCCAGGGACCCAGGGAACCAGTGACCCACGGAGCCACACAGCCTAGGCCAGGGTACCCAGGGACCCAGGGACCCATGGAGCCACAGAGCCCAGGTAGGGCATCCAGGGACCCAGGGACCCACAGAGCTGCGGAGCCCAGGCCGGGGCGCCCAGGCACCCAGGGACCCACGGAGCCGTGGAGCCCAGGTCAGGGTGCTCAGGGACCCACGGAACAGCGGAACCCAGCCAGGGCGCCCAGGGACCCAGGGACCCATGGAGACGCAGAGCCCAGGCCAGGGCGCTGAGGGACCTAGGGACCCATTGACCCATGGAGCCATGGAGCCCAGGCCAGGGTGCCCAGGGACCCAGGGACCCATGGAGCCACACAGCCTAGGCCAGGGTACCCAGGGACCCAGGGACCCACGGAGCCGCAGAGCCCAGGCCAGGTCGCCCACAGACCCAGGGACCCACGGAGCAGCGGATCCCAGGCCAGAGCGCCCAGGGACCCATGGAGCCGCGGAGCCCAGGCGAGGGCACCCAGGGACAGAGGGACCCACGGAGCCGTGGAGCCCAGGCCATGGCGCCCATGCACCCAGGGACCCACGGAGCTGTGGAGCCCAGGCCAGGGTGCCCAGGGACCCAGGGACCCACGGAGCTGTGGAGCCCAGGCCAGGGTGCCCAGGGACCCAGGGACCCAAGGACCCATGGAGCCGCGGTGCCCAGGCCAGGGCGCCCAGTGACCCTGGGACCCACGGAGCCACAGAGCCCAGGCCGGGGTACCCAGGGATCCAGGGACCCACGGAGCTGCGGAGCCCAGGCCGGGGCGCCCAGGCACCCAGGGACCCACAGAGCCGTGGAGCCCAGGTCAGGGCGCCCAGGGACCCACGGAACAGCGGAACCCGGCCAGGGCGCCCAGGGACCCAGGGACCCATGGAGGCGCGGAGCCCAGGCCACGGCACTGAGGGACCTAGGGACCCATTGACCCATGGAGCCATGGAGCCCAGGCCAGGCCGTCCAGGGACCCAGGGACCCACGGAGCCACGGAGCCCAGGCTAGGGCGCCCAGGGACCCACGGAGCTTTGGAGCCCAGTCCAGTGTGCCCAGGGACCCAGGGACTCAGGGACCCATGGAGCCGCGGAGCCCAGGCCAGGGCTCCCAGGGACCCAGGGATCCATGGAGCTGCGGAGCCCAGGCCAAGGCGCTCAGGGACCCAGGGACCCACGAAGCCGCGGAGCCCAGGTCAAGGCGCCCAGGGACCCAGGGACCCAGGGACCCACGGAGCCACGGAGCCCAGGCCAGGGCACCCAGGGACCCACGGAGCCATGGAGCCCAGGCCAGGGCACCCAGGGACCCAGGGACCCACGGAGCTGTGGAGCCCTGGCCAGGGCGCCCAGCGACCCAGGGACTCAGGGACCCACAGAGCCGCAGAGCCCAGGCCAGGGCGCCAAGTGACCCAGGGACCCACGTTGCTGCGGAGCCCAGGCCAGGGCTCCCAGGGACCCAGGGATCCACGGAGCCGCGGAGCCCAGGCCAGGGGGCCCCACTGAGCCACAGAGCCCATGCCAGCGTGGTCCTGGGACCCACGGACACAGGACGATGTGAAGCCAACCAGGCCACCGGAGATCACCTGGCTTCAAGACACCGGCACTGCGCAGCCCTCAGCAGCAGCGTTCAGGCTTCCAGACGGGCAGGTGGGGGACCGCATGACGCTGGCTGTATGGGGCTGGGCTGGGGATGTGGGGGTGGCAGCTCTCCCCATGGTGACCCCACAGTCTCCTGAACCCTCTCCCCGGGAGGGCCCTTGCCTGTGGGCAGGGGCAGGCTTTTCACCAAGCCCTTGCTGATGACCAACTAGAAAGCACAGACATCACTTTGCCGATAAAGGTCCGTCTAGTCAAGGCTATGGTTTTTCCAGTGGTCATGTATGGATGTGAGAGTTGGACTATAAAGAAAGCTGAGTGCAGAAGAATTGATGCTTTTGATCTGTGGTATTAGAGAAGACTCTTGAGAGACCCTTGGCCTGCAAGGAGATCTAACCACTCCATCTTAAAGGAAATCAGTCCTGAATATTCATTGGAAGGACTGATGCTGAAGGTGAAACTCCAATACTTTGGCCATCTGGTGTGATGAACTGACTCACTGGAAAAGACCCTGTTGCTGGGAAAGATTGAAGGCAGGAGGAGAAGGGGACGACAGAGGATGAGATGGTTGGATGGCATTACCTACTCGATGGACATGAGTTTGAACAAGCTTCGGGAGTTGGTGATGGACAGGGAGGCCTGGCGTGCTGCAGTCCATGGGGTTGCAAAGAGTCGGACACGACTGAGAGACTAAACTGAACTTGCACCCACCCACAGCCCTTGTCACACTCCTTCTGCCTTTCAGCTGGACATGGGGGCTGGGGGTGAGACTGGTCAGCCCCCAGGCGGCATGGTCCTCAGGGGTGAGGGGGTGGCCCTGAGCTAAGGGGGCCCAAGTGGGTCTTGTCCTGACTGGGGCTCAGCCTCCTGTGGTGCCAGCCCCTCCCTGTGAGGCCTCAGGTGACCCATGGGTGACCTGGGCAGGCAGAAAGCTGTCAGCGTCCCCCACGCCCGGCACCCAGTGACCAGACAGAGGCTCCCCCCAACCCTGGCCCTGAGCCTGACTTCAAGGTGTCTACAGAGGACAAAGGGTGGCCTGGACTCTTCCTGGGCTTTTCTGAGAGGAGTCACCTGGAGTTGGGGAGTTGGGGGCTGGTACCCCCGTCCTGGCACTGAGGCGGGAGGGGGCTGAGTCCCCGAAGCTCAGAGGGTGGGCGGGACTTGACACCTCCTCTTGCAAACAGCAAGCAGAGGGAACCACTGACCCCGGTGCTGGGGCTGCACCCTCTCCCCGGGAGGGCCCTTGCCTGTGGGCAGGGGCAGGCTTTGCACGGCCACGCTGCTGTCCAGCCTGTGAGGAGCACTGGGAGGTGAGCGCTGATCTGGTGGTGTCACCCGAGGGCGTCGCAGGGCTGTGGGTGCTGGACGCCTCCGGGCCCACAGTCCGGGCCCACAGTGGTGCCGGCTCCGTGCTGTCTCTGGGGGGGCCAGGCCTTCCAGGGCTCCGGCCTCTCATGGGGGGCGGGTGTCCTCAGGAAAACTAGGGCGAGCACTCCTTCCCCAGCCCAGGCTCTGCCCTTGGAGACCTAGACCAGATTTAGAAGGAATGCCGGTCACTCTCCTCCTCCATCCACAGGTCTCGGCCCGGCTGGCAGGAATTTAGGTATCTGGTCAGGCAATCCCGTTTCTCACATGGAGTCACCTGGCCTGGCCCTGGGCAGCCTGAGGAGGCTGAGCCGAGGGGTGTTCACAGGCATAGCCTCTGAGGGCCTGGAGGAACACGTGCCCCGAGGCCAGAGTCACGCTGCCTGGAGGCTCAGCCTGTCCACCCACGTGAGGGCCACACCCTGCAAGCTCCATCTCGTCCTCCACCGGCTTCTGCCAGTGGCTCTGTGGCCGAGGACCTGGGAGAGGTGGGAGTGTTGTCTTTCTGTTGTGGCGTCCTTGGTGGGGGAGTGCCCACGGGCAGGGTTTCTGGGTGGCCTCCGAGAGGAACACCTGGAGGAAGACGCCTGGAGGGCATGCCTGGAGGAAGACACCTGGAGGGCACGCCTAGAGAGCACGCCTGGAGGGCATGCCTGGAGGAAGACACCTGGAGGACACGCCTGGAGGGAGACACCTGGAGGAAGACACCTGGAGGGCACACCTGGAGGGCACACCTGGAAGGAGACTTCAGAGGGTGACCAGCTACTCCCCAGGCACAGCCCCGCTCTGCCCTGAGGGCCTGGGTCACTCTCTGGAGCGACCTCCCCCCTTCCCCGAGAAAACCTGCCCCGAGTGTCTGCCATAGACCTCCAGCCTCCGCAGAGAGCCTGACCAGGTCCCACTTTGCCTCCCTGAGCTGGCCGACCTGCCTTCCGCCAGGAGCACCAATCAGAGTCCTGAGGACACGGCTGCAATCCCATTGGTCTGGGCATCAAACTGTAACACACAGATGACATAAGGAAAATTAATTTCCAGTTTTCTTCCTTGATTTGGACTCAATTTGCTAAGGCCATTTTCATTTGAAGAGGCTCTCTTCTCATCAGAAAAGCAAAACCAAGGGGGAAAAAAGGCTAAATTTGTCTGTGTGACGTGAATACATCTGTGAAGCGGGCAGTGCGCCCAGCTGGTGAAGTGGTGGTGGGGGGCGTCCGGCACCACGCATGTGGCCGGGGCCCCGGGGCCACAGTTGGGTCTCCACAGTGGGGTCTTTGCAGCTACACAGGTTTAATTAACTGCAGTTTCAGAGCAGACCCACTTCACTGCCCACCGCAGTCCTGTGGTGTCTCCCCGCCTGGCAGGATGCCCCATAGTACCGGTAAGGGAGTGTTTCCTTCTGCCGGGCCCGGGACCACCGGGCACAGAGCTGTGATCGGGGTCAGGTGTGCCGGCCAGCAGGTCGTGGCGCATCCACGCAGCCTGGTGTGTGCACACCCACAGGCCCAGGACTGCGTACACGGTGGACAGCACAGGCGGCCCGGTGTGCGCACTGCGTCCACACTCCCTCCCCGCTCGACACCCTCTGACTCGGTGTGCCAGGCAGCAGCAAGGAGTGGGTCTGGGACCAGCGGTGGCCCCGAGACTCTGAGTCCTGTGGTCCTGTCGTCTTGACACCTGCAAGGCCCCCAGTGTGGGGAAAACGTGTTGATGTTTTTTCACTCATCAGAGAAGAGCGACTCTCTTCTGCTCGGGAATGGTGACCCCAACTCTGGGCCACAAAAGGGGTGATGTTCCCTGGGGACCTGCTGTGGGAGCCACTCGGCGTGGTGGAGACGCCTCCTCAGCAGCTCAGAGCAGGAAAGTCGGAGCGAGGGTTTCACTCCCTGAGGGACGCAGAGGGACCCCACATAGGTCATCCGGGTGGGGCTCAGAAGACGGATGACCCCCGTGAACCACAGCACCACAGACAGGACGGCCCCGTGTCCAGACACACGGGGTCACCTGCCAGGCACTGGTGGACACGCGGGTGGACGACGTGTCCCCCCTCTCTGCTCTGAGAGTGTGATCATTTCATCATTTTGGATCCAGCCCTCCATGAGCTTGTGGGGGGTCCGGGGGAAGACACCCTGACCACCAGGGAGCAGAGACCCATCAGACCTGTGCCCTGGATGGCGGTGGGCTGGGGTCACGGCTGGGGCCCTGATCTGGTTACCGTGGAGACCAAGGGCTGAGCTCATGGGAGGCTTGCCGGGGACACCTCTGAGCTCACCTGGCTCCCGTCTGGTCAAGGTGACCCTGCCCAGGTCACAGCCCTGTGCTGAGGGACGAGTCTGCCATGCCATACAGCAGTCACTGAGGCTGCGGGCTGGCCGAGTGGGGGCCGTCATGCAGCAGTAGATGGAGGTGCAACAATGTGGGGAGGGGATGGTTCTGCTGCCTGAGACCCAAGAAGGGGGGGGTAGGGGAGGGGAGGGGGAGGGGGGTAGGGGAAAGGGAGGGGAGGGGGAGGGGGAGGGGAGGGGGAGAGGAGAGTAGGGGCAGAGTGAGGGAGAGGAGAATGGGGGAGGAAAGTCTGGGGGAAGGGAGAGTCGGGGAGGGGGAAGTGGGGGAAGGAGAGTTGGGGAGGGGAGCCTGGGGAAGGATCCTGGGGGGAGGGGCCCCCGGGACAGGCCTCCTGGGTTGCTCTACCATCTCCCGGAACCCTCCATCTCAGGGGCTCCCTGGGTGGCTCTGTAGCTCCCCTGCGGACCCTCTGCTCTCCACACATACCCCAGCCCTGCCCGCCCCTTAGCCAGGGGCTTCATCGTCTCTCTCCCCTCCAACCAGAGACCTTGAGGGCAGGCCCGGGCCCTGCCTGCACCCAGCAGATCCTCAGCGAATCTTTGTGAGGGAAGGAAGCCCTCCTTCCACCATGGGTCACCCACGGAGCCCGATGGCCCCAAGTCCTCTCCAAGGGCCACACGACCCCCACCAGAGCCCCCACACTGCCTGGTGGCCCTGCACACACCAAATGCTCTCTGCGAGCCTGAGCCCTCCCCGAACCCACCCACAGGGTGGGGGGCAGCATCCAGGCCCCTCACCACTGACCTGCACTTTGGGGCTCCTCGGCAGAGGCCGGATGGAAGCGTCACTTTGGTACCCAGGGCTCCAGGTGACCGTGTGGGTGGGGCCTCCCCGAGAGGCACTCGGCCTGAGCAGCAGCAGCGGAAATGAGCCCAGTGCAGCGTCAAGCCCCCTGGCGCCACCCCGGACGGGCAGAGCCAGTGCCCGAAGCCTCCTGAAGAGTGAGCCGGTGTCAGCCAAGAAGCTTAGCGTCAGTGGCGCGCCCAGGGAGCGGAGGCTGCGCTCCCAGGAACTGGCAGTGCACGCTCTGCTCCTCTGTCCTGCCCGCTGCCTTCCCTGCTCCTCCGGCCCCTGGCGATCCCCACCTTCTCTCAGCACCTGCTTCCCACGCCCACCCCAGGAACGGTCCCCAGATGGAGACTGGAGCCTAGCCCGGGACCGCTGCTCTGGCCCCGTCTCTGCAGACTGCCCGGGGGCACCGAGACCCCACAGAGGGGAGCACCCTGCACTTACCCAGGCGGGAAGGCCCTGCGGCTATGCATCTGAAACGCACCCTGGACCCAGGCTGAGCTGACCCGCCAGGCGTGCTGGACCAGGCCCATGTGGCGACGTTCTGTCCCACTGTCCTGGATCCATCCACCCGGACTCCTGAGGCCACCACCGCTGTCTCCACACCCTGAGTCCCTGACCCCAGCCACCAGGACCCTGCCCAGGGCCCCAGTGGAAGTCTGGGGACACTGACTCAGGTTCCCCCAGAGGACACATCCCAGGACCACAGGCGCGCGCGTCTGCGGGGAAGGTGACGGAGAATCCTCCAGTGGATGTGCTTAACCCCCCACCCCTGAGCTCCATCCCAGGCCTGCAGGGGCTGCGCCTTGGACGAGGGTCTTGAAACCTGGCCCGGGCCCCCACACCCGCTCTGACACGCGCTGTGTCTGTGGTCGGGGTCGTCCTGAGCCAGCTCTCCACGCGGCAGGGCTGCCGCCTCGCTCCTCCCGTCCCCATGGGTGGCCTCAGTCTTGTGTCGGCAGGGTCAGCGGCCCAGGGACAGCACTTAAAGCTGGACATGACCTGTAGGTTGCCCCTGCCCGGGAGGGCGGACTGCCAGCTGCCACCTGGCCAGAGTCACCTCGAGCAGGCCTGTGTCTCTGGGTCCCAAGTCCTTCTCCAGAGGTGCCTGGTGGCAGCTGGCCTGTGAGTCTGGAGGCCGCACCAGACTGGGGGCAGGAAGAGAATCTGGTCCCAAACCCGGAGCTCTCTGCCCAGTTAAGGTCGGCAGTGGGATCCCCATGAGCCCCTGTGGTCATCAAGGTGGCTTCCTCCCGAAAGGCGTGGGCATGCTGGGCTGGAGAGATGGCAGAGGACGGTCAGAGGCTTCGTCCAGTGGCGGCGCTGCCTGGACGCGGCCTGAGGCCTGCGAAGTCCCCACCCCCGGACAGGGGGCGTCCGGCCGCTCACCACAGATCCAGGGTGGCTTGGCCTGCCCCGACCTCTCCTGTCAGCAGGGACGTCCAAGGACTTGTGGTGCCGTGGGGTCCTGCCTTCCATGTGCATCCACTCTGTCCGTAAGCCTCAGGCCAGCAGCCGCCCCGGTGGGGTTGATGCATGGGGGGTGGGTTTGCCTTCTGAGAGCCCTGGGCTGGGAGGGGACATAGCCCCACACCCGGACCCCCCCCTCCAGCTCCAACCCCAGGGGTGGCTGATTAATCACAATATGCAAATTACCCATTTAAAAAATCAATCACACCGGGACATTTGATTCATTATTCAGGACCTGAGTTGTGTGCACAGAATTCCTAACGACCCTGGAAATCAAGGATCAGGATGGTTGTTTTGGATAAAAACCCTGCTGGGTGGATGCCCAGCCCCTCCCCCTTGGGCTTGCTTTCAGGGACAGGACTTTCTGGGCACCAGGGCAGAGTGGCCAGACGGCCTCCACCCACGAGCCCAACCCAGCACCCCGTCCCGGGGGGCCCGCTGCACCCAGCCCGGCCTGGCCCCACAGGGCGCCCCACAGTGCCTGCCTGCTGAGGGCATCTCTACCTCGTGCAGACACTCTACAGACCCAGGACTCCCTGTTCCTGCAGATTTCCCCTGGAGGGAGGAACATGACCTTGTGAGGGAACAGGGGCCAGGACAGCAGGTCGCCACGGAGCAGCCCTGCCCTGCCCTGCCCTGCAGCCCTGCCCTGCAGCCCTGCCCGGGGTCCAGTCCTGTCATGCCCTGTGGGTGGGTGTTGGCTGCCCGGGGCCCTGGAGGGGGAGCAACACCCCCTCCCCAGATTCCTCCTCGGCCAGAGCCCCTCCAGGCCATGCTGCTTCGCCAAGCTTTCCGTGCGCCCAGCGTTCTGGAGTCCCTTAGGCCTCCTCCCGAGCACTCAGCATCCTCTGGGCCCTGCTGAGGACCACACTGAGGACCACACTGAGCCTGGGTGGAGGCCTGGGGAGGACCCCACACTCCTGGGTCACTGTGACCATGGGGATCTGGGGAAGGGGCCCCCAACTCAGGAAACAGGCGAATCTGCCCAAAATACCAGCGTGGGTCTCCCATTCCCATGAATGGCTGGGTCAGTGTTTCTGGCATAAGATCATCCATCACATTCTCACTGTTTATTTGGATCTTGTTTTGAATCTGAGGATTTGACATATTTCTTGGAAAAAGAAAATGCTCCTTTTTAGTTATAGTTACTCCAAATTTTTCTACTTACTTTCTCAAGCTTGGAACTGGGGTGTGCAGATGAAATTCTGCAATGCAACATCATCGTTTTATACTAAATATAATTTAAAATGTTATACATTGGCAGAAACAAAGTTTATCATAAAAGGTTTTCCTAAAATACTTTGAAACTGCATTTACTTGAAACTAAACTGATTAAAGATTTATTAGCTTTATTTGAAACGCTTAAATCTTAAAGCCCCCCTTAGTTGGGGCGGAAGACTTTCCCTACCTCATCTCCATTAAAAAAAAAAAATTAATGTGCTTCTTAAAACAGTAAGTTCTCTCTACAAAACAGAAATGTGTTTAGTCTGTTAAAAATGTACATCCTAAATAATTTGTAAAGCCTCCTTGGGCGCTGGTTGGGTGTCCTTCCCCGTGAACTTCAAGGTGTGTTGACTTAATGTGTTTACTTCAGGGAGAATTGACTGGCTGCCGCTGAGCTTCCAGGAATATCCGACAGCTGTTTACGCTCTCTGCATCTCTTTTACAAACATCAGCATCTCATTTGAGTTAAAAAAAAAAGAAAAACCCTGTGAGGGGAAGGCAGGTGTCAGCAGTTGCCTTCGTTCTGGGGGAGGAAGGGGCTGGGCTGCTCAGGGCCCGGGGTGATGAGGTGAGGACCCCTCAGCTGCACCCACTCCCCCAGGGATGGCACAGCCTCACCCCCCTCACCTGACCACAGGGATGGCACAGCCCCAGGCCCCACCTGACCACAGGCATGGCACAGCCCCAGGCCCCACCTGACCACAGGGATGGCACAGCCCCACCCCTCCTTCACCTGACCACAGGATTTTATCCACAGGACATTTGCTCTGCGTTTCTTGATCATCTTGTTCCATAGTATTTTTCAATATAATGATTTAGGTGTTTTTGTAAACTATGATTCGTTCCTTATCAAGAAAAAAATCAAGCTACACAGAAAACCACCAAGAGAGTAAAAACGTAGTGTTGGCCAGTCGCTCAGATGTGTCTGACTCTTTCCCACCCTTTGGACTGTAGCCCACCGGGCTCCTCAGTCTATGGCTTTTTCATAGGATTTCCCAGGCAAGAATACTGGGAGTGGGTTGCTATGTCCTCCTCCAGGGAATCTTCCTGACCCAGGGATCAAACGCGCATCTCCTGTGTCTCCTGCATGGCACGCAGATTCTTTACCCACTGAGCCATCAGGGAAGCCCAGAAAGTAAAAGCCTACCCCCAAATCCAACAGTCAGTGCAGACTCCTCTGCACATATTTATAGCTGAAAGATAGAGTCGCATTTTGATAATTGGGCTAATATGCATGTGGTACTGTAATAAAACATTCTTGATCACTTTTACTTGAAACTTGCCAAAGTCCGTTGAAGTGAACCTGATGGAGCCATGCATGAGACAAAAGCGAGTTTCCTATCGCAGGTGTTTCCAGGGTCCCCAGGATCCCCATCCCACCCTGGGAGCCACGGGGACCGCCGGCGCTGCGGCTGAGCCCCCAGAGCCTCGCTTTCCGGGCCTGAGGGGCAGCGGCTTTACCAGCAACTTTCACAGCCAAGAAGCCAAGGTGAGACCGGTTCTTCCTCGGTGGTTCAGCGGTAAAGAATCCGCGTGCAGTGCAGGACACCCGGGTTAGATCCCTGGATCTGGGAGATCCCCTGGAGAAGGGTGTGGAAACCCGCTCCAATGTCTTGCCTGGAGAATCCCATGGACAGAGGAGCCTGGTGGGCTACCGTCCACGGGGTCACGAAGAGTCAGACACGACTGAGTGAGTGAGCGTAAAAACACGCAAGGTGACAGTCAGACGCGACTGAGTGAGTGAGCGTAAAAACATGCAAGGTGACAGTCAGACGCGACTGAGTGAGTGAGCGTGCACACAGGGTGAGACCAGCTGCCCTGAGGAGAAATGCTGAGTGTGCAGAGCGTGGGACAGCCGCCCTTGGACCACCCCCGCCTCCCACTTGTTCTGAGACCCTGTGCACCGGGCTCCTGGCCCCCCGTCCTTCACCCTTGGCTTCCGAGTTCCCATCGCCGCTTTACCTGTGAGGTGGGGAGGCAGGGAGGGCCCATGGGCTGCATCCCAGCTGGGGCCGTGTCTCAGGCAGTGAAGAGCGTAGGCCTGGGGGGCTTCACCGGGGGGGCGGGGTGCTGATGGGGGGCTGCAGCCCTGCTCTCGTCTCTTGTCTGAGCCC
Organism: Bubalus kerabau; assembly: GCF_029407905.1. Lineage (NCBI taxonomy): Eukaryota > Metazoa > Chordata > Mammalia > Artiodactyla > Bovidae > Bubalus > Bubalus kerabau. Next base: position 53,706,230 of record NC_073645.1, on the reverse strand, counting down.
TGGACCCCGACTTCCTGCTGCTGGAACCGACCTGGGGAGGGCAGTCCAGGCGAGGCTCTTCATTCCCAGGAGCTGAGTGCATGAGTGACCTCGTCCCAGGAGGGGGAGGCTGCCAGACATGCGCGCACAGGAGCCCATCCAAGCCCCATCCTCAGAGGCCCTGAGTCTCAGCACCTGGGAGCTGGGGCCGCTTAGAGGAGGCAGTGGGCATGGGGGACCCAGGCCGTTAGCCTCCCAGCGTCTAACGCACGCTGCGCTGGGCGGGTGGGACCTGCCTCCTGTCTCCACAGTCCACGCTCGCCCCGTCTGCCCCCACCTGCTGGGGCGGCAGACCTCGGGACTCCTGACCGTGGGCCGGCCCGCAGACGTGCCCTCAGCGGCGGCTTCTGGGCGAGGGCCTCGTGGCCTCGTGGTCTCGTGGTCCAGACGTAGGGCCTTCGGCAGCCAGAGGACACAGGGAGTGTCCACAGGCGCCGTGGGCCGAAGCGGCCCCAAGGCAGGGTCTGTGACGAGGGCCAGAGCCTCCTCCCCTGTTGACGCCACGTGGTGACAGGACGTCCTTGGCCTCCGTGAGCGGCCGCAGCATCCGGAGCAAACCGTCCGGCGTTGAGGCCAAGGTGAGTCCTGGCTGCCCCTGGGCTTGCGTGCGGGCACCTGGCTCTCGCTGCCGTTCAGGTGCTGGGCTTCAGAGTTGTATTTCAGCTAGAACATCAGTGCCTGAGCCTGGGGGCTGGGTGAGGGACAGGGACCCCAGGGAGACCTGCTGGCGTTGGAACCACGGGCTCCAGAGTCCAGCCTCGGCTGCCTCTGCCCGCGTGGCCTGGCCTGCCCATTGCTGGGGCTGCGTCTGGGGCTGGGGGTGCCATCTCCATGGCAACCACCTACAGACGGCCTAGCACTCGGGCCTGGGGGGCTGCTGATCCAGGGGACGACCGCACACGGGCCTGACAGCAGCCTTGGAGGAAGCTTGCGGGCTCTGGTATAGGAACTGGGGTGTTGGAAGCTGCAGGCGAGAGGTGAGGGACTCTCTGGGTGACCCACTGGGGAGCGGGGGCAGGGGCCCCCACATCTCTATGAGAACTCTCAGTGTGGGCGGCTGCAACCCCATGTGTCCCCGAGAAGCGACCCCCAGCCCTGTGCCGCCCCTGTGCTCCACCAGCTCTGTGCCAGCTCAGGGCTGGGCGAGTGCCCCGGGGTCCGGCCAGCCTGCAGCCTGCAGGGCAGAGGCGAGGGGAGGCTGGCGCCAGACCAAGCGCTGCCTCCGCGTCCATTGCCTGACCCGGCAACAGGCCATACAGCGCACAGCTCCGCATTCTCACTGCAGAGAAGAAGCAAGGCTGGTCTGCGGGTCCATCTGACTCGCATGTTTTATTGAGGAAGCGTCATTATTCACCAGGCCCAGGGGGGCCCCCTGTGGCCCAGGCTGTGCGGCACCTTGTTCGGAGATGTGCCCTGTGTTGCTCAGACTGCCCTGGGAAGCACAGCATCTTCAAGAAACTCAGAGGCTCCCCTGCCTGCCCCCCTGTGCCCTGGCCCTGCCTGGTCAGGGGCAGAGAGGGACTGGGGGCCTGGCTGGGGTCCGGCTGCTGGGGCCTGGCTCAGGATCATGCGCACTAATGTGATTTCTGTGCTGTAAGGCGGCGTTGACCGTCCTGTGGAGCAGTGTTGCTAATAGGGCACGTCCTTAAGCCCTGACGGAATCGGGGGCGGGGGGCACAGCTCTGGTGCCTGGAGAGGTCGGGACTGGCTACCAGGTGCTATTCCTGTCAAGGTCCACATGGCCGGACGCCCTTGAGAGCAGTCCTGATGGGGGCCCTGTGGGATATGTCTCTCCTGCGGAGGAAGCAAGATTTTGAGACTCATCCTGAAGTGTCCATGTGACCTGCCTTTGGCCCTTGAGGTGACAGCCTTTGGCAAATTTCTTTCCAAGCAGCCCCGAACTTCAGCAGATTCCTCCTAAATGACGTTGTCCCCATGACTCGGGGGAGGGGAGCTAGTCTTCTGACGATGCCTGATTATTTGATTAGACGCCAGTGGGAATTGGGAGGAGAGGAACTCCCCAACCCCATACTCAGAGCTGACGGCCTAATGGATTGTTCACAGAAATCATTCTCAAGCTCAGAGTCCAGATATTTTTAACTGCCAGAAGCCCAAGGTCACCCAAGTGACAATCAAGTGTCTGGATTTAATAGACAATAATTCAAAACTCACTTCTGCAGCAGTGGTTTGAGCCCATTCCTGCTCTCAGCTCTGCACCCACAGCTGTGGTGTTTAGAACCAGAATTCGAGAGGAGTTTAAATGTCCATCCACACTCTCCTTGCTCAGCATACGTGATCCAGAAGCTTCCAGGCTCACTGACACTACCTTTGAAGGGCTACAGAGAAACATGTTAACTGAGAAATGCTCCTAATTCATGGGATGGTGCAGGCCTGGTGTGGGGGCCCTAAGTACCTCTGCAGCCTGATGGGGACAAAGCGAGCCTTCCCTTAGGACACTGTTCCTGGCCTTGGAGCCAGGCACGAGCCAGGTGTGGGCCAAGATGAGCCAGGTGTGAGTGCAGTGCAAGCAAGGTGTGAGCCAGGAGTGAGCCAGGGGTGAGCCAAGATAAGCCAAGCGTGAATCAGGTGTGAGCCAGGCATGAGCTAAGATGAGCCAAGTGTGAACAGGATGTGAACCAGGCGTGAACCAAGGTCGGCCAGGCATCAGCACATGTGAACCAGGTGTGAGCCAGGTGTGAACCGAGGTCAGCCAGGTGTCAGCCTGTGCACGTCCAAGCGTCAGAACCATCTCCCGGTGCAGAGAGGGATTTGGAGCAGGTGGACATTTTCCGGGTGGTGCTCACAGGGTTGATCTCAAGAGCCAGTGGACCCCGTGGACCCCCAGCCACCATGACGAGGGAAGGATGATGCCCCACCCTCCGTCCAGGCTGCCCCCGCAGAGCCCACACCAGAGCTGGGTCTTGGCTCCCAGGGGGCATCTGGGTCAGTGTTCCCTCCGGAATCGTTTCTGTTTGTGGCTGCGTCGTCGTGTGGACGCATCCGAAGAGCATAGAACCTAAATCCGGGTGGATGACTGAGGCATGGTCTGGGCGGGAGAGAACCGCTGTGCGGCAGCCTGAGCAGGCCCGACCGGGACAGGGCCCAGGTCCAGCCCCACCCCTGCTCCGCGGCCTCGGCTGCGGTGGTCCCGCGCCTGTGGCCTGTCCTCCGCTCCATGTGGCGGGTGCCCCCTGGTGTTCTCACCTGTGTCCAAGGACCCATCCAGCTCGCTCAGCATCCCCGCGTGGAGCCTGCGCCCTGTGCCAGCCGTGGGCGGGCCTGCTTCCTCTTGGATCACCGGGAGGCAGGTGAGCTCCTACAGCCTCCCTGGCCCCCACCGCAGCCTGTCCCCGCCCAGCACCCTATCCTGGCAGAGTGTGCGGTTAGTTCCTCGGCCAATGGAGGGTCCTGGCTGGCCACCTGCCTGACCGCATTCAGACCCAAGCTTTGGAGCCTGGACGATGCAGGGGAGGATCTGGGTTGGGGGATGGCGCACATTTACACAACATGAAAAGAGAAAACGTTTCAGACTCAAAACAGCATCACTTTTTATCTCAATCTGTAAAGATGTATCTTTTCATTTGTTCAGAAAGAGCATCTTGCTGGGGCAGCCTCAGTTGTCTTTAGACATTAAACTGTCAGAACGAAGCTCCAGCCTCCTGGCTCAATAAAATGCACTGAACAAAAAAGGAATCACAGGGCTCCTCTGCAGACTTTACAAAAGCAAAATGATCCTTTTTAAGGGTAGAAAATCCTTTCATTAAAAAAATCCCACCCTGGATAAAACCGTAGAATTAAAAATCAGATCAGCAGTCTGGGCTGCAGCAGGGAAGAGTGTTGACCAGGTCAAGAAATTCTTTTCTCCCCATACAGGAGCTGCCACAGGAGAGTCCTGGGGACACTGCCGGACGCCCCCCTCCGCGGGGTCCCCTCCCTGCTCGCCTGCTTGTCTGCCCTCTGGCGCCGGCCGCCGGATGAGCAGACTCTGGGGTGAGCTGCCCCGAGGTTTCAGCTGAGAAACTTCAGCTAGGAGGGTTGGCACCGGTAGCAAACGAGTCCATGGGATCCCGGGGTGGTGTGCACGTGGGTGTGCACGTGTGCACCGAGGTGTGCGTGCATGTGCATGGGGGCGTCGGCGCATGTGCATGTGTGTGTGCACAGGTATGCGTGTGTGCAATGCAGGCGCCTGTATCCAGTGCCCTGTGAAGGCCCACTTGTCTCTGACATTTGGAGCAGACAGGACCTCCCTGGGACTTGGGGCCTCACCCGGCTGAGTCCGTCAATCGCGTGTGGCTGCAGGGGAGCGGCAGGGCCATGCGGGCCACCGGGCACAGAGCTTGGCTCTCCTGAGGGGACCCAGCTGGGAGGCGCTGCTCCAGGTCGGGGCAGGGGGGAACACACCGGGTGACAGGCTGTCATGGGGGGTGAGGGGTCCTGCGTGGTAACTCCCAAGTGGCGTTCAGGCACGGAAGTGGCTGCCGTCGCCTGGGATGGTGCCAGGTACTGGGAGGCGGTTGGCTGGAACTGGCAGCCCTGCCTGGGGCCTTGGGGATCACCTCCTCGGCCTGGTGACTGCACTGTCCGGGAGACCCACACAGGGCAGGTAGGAGCCTGGTGAGGGCGCAGCGCTTCTCCGTCCTGCAGGGCTGAGTGCTGGGCCTGTGACCAGCACCCGCATGGCCAGGCCCCCAAGCCTGCTTCCATCTGGCCATCCAAGCCCCCAGGAGGACCCTCCCCTTCAGAGTCCACGGTCCGCAGGGCTCGGCAGTGTCCTTGATTCTGAACTGAAACCTGCCATGAAGACCTCGCAGGCCAGCGCTGATGCTTCGTCCCCCGGCCGCTCCTCTCATGGTTCCCCCTCACCCCTCACTGCACAGGACACCCCCCGGGCTCATGGGTCTGCTCCTGTCCCCCTGGGGCATCGCCTCTCCCTGGGTGGGTCCTGAGAACCACGTCCTGGGACCCGGGTCAGCTCCTCCACCGCCCACTGGGGACCCTCAAGGGAGACCTGAAAACTGCGCTGACTTCACAGCATCTGCTGGGAGAGAGCCGGCCCACGAGGCTGTCTCTACAGTGCTCAGACACAAGCCTCCGGGAAAGACGAGCTCTGTGCTCACGATCTCACTGCCATCAGACCAGACCTGAGATGAGCAGCACCCTAGTGTGTGTGGAGGCCTTGGGGTCGATGGGTTGTGCCTCTCAGACCACACAGGTTCCAGAGAGCAGGCTAGGAGGGGCCTCCTCAGGGGGCTGAGAGCCCAGGCCCCCCTCCCCCCAGAGCAGCAGGACGGGGTGGGGGCGCTGGGCGAGCACGTCGCCTGGAGAGGCAGTGGTGAAACACTGAAGTGCAGGACGGACGCACACACTTCCCAAAGGCGGCGGGAGCAGAAGACTGCCAGGTGTGCTGGAGTCCGGCCTGCGGAGACAGCCTCGGCCAGAGCCCCAGCTCCTTGCTAGGCAGGACGGCCGCTCCCCTCCTGATCCAGGGGGGACAGAGGGTCCAGGACCACCCCACCAGCTTGCTCTGACCGTCTTTACAGCCGATTGTCACAGGCGCCCAGGGCCCAACCCGAAGGGCTTCTCACAGTCTCATTGCAAAATCCCGGGGGGTGGGTGGAGGGGGCACGAGCTGTTCCCGGACCTGTCACGCTGCAGGGGGGTGGGGTGACGGTGCAGGGGTGACGGGGCAGGGGGTGGGGGTGACAGGGCAGGGTGCGGGGGTGACAGGGCAGGGGGCGGGGGGCGGGGGTGACGGGGAGGGATGACGGTGCAGGGGGTGGGGGGCAGGGGTGACAGTGGGGGGGGCGGGGGTGACGCTTTCTCAGAAGCTCTTCTGCAGCCATGGCCCCGGGCAGCTCATGCAGAACCACGACGCTGTCCCTCCGTCCACTGCAGGAGGAATGACGTTTTCCATCCCGGCTCTGGGCCGGAGCCAACAGAGGACCCTCTGCTCCTTGTCGCCGGGCCCCTGGCCCCGACATGTGACTGTGCACTGGTCTGAGCCGGGTCCTGGGCCCTCAGTCTGCGACCCAGTCTCCATTCTCTGGTTTTGTTTCTATAAACACAGGGCAGCTGCCCAGGTTCACCTGCCTCCTGCCTCCTGGAACTGTGGCCAACAGCTGCCAGATTTAGCAACCAAGAGGAGGATGCCCGGTAGAATTTGAATTTCAGATAAACATTATTTCGGTCTGAGAATGTCCCAAATATCACAATGGACGAACTAAAAAAAGTGATTCTTGTTCATCTGAAATTCAGATTCGACGGCCACTTGGTCTTCTGTCGCCACCTGCATGTGCGGATGAGCCCAGCCCCTGCCCAGACGCTCTGTGGGCAGCGCTGAGGTGTGGACACTGGGTTCCAGCCCCTTGGCCACTCTTTGCGGCTCTTTGCTGAAAACACACAGCAAAGAAGCTCCCTTGCTGAGTTAACACACTGTGTGGACATGCGCTCCTGGGTCTTTAAGATCCATGTGGCCAGAGGTGTGGTCTCCGGGCCCTGCGGAGGGATCGCGAGGAACCTGCCCCTTCCCTCCCCACAAAGGCGGCCAGGGCACACGGAGCACAGGGCGGCTGATCCGGGAGACGGCAGCGGCCTCTGGGATCCCCCTGAGATGAGAGCCTCCCCCCGAGGGAGCCTCACGGAGACGGTTCTCTGGGACTAGGAGGTGTCCACAAGGCGGCATCAGGTGGGCAGGGGCCCCAGGCTGAGCCGAGAGTGGGCAACTCAGGACGTGGCTGCAGCCTGGAGTCTGCCTGCACCGATTGGCCCACGGTCTCCGGGACCTGCAGCAACCAGAGGGGGAGCAGCGCCCAGTTCGGGCCGAGGGCTCCTCCCAGAGTCACCGTGACCTGTTTCCTCCTAGCGTCCAGGGCGCTGACTGCCAGGTCCCTGAGAAAAGACATGCTGGCCACACTGCCCGCCCCCGCTGACATCCGTGCTGTGTCCACGTGAGGCAGAGGAAGGCCCTCCGGCTTCTCACTCTGGAGTCGGCGGGGAGACTGTTTCACAGTTTAGCGCACGTTTCAGGATGTTTCCGTGCGCACCCTCTGAGCAGGAAGGGTGGAGGGCGGGGGCGGGGGTGGAGCCGGAGGAGGGCCGGTGGAGGTTTTCACAGGGACTCTTTGTTCCGGTCCCGATGTTTTCCCGGCCGCACGAGCCTGGCAGTCCCGACGTGTGCCGTCCAGGTGTCCAGGCCCAGAGGGAGACGCCAGCGAGATTGTGGCTCCTGGGCCCCATCGTGGCCCCTTCCATGCATGGTCGGGGCATTTGCGGGCTTCTGGGCGTGATGAGATGCCCCCTCAGATGGCCCCCGGCTTCATGGGAAGAGATGGTCCCAGGCACGGCAGCCGCATTCCTCATCCTGACGTGCCAGCGTGTGCTTCCGCCAGCCAGGTGTCCAGAAACGCAGTCCTGGGGACCTGACCCCACCGTCACCAAGAACTGACCTCCACAGTGAGCGCTGCCGGGTCAGGAGGCCACGGCGGGACGCCCGGGGCGCCTCCAGCTACACTCGAGGGCTCCAGGGCACCGAGACTTGACAGTTAGGGGCGGCCGCTGGCCGGGTGACCAGAGTCCACTAAGAATAGAAAACGGTCACGTCTCAGCAGCGGTTGCAGCACTGACTGGAGGATGCATTATTTTCATTAAATATAAAAGCCCAGATTTTAAAAAGTACCCGTGCTTCAGACACAAGGACGTTTCCTACGTCGGAAGAGAACAATCTGACGGCAGCAGGACTTCTCACAGAGACGTGTTGTTCTGCTCTGAGCGTCTCTACAGGGCTGCCTTTCATCCTCCCCGATGGCTTCTCTCCCTCAGGCTTCACGGTCCTGATTCCTCTGGATGATTCACAGGGTGGGAGCAGGGGGCTCCGGGTCTCTGCTCTCCCCTCCGCTCCTTGCGGTGGCTCTGCCTGAGGGGGGTGAGGAGGACAGGGGAGGGGGAGGAGGGCGGGGGAGGGGTGGGATGAGGAGGGAGGGGGGAGGAGGTGGGGGAGGAGGGAGGAGGGGGGGAGGGGGGAGGAGGGGGGAGGGGGGAGGGGAGGAGCGGGGGGAGGAGGGCGGGGAGGCACTGACAGAGCCCTCCAGGATGGGGGAGCTGCTGTGTGGGGAGGTCCCCTGGGTGGGACCCAGGCCACTCTGAGGCCCCCAGCTGCATGTGCAGAGGCGCCCCCTGCTTCTGTAAGCTGTGGGATCTCTTTAAACACAGCAAGCCAGTGTCAGCAACATGACACGGGCCTGGGGGCAGCGGGCCTGGGGGCAGCAGGTCTGGGGGACAGCGGCCCCGGGGAGCAGCGGGGATGGGGGCAGCTGGGCTGGGGGCAGCGGGCCTGGGGAGCAGCGGGAATAGGGGCAGTGGGGCTGGGGGGCAGCGGGGCTGGGGAGCAGCGGGGCTGGGGGATAGCGGGCCCGGGGAGCAGCGGGGATGGGGGCAGCGGGGCCGGGGGGCAGTGGGGCTGGGGGACAGCGGGCCCGGGGAGCAGCGGGGATGGGGTCAGCAGGCCTGGGGGCAGCGGGGATGGGGGCAGCAGGCCTGGGGGGCAGCGGGGCTGGGGGGCAGCGGGGCTGGGGGGCAGCGGGGCTGGGGGACAGCGGGCCCGGGGGAGCAGCGGGGATGGGGGCAGCAGGCCTGGGGGCAGCGGGGATGGGGGCAGCAGGCCTGGGGGGCAGCGGGGCCGGGGGGCAGCGGGGCTGGGGGACAGCGGGCCCGGGGAGCAGTGGGGATGGGGGCAGCGGGGCTGGGGGGCAGCGGGGCTGGGGGGCAGTGGGGCTGGGGGACAGCGGGCCCAGGGAGCAGCGGGGATGGGGGCAGCGGGCCTGGGGAGCAGCGGGGATGGGGGCAGCAGGCCTGGGGGCAGCAGGCTTGGGGGGCAGCGGGGCTGGGGGACAGTGGGCCCGGGGAGCAGCGGGGATGGGGGCAGCTGGGCTGGGGGCAGTGGGCCCGGGGAGCAGCGGGGATGGGGGCAGTGGGGCTGGGGGGCAGCGGGGCTGGGGGCAGCTGGGCTGGGGGACAGCGGGCCCGGGGAGCAGCGGGGATGGGGGCAGCAGGCCTGGGGGGCAGCAGGCCTGGGGGCAGCGGGGCTGGGGCGCAGGCCCGGGCTCTGCCTGGGTGACCGTGGTCCGCCACGCCGGAGGGCGGTCCTGGCCCGTGTGCACACGTGTGCGCCAATACACAGACGAAGCCTGGCCCCTGAGTGACCACTGAGGCGAGGCCCCTCGACTGGCCTGGGCGGAATGTGAGTGAGAAGTAAACTGTGCGGAGACCCGGATGTTTGTTACAGTGGCTAGGACGGACGAGTATGCACTAGGAAGCTGAGCCGCAAGCCCTCCTGTCGACACAGTTTCAGCTTTAAATGTCCAGACAAGAAGGCCGGGAGGGCGGGGGACCGAGCGGGTGGGGGCAGCCTCCGCTCCATCCTGGCCCAGCCGGCTCGTTTCCCATCCAGGCAGAGAGCTTGGCAGGTCCGGGGACACCGGGCAGGCCTGGCCTGGGCCGCGGGCGATCTTCTGGCCGCTATCCTGCCGAGACCTCGGTGGCGTTCACACCAGGGCGGTCCACACCACCCCTGCAGCCACATGGGTGCTTCCTGCGGGCTCAGGGGGTGGGTTTTACAGGAAACCTCAGGGTTCACCCCTGGGAGAGTATGAAACTCAACAGAGCATGGAAAAATTCTAGTTTACTAAATAATTCACTTTCTTGAGAGAAAGCCTTGCAGGAAAGGTGAGGGAACTTGGTCGAGGTAACTATGGTGACAACCTCGGCAGAGGTGACGGGGGACGGCCCACAGGGCACCCCCGCCCCCTCCAGGCTGCTGCCCCTGCCTGGGGGCTGCTGGCGCCAGGAACCCCGGGGCCAGTCAGAGGCTGGTGACCCCCTTGCTGGAGGGAGCCACCCCACCCCGACTCTGGGTGCAAAGGCCAAGGGTTGGGGGAGGTGCCCCTGAGCTCCAGACACAGCTGACAGCAGAGGCTACCTCTGGGGCCCCCACGGGCAGGACCAGCTCTGGGGCTTGTGGCCCCCCGAGGGGTTTGGGTTAGGCTATCCAGTGGACTGTGCCTCCCCCCAGGGTGAAGGTGAAGGGCAGGCACCAGCACCCTAGGGGCTCTCGAAGCACCTGGGGCTCAGGGGTGGGGCGCCCTGTCCATCCACCCATGGACTGGGGCTCAGGGGAGGGGTGGCCTGTCTATCCACCCCAGGATGGGGGCCAGAGCCCTCCCACCGGCTGTCTGGGGGCCTCAGGACACTGCTGCTGGACTTGGGTACAGGCAAAGCTGGGGGTCCTGGCTCCAGGGAGGGCACATGTGCCTGGGGGAGGGGGAACGCGTGCACATCAGCCCGGCTGCCTCCCTCACCCGCGCCAGCTCTGGGAAACGTCCACGTTGTCATGGCAGCTTTTCACATATAAATAGTTTAGACCTAATTGTCAAAAATGCTTCCTACATCTAGGCTGTTAAAATCCATTAGCCACAGAAAATCCTCAGCATTCAGCCAGACATCTGTTTTATTGGCACTTTTTAACAGGAGGTTTCTTTGTTTTCTCTCCAAGGCAAAAACGATCCTTTATAAACCTCCCTTAAAGTGTTTTGAAAGTAAAGTATACAAAATGGGAATTTAGAGAAAACCACAAATAAAGCAGAAATAAAGGAGAGGCGGAATCCATCCGCACCCTGCTCCCTTCCAGGAGAACGTGTGTTATCCCTGCCGGGGACGGTCCAGCCGCGAGGAGGATGTCAGCAGGAGCGCAGCCGCAGCGCAATTCCTACAGCACCGTCCTCACCGATGCTGCCGCTCCGGGGTCCCAGCAAGGCCCGGCACCCAGGCTGAGCCAGTGACTCCTGAGAGCGCTGCAGACAAGAGCAGTGATCGAGGCGACCCCTCCCCAGGGAGACGCCGGAACACCCACCACCCACCTCAGGGCTTGAGACTGGAGGTGCATCCACGAGACACACCGAAGCCTTTAAAACCATGGACAGGTTGGGTAAAGTATCTTCATATGTCTTTAGTACTGTGGGGAAATTCCTTTCCATAAATCAACCTGGACACGCTCGTCAAGCCAGGCTGGACGCACGCCTGTGGCTTCAGTTTGGAGGGTTAGAGGCTGGTGGCAGGCATGCCCTCTCACAGGCTGCTTTGATGAGGGTGCGTCCACATGCATCCCTGAGGGCCCAGGACGTTTGGGCCTGAGCTCGTGTCCTTGCCCTGGGCCTGGCTGTCGCTCCGCTCTGCCGTCACTCGGGTCCTGGCCCGGGCTCTAGGCAGGGATGTTGCTCTGTCTGGGGGGCAAGTCCCAACTGGCGTCGGTCTGGAAGGGGAGGCCAGGGGGCACTAGTGGTAAAGAGCCTGCCGGCCAGTGCCAGAGACGTAAGAGATGCGGGTTCCATCCCTGGGTGGGAAGATCCCCTGGAGGAGGGCACAGCAACCCACCCCAGTGTTCTCGCCTGGAGAATCCCATAGACGGAAGAACCTGGTGGGCTACAGTCCATGGGGCTGTAAAAGAGTCAGATAGGACTGAACCGACTTATCACACACAGGGGCTTCCATGCGGCATGTGGTTTGAGGCTGTTTACAGAGAAAATTCAAGTCCACCTGTCCTGCCCAGCCCTTCCATGAGATGACCCAGGCGTGCCCCTTGGCCACTTACCTGGGTGGCCCAACTCTCTGGAAGTTCAGCTCTCCGAGGGCCCTCGCTGGGGGACATCAGACACCATGACCGAGCCCCGAGCACGCAGCCAGAGCCCAGCCTGCTGACCTGCAGAAGCCCCTTTCCCTGTGACCACTCAGCCACCGCGGGGCCAACACCCTGAGCATTGCAGCCCTGGACCCCCAGACCCTGAGGGGGCTCAGGTGGGGGACGGTGGGAGCCTTCAGAGAGGCTCGGGAAGGTTCTGACACCGAGAGCCGGAAACAGCTGCAGAGGCTGAAACCGGGACCTATTGTGTGGACAGCAAAGGCCTCGGAGAGGACAAGCAATCTCGAAGAAGAACAAAGTAAGTTTAGAAATGGACTGCAAGGCCACAGCCGTCAAGACTGGCTCGGCACAAGGACAGAGCACGGAGCAGTGGGACAGAGTCCAGAGTCCAGAAATAAACTGTCAGGCTCACCGTCAGCTGATTTCCCGCAAAGGCACAGGCGGAACTCACTGGGGAAAGGTCAGCCTTCCCCACACGTGACGATGCTGGGAAGTCAGCACCCACGGGCGGGAAGGAGGATTTAAAAGAAAGACGCATTTGATCAAAATGAATCAAAGACCTAAATGAAAAACTAAAAGTATAAAACTCTCCACAAGAACACAGGAGTAAGACCTCGCGACCTTGGGTTAGGCAAAGATTTTTTGCATACAACACAGAAAGCACAACAATTTAAAAAAATCGAAAGACTGGATTTCAAAAGACGTGAAAATGAAAAGCACAGGGTGAAGGACATCATTGAAATCATGGATCTGGCGAAGAACTTGTATCCAGAATGTATAAAAAGCTCCTATAAGTCAGTAACAACCCAAATAGAAAGTAGGCAAAATGTTTGAATACATGTTGCATCAGAGAAGGTACGGAGATGGCCAACACATGCCCTAAAGGTGCCCAGCATCGTCGGTCACTAAATTGGGTCAAAACCACAGTGACTGGGAAATATGGAAAGACGGGCACTGACTAGTATTGGTGAGGTTGGCACCCCCACCCCCACTCTATGCCAAGCCTGGGAGACGAGGTGTGGGGGCCCCGTGCACACCAGGCCTGGCGTGCACACAGGAGTTGTCCAGGGACGTGGGTTTGAAGATGTGATTTCCGCCTAGAACCACGTCCCGGGCCCCACGAGCAGGGACCCACTGCCCAGACCAGAGGCCACGGACAAGCACAGTCCAGGATCATGGGTGGATGCTGGCAGAACTGAGTCTGAGGAGAGGGGCAGAGTGTCCACCTCAAAGTCAGAGTGTCCCCCGAAGGCAGGGCCGCCTCAGTGCCCACCCGATAAGGAGCCCCATCAGGTCCAGGGTGTTGGCCGCACTGGGCTCACAGAACTGCCTGCTCATGCCCAGCCCGTTGAAGGGCTCAGGCTGTGTCCAGACAGGGCCCAGGGTCATCGCTTACCTCTGAGAGGCCGGGCTGGGAGGAGCTGCCCGGCCCAGTCCAGCCCATGGAGGGGCTCAGGCTGTGTGCAGACCAGGGCTTCCGCTCTGGGGCCCGACCTGAGTGCAAAGGCGTGACTTCCCTCTGGCTCCTCTGGAGCCTCAGGGAGGCCTGGCCTGATGCTGAGCTGGCTGCTCCAAAGTGGGGGGTCCCCACCACTCGCGACACCCTCCTATCGCAGCCCCGGGGCCCCCCTTCCTCCACATCACCGTGGAGAGTTCTCTCTGCGGAGAAAGTGTTCCCAGGTGGCAGCCATCCTGGGCTCGGTCCCAACGCCTGGTAGACCATGACCCTCGGGATGGGGTCTCAGGGACGCGCTGTCCAGGCCGGGATCATCCGATCAGGATTGAGAGAACAGAGCCTCAGGAGCTGCGGGGGCTGGACACCTGAGGGTCAGAGCAGAGGTTAGCGCAGCCCTATGCGCGCTGGGAAGTCCGGGTGAGGGTGGCCAGTGGGACCAGAGTGTTCCCAGGCTAGCTAGCGCAGCTCCAGGGCAGCGTCTAGGCAAGAGGCTCCGCCCCCCGACCCTGCCTTGTTTTTTCATTCTTCCCCGAGGCTCCGCCCCCGCGGACCCCGCTGGGTTTTTCCATTCTTCCCAGTTCTCTGGTGCCGAGGGCTAAGTTGCCAATCTCTCTCCTCAGGCCCTTATTTTGGGAAACTTACCCACAGCTGCATGATTGCGAACAATCCATCCTGATTACGGTCTGCCCGGCTGGGTCCCCGTCTGCTGGCCGAGCGGGAAGGGTGGGCGGAGAGGCTCTGGGGGTGTGCCGTCCGGCCTGACCCCTGTGACGGAGAATCGCCTGTGTCTGCACAAGGAGAGGAGCCAGGAGGGTTTCCGGGGTTCCAAGTGCATCCTCCTGGATCCTGACCAGCACGTGTATGCGGAGACCACCGAGGGTGGGGACGGGCCAGAGAGAAGCTTAGAGGGAGGCTCCCTCCTGCTGGATTAGAGAACCTCGCGACCCATGGGCCCTGGGTAGATCCTTGGAAGGTTTCCCTGGTGGAAAATAGGGACCTTGGAAAAAACACGACCCTGGTCCCACCTCACAAATCTTAAGAAGCCAGATCCACAAGGATTAAGAAATTTAACAATACTAGAACAAAACCCAGAATATGCACAGGATCACAAAAATATCCAGCACCTGCCAACGTAAAATCCACACTGTCTGGGTGGTTCAAAGACTCCAGGCCTGCATAGCAGCAGGGAAACCCAGAGCAAGACCGCAGCCTGAGCAGGCGGTGGGCGCATGGGCAGCCGGCGGCCCTCACAGCCTCACCTCCAGGCATTGCTGGAGGTGACTCCCTGGGAAGACGGATGCCCTTCTCTGCGAGGTGGCACGTGCTCTGCCTTGACCCCGCAGGGCCAGGGACGCTCGGGAGGGGGCGGGAGGAGCCTAGAGACTTCCAGTCCTTCCCAGTCTGTGAGCACAGCCGCACAGGGCCCCTCGCCTGGGGCCCCACTCCTGGAGCCTGCGGGGCCGGGCCCTGTTGGCGGACCTGGGCCCCTGACGGTGTTGGCCATCCCTCCAGGGGCTCCACTCCCACCAAGACTGACCTGGCCTTCGTATGCCCGGCACCTGGCCTGCGTCTACCCCTGGCTCCGGACGTCAGGAACCTGTTCGGGGTCCTAGGTGTGGGGAGAAGGGAGCAGGCTGGGTGAGGGCCACGGCCAGTGGCTCTCTTCCTCAGGGGTCCTGGAAGGTGGGTGGGGGAGAGCTAGAGGACAGCCCCAGGTCCGGACGGTGACCAGAAGGGGTGAGGGGGGTAGGGGAGGGGGGCCTGGAGGAGACAGCCAGGGTCAGAGCTCAGTGCGGGGCATGGGGGGGTGCAGGGCCGGGGAGGGTGTGCACCCTCACTCGACCACGTGGCTGCAGCTGAAGGGCCAGGCCTGGGGTGCAGTGGCTGAGCTACATCGAGGCACCGTGGGCAGGTTGGCGGGGTGGGCAGCTGTTGGCATTCCTGTTCCTCAGAAACCTCTGCTGAGGTTTGCACAAACACTTTGATGCAGAGTCAGATGCTCAGGTGCGCTGGCCACAGGCAGAGCCTTGGGCGCGTGCTGACGGCCCTGGGCTCTGTGGGATGGGACCCCACCCCCGACGCGTGGCCTAGTTCACATTTTTTGAAGCCGATCTTAGTTGTGGCTTGTAGTCGGGGAATGAGGTGTTCTCAGGGCTTGTCCTGGGCCTCAGGGGACGGGGAGGCCGATCGCGTGTGCGTGCCGGCGCTTCTGGAAACACCCACCAGAGTGAGCTCAGTGGAGAAAGGCCGGCCGGGCCGCCCCCACCCCCCGGTCGGCCGTCGTCACCGGAACCCTGGCAGAGGGTCCGAGCCCCACTCAGCTCTCCCAGCGACAGCAAAGTGCCTTCTGAGACCAGCCTCCTGGGCCTCAGCACAAGGTCAAGGTGCGGGGACCCCAGGTACCTCCTGAGGGGAGAGGGGCCCGGGGGCTCCAGGCCCACCCGGGAACACAGCCCTGGGAGACTCGCACAGAGGGCGCTGGCAGGGCCACTCGCCGCCTCACTTCGCCTTACTCCGGGCCCCCAGGGATGTCACCAGCCTGCAGAGACCTGTCCCAGCACAGCAGGGACCCCTCGACTGCTCACGGCCGCCCGTCCCGTCCCAGCACACAGAGCCAGCGGGACAGGCCCGCGGTCAGCCCACCTAGAGGCCTGGACCAGACGGTGCCTGTGCCTCAGGCTCCTAGGGAGCCTCCGTGCCCGGCACTCTCACAGGGCGGGCGCCGGCCTAGGGAGGGGCTTTCTGCCCCCGCCCCTCGCCTTGGGGGAGTCACCCCGCGAGCGAGGGGGCTGCTCCCAGGAGCCAGGATGGAGCCCCCAGAAAGGGTAGACCCTGTCCCCTCTCCACAGAGCCCCAGGAGGCGCAGCGGACCAGCTGGGCTCTCCCATGGCTGGAAACTACCCGGTTCATCCGGGGTTTGCCAGAAACATGCAAATGGGGGTGTCTGGAGAGACACAGCACTTGGACAGGGGTCCACAGCACCCCTTCATCTGTGGGGGGTCAGGCAGGGTGGGTCCAGCACCATGCCAACCCCCAGACACACACCCGATGGGAGAGGCTCACACGAGACGGTGGACAGCAAGGGTCACGGCGGCACCTGGAGTCTGCCCATCACCCTCCCCCAAACTGAGAGCCTGGGAAGCACTGCTTGCAGGCTTTTCAGGACGGAAGGACAGGAGACCCACACACACAGACTCACACACACACGGACTCACACACACAGACACACACTCATACACAGACTCACACACACAGACTCACACACACACACAGACTCACACACACACATAGACTCACACACACACTCACACACGCACCCACATACACAGACTCATACACACGGACTCACACACAGACGCACACACACACAGTCACACACAGAGTCACACACACAGACGCACACACACAGCTTTCTGTGCCTGGCCTAACCCATGGGCGGATGGACGATTCTGAAGCCATGGACGAGCACGGCGGTGGGAGATGCAGGTGGGGAGCCGGGAGCTGGAGGGGCTCCCCTGCTGCAGGGCCCGGGGGCTGCATGCGGACCCGCTGACGGCAGCAGGGCTCTGTTCTGCACGGACCTGCAGCCCCTGCCCTTTCAGCGCCCGCCTCAGGCTGAGAAGGCCCTTAGGTTTGGTGATGGCTTTTTAGATACAGCACCAACAGCACAATCCGAGAAAGAAATAATTGATAAGCTGGACTTCATTAAAATTAAAGACTTCGGCTCTGCTAACGACCAGGTGAACAACTGAGAAAAGAAGCTGCAGCTGCGGGAAAAGGTTTGCAAAGGACACATCTGATAAAGGACTGCTCTCCAAATAAACAAAAGAACTCTTAAACCTCAACAGGAAGAAAACACCCGGTTACACAACGGGCAAAAGACCTGAGCAGACGCCTCAGCAAAGAGGACACACAGGTGGCAAAGGGGCATATGGAGGGGGCTCCGCTGCCCATGTCGCCAGAGGAGCGTGAGCTAGCACACGCCGCCACTGCGCACCTGTGAGGACGGTCAAAGCCCCGAAGCACTGATGCCAGAGAGGCGCGGAGCAGCGAGGACTCTCCTCTCGCTGGGGGGGATGCAGACGGTGTGGCACTCCGGGAGACAATCTGACAGTTTCTGACAAAAATGACTATCTTCTTACCATATCATCAGTCCAGCAATTGTGTTCCTTGACGTTTAGCCAGAGGAGTTGAGAACATGCATCCACACAGAAGCCTGTGCACAAATGTTTACAGAAGCGCTATCATAAGTGCCCAAACTTGGGAGCAACCCTGAAGCCCTTCTGCAGGTGAACGGATTAATACACTGTGATCCATCCGGACAATGGCATATTACTCAGGGTACAAAGAGATGAGCCACCAAGCCATGAAAGACGGGGGAGAACTTCGAATGCTTATTACAGAGTGAAAGAAGCCAGTCTGAAAAGGCTGCTGACTGTGTGACCAACTCTGTGACACTCGAGGAAAGTAAAACCATGGCGATGATAGAAGGGTCTGCAGTTGCCAGAGGTGGGGACAGAGAGCGTTGCCCAGGTGAAACCCAGAGGACGTTCATGGCAGTGAAATCACTCTGTGGGACGCTGTGAGGAGGGACACGTGTCATCACACACTTGTCCAGACCCACAGAGTGTACAAAAGCACCAGCAGTGAGCGGGGGTGGAAACACCGGACCTGGTGACGACCATGTGCAGCAGAAGCGGACCGCTTGTAACAAAACCCCCTCTGAAAAGTGGGCTTCACCAGGGGAGGCTGCACGTGGGGCGTGAGCTGGGCCGGAAACCTCTGGACCCTCCACTCAACCCTGCTGTGAGCCTTAGAATGCTCTAATGAAATAAAACTGAGTTAGAAAAATGTGCGACGGCATTAAAATATGACATGTGTGGGACAGAGGCAGCAGAACGAATGTAAGACCCCCACACTGAACACTGCATGTTGCTGAGCGAAAGAGAAGAATATTTATGTGAAATAAAGGTCACATGATTCAGGAGACTCAGTGTTGCTAAGGTATCAATTTCCTCCAAACTGAAGCGTAGATTTAATGCAGCCCAATTAATCTGAAAAAATCGACAAAGCAATTCTAACATTGATATGAAAAGGCAAAACTAGAGGAGAGGCAAACCAATTTCGGGGAAAAAAGAGCCAAGGAGGACTTGTGCTGCCCAACACCAGTGTCTCCTGTGAAGCTACGGTCACCAGGACAGGGTGGGATTCACATAAGGAGATACGGCAATAAAGGGAGCGGAGTCCAGACATCCACCCGCAGTCGTATGGGCCACTCACTTTTGAGAAAGGTGCCGAGATCATTCACTGGGGAAGGAATAATTCTTTTCAACAAATGGTGCTGAAACAACTGGATGTCTCTGTGGAGGGAAAAAAAGAACTCTGACCCCTACCTCACACCAAGCACAAACATTAACTCAGATGGGACAGAGACCTCCCTGAAAAACTACTCCCTGTGAGCATTCCAGACGAAAACATAGGAGAAAGATCCCTACACCTTTGAAATAGGTAACATTTCCTAAACACTTAGAAATCATTAAAAACAAAAAAAACTTGAGAATTTGGACTTCACCCAAACAGAAATGTTCTCCCCTTTGAGAGACACTGCTGAGAACACAGGAAGGCAAGTCACAGGCCAGGAGAGACCCGGCCACACTGGGGTAGAGGACCTGTGCTCACAGGATGCTGAGAGCCCGGTCACAGCAAGGCCAGCAGCCCAAGGCCCGCAGGGGCAGAAAACCTGACCCGGGACTTTACAAAGCAAGACGCACCAGTGGTCAAGGCGGCAATGCTGTTAGTCACCCAGGAAATCAAAACAACAGCTGCACACCTGTTTTTGCTGTTCTTCAGTCGCTAAGTCGTGTCTGACTCTGTGACCCCATCAGCTGCTTCCCTGTCCTCCACTATCTCCCAGAGTTTGCTCAAATTCATGTCCATTGAGTTGGTGATGCAGTCCAACATCTCACCCTCTGTTGCAGCTTCTCCTCCTGCCTTTATTTCCCAGCATCAGGGTCTTTTCCAATGAGTTGGCTCTTTGCCTCAGGTTGGTAGCCCAAGTATTAGAACTTCAGCTTCAGCATCAGTCCCACCAGTGAATATTCAGGGTTGATTTCCTTTAGGATGGACTGGTTTGATCTCCTTGCTGTCCAAGTCACTCTCTAGAGTCTTCTCCAGCATCACAATTGGAAAGCACCTCTTAGAGCGGCTAAAACTTGGAAGACCGGCCACACTGGGAGTTGGTGGGGGCGGGGGGACACTGGGCAGTGTAGGAAGATGCTAAGCAGCCTGTGCACTGATCACCGAGGAAGGCTTTCTGGTCTCTCCTTGCTATTCTTTGGAACTCTGCATTCAGATTTCCTTTTCTCCTTTCCCTTGAGTGTCTCTTCTTTTTGCAGCTATTTGTAAGGCCTCCTCAGACAACCATTTTGCCTTTTTGCATTTCTTTTTCTTGGGGATGGTCTTGATCACCACCTCCTGTACAATGTCATGAACCTCCATCCATAGTTCTTCAGGCACTCTGTCTATCAGATCTAATCCTTTGAATCTATTTGTCACTTCCACTGTATAACCGTAAGGGATTTGATTTAAGTCATACCTGCATGGTCTAGTGACTTTCCCTACTTTCTTTAATTTAAGCTGAATTTTGCAATAAGGAGTTCATGATCCGAGCCACAGTCAGCTCCTGGTCTTGTTTGTGCTGACTGTATCAAGCTTCTCCATCTTTGGCTGCAAAGAATATAATCAATCTGATTTTGGTGTTGACCATCTGGTGATGTGTCCATGTGTGGAGTCTTCTCTTGTGTTGTTGGAAGAAGGTGTTTGCTATGACCAGTGTGTTCTCTTGCAAAACTCTGTTAGCCTTTGTTAGATCTGGTTCCAAATCAGGAAAGGAGTATGTCAAGGCTGTTTATTAACTTATATGCAGTGTATATCATGTGAAATACTGAGCTGGATGAAGCAAAAGCTGGAATAAAGATTGCTAGGAGAAATATCAATAATCTCATATACGCAGAAGACACCACTCTTTTAGCAGAAAGCAAAGAAGAACTAAAGAGCCTCTTGATGAAAGTGAAAGAGGAGAGTGAAAAAGTTGGCTTAAAGCTCAAAATTCAGAAAACTAAGATCATGGCCTCCAGTCCCATCACTTCATGGCAAATAGATGGAGAAACAGTGGAAACAGTGAGATACTTTATTTTTTTTTGGCTCCAATATCACTGCAGATGGTGACTGCAGCCATGAAATGAAGACCCTTGCCCCTTGGAAGAAAAGCTATGACTAACCTAGACAGCATATTAAAAAGCAGAGATGTTACTTTGCCAACAAAGATCTAGTCAAAGCTATGGTTTTCCAGTGGTCATGTATGGATATGAGAGTTGAATTATAAAGAAAGCTGAACACTGAAGAATTGATGCTTTTGAACTGTGGTGCTGGAGAAGACTCTTGAGAGTCCATTGGACAGCAAGGAGATCCAACCAGTCCATCCTAAAGGAAATCAGTCCTGAATACTCATAGGGAGGACTGATACTGAAGCTGAAGCTCAAGTACTTTGGCCACCTGATGTGAAGAACTGACTCATTGGAAAAGACCCTGATGCTGGGAAAGATTGAAGGCAGGAGGAGAAGGGGACGACAGAGGATGAGATGGTTGGATGGCATCACTGACTCGATGGACATGAGTTTGAGTAAACTCTGGGAGTTGGTGAAGAACAGGGAAGCCTGGCATGCTGCAGTCCATAGCGTCACAAAGAGTCAGACACGACTGAGCGACTGAACTGACCTGACCTGAAGCAGTCTTACCTTGCGACTGAGCAGTTCTACTCCGAGGGATATACTTGTGAGCAATGAACTCACACATCACACAACGACCTGTGGACAAATGCTCCTGGCAGCTTTAGTCATAAAACTCCAAACTAGAGGCAACCCAAATGCCCATCAGCAGTCAAATGAATGTAGGAAATTACAGCTCACCCAATGGGACACAAGTCGGCAATAAAAAAGAATGACCTCTTGCTACACACACACTGTGGGTGAATTTCACAGGCCCAGTGGGGACATGCTGTTAGCAGGAGGGCTGGTCAGCAGGGTACCACGCCTGGCCTCTAGCAGCCAGAGTCACCTGTAGTCTGATGGAATGCCCCCTCCGTGGTTTTGGAGTGGGGAGACTTGGTCTTTATCCGCAACACGAATCTGTGTGCTCGGAGCACAGCTCCTGCTTCCAAAAGATCAGAATCTTGTTTCCCAAACTGCATCTTCACCCCACTGCCAGGGAGTGAACCCGGAAACTCCAAGGACACATCTGTGTTTCCAGCACACCGAAAATGCTGGGACAAACAGCATTTAACCCCAACCTGCCTGCAGAGAGCTCGCCTGTGGAGAAGAGTGCCAACCAGGCCTTGAAGGCTAAACATGAGCTCATTTAAATAATTTTATTTTATATTAGTGCTGGAGAAGACTCCTGAGAGTCCCTTGGACAGCAAGGAGATCAAGCCAGTCAAGCCTAATAACTCTGAATATTCACTGGAAGGGCTGATGCTGAAGCTGAAGCTCCAATACTTTGGCCACCTGATGTGAACAGCCGACTCATTGGAAAAGACCATGATGCTGGGAAAGATTGAAGGCAGGAGGAGTAGGGGGCGACAGAGGACGAGATGGTTGGATGGCATCACCGACTCAATGGACGTGAATGTGGACAAACTCCAGGAGATGGTGATGGACAGGGAAGCCTGGCTGCTGCTGTCCATGAGTGACAAGTTGTTGGATGCGACTTGGTGACTGAACAACAACAAGTAGCTGATTAGCAATGTTGTATTAGTTCCAGGTGTACCTCAACGTAACTCAGTTATACATATACACGTATCATTTTTTTTTTTCAAATTCTTTTCCCACTTAAGTTGTTACAAGAACGAACAGGGGTTCCTGTGCTCTAAGTGCAGACGGTTTCAGACCGCTTTTAAATAAAAAGTCTACAAAGTGGTCAAGAGGCTTGAAGGGCCACTGCTCGCAGCCACCTGCTGCCTCCGTCACTTACCAAAGAGGCTCACAGACCAGACCAGACAGACCAGGCCCAGCACCTGCTTCCTTGACCACGGGACTGAAGGCAGCACAGGCCGGCAACACCCGGGCAGCGGCCAGCCCTGACTCCTGGGCCTGCCCCGGAGACAGAGGTGCTCAGGCCACGGCTGGATGGGATCCAAGAGCCTCAGGCCAGGAGCCCACTCTGGACTTGTGTCCCACCTGGGGTGCTGGAGTCATTACTGAACCAAACTTGGATCTGCCCACAGTAAAGCCAGTCTACTGCCTGGGTTGTGGGGCAGGAAAGTGCGATGTTTATTGCAGGTGCCAAGCAAGGAGTCCAGGCAGCTCGTGCTCAGAAGACCTGAACTCCCTGAGGCTTCAGGGGAGAGGCTTTTAAAGACAGGGTGAGGGAGGAGGGGTTGGGGGTGTGGTCAATTCATAGACCTTCTTCTGATTGGCTGGAGGTGAGGTCACCGGGAGTCACCATTATCAACCTTCTCTCTCCAACTGGTCTGGGATCTCCTGCTGGTGGGCAGCATGCAGTCAGCTTCTCCCACTTGGGGGCTTCAGTATCTGCACAGCAGCTCACAGGACACAGCTCAATGTTATCTATAGCCCTTGAGGGAGAGGTAAAGGCCCTGGGCTTTATTTTACGGCTGAACACATCGTCCGTCCTGCCTGACCGTGGTCCTTTGTTTCCGCGTTTTCTCACTGCTCGGATTAAACTTATTCTTTGGGACTCGGGGAAAACCGAGGAGGCTGAATTTTTCGACAGACAAGACGCAGGCAGAGCACGTAGGAAGGTCTGTACTGGGAGGCCCCACGCCCTGCTCGGTTACACCTTTTCACTCCTGTGCAGAGTTTCTTGTAGACAAAGACGTGTCAATCAGTTGTATAAATACCTAGGAGTGTGATTGCTGGAAGACGCAATGAGACTGTGGTTAGGCTCATAGAGAAACTCCCAGACTCTCCCACGGCAGCTGCAGCAGTGTATTCCCACCAGGAGCGTGGCCTCCCATGGCTCTCACTCCTCTCGAGGCCCTGCTGTTGGCAGGTCTGCGTGTGGGCTACTCTGACCGGTCTGCTGCTGCTGCTGCTGCTAAGTCGCTTCAGTCGTGTCCGACTCTGTGCGACCCCATAGATGGCAGCCCACCAGGCTCCCCCGTCCCTGGGATTCTCCAGGCAAGAACACTGGAGTGGGGTGCCATTTCCTTCTCCTAGTAAGTGGCTTGTATTTTCATTCTAACAGTGTCTTTCATAGAGTGGGAATTTTTAGTTTTAATAAAGTCCAACTCATCCTTTTGTTCTCTGAACGGATCATGAATTTAGACCATGTCGTATATAAAACTTCTTCGGCAAACCCCAGGTCATGTAGATTTTCCTTTCTAGGAGTTTTACAATTTTGCATTTTACATTTGGGTCTGTGACCCATTTTGAGTGAGTCTCGAGTTTACCCTTTGCATGTCGGGTGGTCCCAGCTCCAGTCGTTGGAAAGCTTGCCCTTTCTCTACTGAATTGCTTGTGTGTCTCTGTCAGAATCAGTGACTCCATTCACGCAGGTCTATTTCAGGGCTCTCTGTTCTGTTCTGTTGACACACATGACTGCTCTTTTGTGAGCAATCTTGATCATTGCAGTGTTACAGGGACTCGTGAAACCAGGGAGCGAGTCCTCCAGGTCTGTGTCTGCTCCACAACTGAGGACCAGAAGTACTGGCCGGTGGCCTCCCCTGGGCCTTCTGCCTCTCTGCTCCCCAAGCGGGGCGGGGCCTCCTTGGGACCCAGGGAGCCACGGCGCCGTCCTGAGTCAGCTGCAAGGGAATCTCGGAGAAGGGACGGGATGACGCACCTGCCCCTCCCATCCTGGAGGGACGGAGGGGCGACTTCAGACTCAGAGCTCCAGAGACCCCCAGGACAGGCGGCCAGCACCGAGCTGCCCTCAGGGCCTCCCCCGCCAGACCCCTGGCCCAGGATGGAGCCCGGCCAAATGGTGGAGGCACAGGCTTGGGACCCAAGCCCCAGACCGCACAGGCTCTGAGTTATGGCCACAGGATTCGTGAGGCCCTTCCCTGGGTGTGGGCCTGGAAGATATTTAGATGCAAAAGGCTGAAAAGCATTTGCTCATTCTCATTATAAAAACTCTGTCATTTTCTGGTCTAAGGAATGCTAACTTGTTCTTTCAATTTCGGCTTTAATAACGTCACCAATAAAATCCCAACAGGCCCCGAGGGCTCTGCCAACATCCCCCCCTCCCCACCCCTGTCCTTTCCTGGATGACGACCTGAACCCCCACTGAACTGCGGCCCCACTGGCAGCACGGGCCCATCTCCCAGGACCCTCTGTGACTCTCACACGCGGGCCCGCCTCCCAGGACCCTCTGTGACTCTGTCACACGCGGGCCCGCCTCCCAGGACCCTCTGTGACTCTGTCACACGCGGGCCCGCCTCCCAGGACCCTCTGTGACTCTGTCACACGCGGGCCCACCTCCCAGGATCCTCTGTGACTCTGTCACACGTTAACTCGTCTCAGGCCTTCTCCAAACATGATGCAACTCCACACGTGGTAACGATGGTGAATTATTGTACTGCTGGGAGGTTCAAGTGATTGATTTAAGTATTGCTTTAAGTGATTTACTGTGAGATTGAGGGGAGGTTTCCTTTTTATAACTCGGAGCACAGCTGTAAATCTGTCTTCACAGGTCTGAAGGACTCTGTCTCTGAGCAGCAGGCCATGCCCTCTGGAGGGAGGTGGATAGGGAGAGATGGAGCCAGTTTCCCGGGCCCCCAGGAGGCTAACAAGCGACCACAGGTGCTGACTCTAAGCCAGGGAGCGCCTCCCCAGCCTGGCCACCTGTGGCTGGTGAGCCTGGATCCTGGGGTGGTACTTGATGAAGCTGGCACTGTGATCAGCAGGGGCAGAGTGAAGGATCTGGTCCCCTTGCTCTTGGCCCAGGGCCAACCTGGGAGCTCAGTAGCCTCCAGACCAGCAGCATCTCTAAGGAGCGGCTCGGGGGATACTCAGACCATTGTGCCCTCTGAAGGCACTGATCAGAGCCCACCCTCTTGGGAGGGCCCTTGTCATTCTTCCTCCTAACTCCTCACCTTGAACCAGCCCATCCTGAAGCTGGAACTCTGCTTCCCCTTCACAGTCCAGCCTGGGGAAGCCACTCTGAGGCCACCTGGGCTCCCCCAGGGTTTCTCTGCCAGGACAGGCCGTGTAGCTGGGTGGGTGGTTACAGCCACATGGAACTCTCTCTTCAAATGGATGTGGGGATGTGACTGGAAACTCCCTGGCCCCCACAGCATACTCGACCTTCCCACGAGTGCCCTCAGTCGCGTCTCAGAAAAGCGTGCTCCGCTGGACCCGGACTCAGCGCGTCTGCGTTCACCATCCCCTCGACAGGTCACCTGATCAGCCGGGAAGAGGTCTTCGTTGCAGAAGCACGTGGCGTTTTGCCAGCACGTGCGCTCAGATCCTTCCTTAGAAGGCGGCCCCGGGACATCACAGGGTGGAGCCCCTCAGGACGCCCGGCTGGTGCCGTGGGTCTGCTCACCCTCCCTCTGAGGTTTGGAGTCGGCCCATTATCTAGGTAATTAACCATGTCCCCAGTTGTGTTTTTTTTTTTTAAATCATGAGCATGGCTTCTTGATCCAGAACCTCAATCCTTCAAAATTCGTCCAAAGCCAATGGCAGGTTACCCAGATATGGGCTGGGAAGCCAGACAGGCAGGGACTCACAGGCCGGTGCCTGTCCCCTTCCCGGGCCTGGGTGGAGTGTGGGGGCCTCCCCACCAGTTGGCCCTTGTGTACAAGGATTCCAGTATACCCAGGAAATTTGCGGCATCAGAGAACCTAGGAAGGGGGCCAGCAGGGCAGGTTCCCCGAAAAGGGGGCTGGGACTCCAGTGGGAGGTCAGGGCCGAGGTGGAGGTTGTCACTGAATGGAGGTGTCAGTCTCCGAGGGTCTGCTCTGGGCAGGCCTCACCTCCCAGTTCTGCAGCCCCGGCCCCAGGATAGGCACATTCTGCTCCTGCACAGACTCAGGCAGGGGCGGCCCGGGCGTCCCAGAAATGCCTCGGAAGAGGGCCCGGGAGGACCGGAAACACCCCAGAAGAGGGCCCGGGCCGTCTGCAGGAGCCGAGCCTGAGTCCTCCGTCTGTCCTCCCAGAGGAGGAAGCAGGGAGGGCAGCCTTGTGCTCCCACCCCTTCCCCACCGATGGCGGCTTCCGCGATCACACTCCCCTCCTGTCCACCTGTGGTCCCGGTGCCTGGGCTCGGGGGGCACACGGAGGGCAGAGTACAGGTGCCCCTGCTTCAGAGTCACCTGGGAGCACCCATGGGCCCCCTCCATCTGCCGCGCCCCAGGGTGCTTCACCTGAGCGTCAGCAAGAGGCAGCGAGGCCCCCGCCACCCCAAGCCCGTGGCCCCCTCGCTCAGACCCACTCTCTGGGGCAGCCCCACACAGACTGCCCCCCGCTGCCCACCCTTCCCCAGCGAGGCCAGGCCAGACCCTCCCCGGGGCCAGATGAGAGGCTGCATGTCCCACCTCCTGTCAGCCCACAGATTCGGACCCCAGGTAAAGCCCAGTCAGGTCCCCGAAGCCTGTGTGCTGGGCTGCGGTTCTGTCCTGAGAGTGAGGTCCTGGGGGAGTCCCCGGCTGTGCCCCCTGCAGGGTGAGAGGCATTGATTCCTGCCTGGGCAGACGACCTCTCCAGGGGTGCAGTTCCCGGGGCCTTGTGGCAAGTTCCCGCCTCTTCCAGCCGGCACCAAGGCCGGCGAAAGAACCGCTGACCTTCATGGCATCAGGCTGACCTTTGACCATAACCACTGACCTTTAAGGACATAAACAATGACCCCTAGGATGTCAGCTGACCTTTGAGACCTTCATGGCATCAGGCTGACCTTTGACCATAACCACTGACCTTTAAGGACATAAACAATGACCCCTAGGATGTCAGCTGACCTTTGAGGACGTAACCGCTGACCTCGGGGCCTGGAA
Organism: Bubalus kerabau; assembly: GCF_029407905.1. Lineage (NCBI taxonomy): Eukaryota > Metazoa > Chordata > Mammalia > Artiodactyla > Bovidae > Bubalus > Bubalus kerabau. The sequence goes on along the minus strand of NC_073645.1, from coordinate 53,679,038 downwards.
GGAGCCCCATCCCGTTGAGAGGGCCCTGCTAGCCCCCGTGGGAGGGCCCGTTCACCCCACCCGCTCCATCTGCTCCCCTGAGGGAAGGAGGTGGGAGGGCAGACAGGCCTGGGCCTGCAGCAGCGCCTGAAAGACCCCACGGGGGCCCTCACCCTCCAGACTCCCAGCACCACCGCTCTGACTCGGACCCTTCCCTGTGCTCACAGCCACCGTTTGCCCTGCTTGTGCCTCCCAGAGCCGAGGTCGCCACAGACTGAGGGCGGGGCTGGACCCATCTTCCTGCAGCCTCTCTGGCTTAACCTGCAAGCGTGCAAGAACTTTTATTTCTCTGCTCGAGGTGAGAGTGGACTGTGGTCTGCTGCTGGGGGAGCCGTCTTTCTCAGCCTGTTTCCCGCCCTGAACGCAGGGCTTGGTGCGCGACCTCAGGCCCCGGCAGGCGCTCACCTGGGGCAGCAGGAGGCCCCTGGCTCCGGCCAGACTCACCTGCCAGCCGCTCCCCCGGGGGGCTCAGCCTCCTCGGAGACTGCACGGGCATCATCTCCCCTGGACCCCCCAGCAAACACTTAAACATGGAAGAAAGAGTAAATCTAAAGCAAAGAGAAGGAAACACTGAACAGCAGAAGTCATAACACTGGAAATACAGTGAAACCGGAAGTACAGTGAGTAAAGGGCTTCTCCGGTAGCTCAGCTGGTAAAGAATCTGCCTGCCATGCAGGAACCTGGGTTCAACCCCTGGGTCTGAGAAGATCCCCTGGAGAAGGAAATAGCAACTCACTCTAATATTCTTGCCTGGAGAAAGCCATGGACAGAGGACCCTGGGGGGCTACAGTCCATGGGGTTGCAAAGAGTCAGACACGAATGAGAGGCTAACACACATACACACGCACACACACACACTGGAGTAAATCAATGAAAGAGAGACGGTTCTTGGAAAATATAAATAAAATTGACATATCTCTATGAAGAATGATTAAAAAGAGAAAATTCAAATGACTTGCAGACATAAGGCAGGCTTATGTCTTATTAAAAAGAAAATAAGGGGAGAAATCTATGCAGATCAGGAAGCAACAGTTAGAACTGGACATAGAACAACAGACTGGTTCCAAATCTGGAAAGGAGTACGTCAAGGCTGTACATTGTCACTGCTTATTTAACTTATATGCAGAGTACATCATGCAAAATGCTGGAGTGGGTGAAGCATAAGCTGGAATCAAGATTGCAGGGAGAAATATCAATAACCTCAGACAAGCAAATGACACTACACTTAACGGCAGAAAGCAAGAGCCTTTTGATGAAAGTGAAAGAGGAGAGTGAAAAAGTTGGCTTAAAACTCAACATTCAGAAAACATAGATCACGGCATCTGGTCCCATCACTTCATGGCAAATAGATGGGGAAACAGTGGAAACAGTGACAGACTATTTTGGGGGGCTCCAAAATCAGTGCAGATGGTGACTACAGCCATGAAATTAAAAAATGCTTGCTCCTTGAAAGAAAATTATGACCAACCTAGATAGCATATTAAAAAGCAGAGACATTACTTTGCCAACAAAGGTCCATCTAGTCAAAGCTATGGTTTTCCAGTATCATGTATGGATGTAAGAGTTGGCCTATAAAGAAAGCTGAGTACTGAAGAATTGATGCTTTGGAACTGTGGTGTTGGAGAAGACTCTTGAGAGTCCCTTGGACAGCAAGATCAAACCAGTCAATCCTAAAGGAAATCAGTCCTGAATATTCACTGGGAAGACTGATGCTGAAGCAGGAACTCTAATACTTTGGCCACCTGATGTGAAGAACTAATTCATTTGAAAAGACCCTGATGCTGGCAAAGATTGAGGGCAGGAGGAGAAGGGCATAACAGAGGATGAGATGGCTGGATGGCATCACTGACTCAATGGTCATGAATTTGAGTAAACTCTGGCAGTTGGTGATGGACAGGGAGGCCTGGCATGCTGCAGTCCATGGGGTCACAAAGAGTCGTACATGACTGAGCAACTGAACTGAACTGAACTGAAAGGGAGAGATACTACAAATAACATTAAACACGTAGTTTGACAGCTTAGGTGAAATGGACCAGTGTTTTACACAGCATAAACCACCACAAGCACACTGAATATGAATAAGTCATTTGAATAGCCCTATAACTATGAATAAAGTTGAATTTATAATTAAAAGATTCTCCCCCAAATTAATCTCCAGGCCCTGATGGTTTCCTTGGAGACCATTTAAACATTTAAAGATAAATTAACACCAATTCTATACAAACTCTTCCAGAAAGTAAGAGGAGGGGAGACCTCCTAATTCCTTCTATGAAGCTAGTATTACCCTGATACCAAATTGGTGCGTAACGAGGACCACAGATGCCCATCCCTCATAAACATGGACAAATTTTTACAGAATATCAGTAAATAGAGTTCAGCAACACCCAGAAAGAATGAAAGTACAGTTTCCAGGGATGAAAGGCTAGTTCAATTTTTGAAAATGTATCAGTGTAACCTACCATACAAAGGAGTTAAAGAAGAAAAAAATGAGGTGTTCATATTGACTGATGCAGAAAAAGTGTTTGAAAAAGTCAAAAACATTCATGATAAAAATTCTCAGAAATATCAGAATAGAGAAAAACCCTCAACTTGATGAAGAATATATAAAAAGAACCCACTCTAACTTTGTACTTAATGGAGAAAAGCTAAATATTTTCCTCCTCAAAAAAGGCACAAGGTAAGGATGTCCACTCCCTAACTTATTCCTATTGTGCTGGGAGTTCCACTCAATGTTAAAAAACAAGAAGAGGAATTAAAAGGCATACAGTCCAGAAAGAAAGAAATGAAACTGCCCATGTTAACAGATGGCATGACTGTCTATGTAGAAAAATTCCAATGACTAAAAAAACCCCCCAAAACTACACAAAACAAAAAGAAAAAGAAAAGCAAGGAAACAAACAAACAAACAAAAAACCTCCTAGAACTAATAGCAAGGTTTCAGATACAAGGTCAACAAAGATCAGGTATGCTTCTATACAGTGGAAACAAACACGTGGAAACAAAAATCAAAGGTAAAATGACTTGCAAATCACAGAAGGAAGGAAGAAATGATGAAGGGGAAGGGGAAGGGGAGAAAGATTAACTTGTAATAAATCTACCAAAACATGTACAGAACTTTTACGTAAAAACTACAAAATGATAATGAAAGGCACTGCTGCTGCTGCTAAGTCGCTTCAGTCGTGTCCGACTCTGTGCAGCCCCATAGACGGCGGCCCACCAGGCTCCCCCGTCCCTGGGATTCTCCAGGCAAGAACACTGGAGCGGGTTGCCATTTCCTTCTCCAATGCATGAAAGTGAAAGTGGAGTCACTCAGTCGTGTCCAACTCTTTGCAACCGCATGGACTGCAGCCTACCAGGCTCCTCCGTCCAATTGGATTTTCCAGGCAAGAGTGCTGGAGTGGGGTGCCATTGCCTTCCCCAGCCAAAGGCACTAATTCTCTCTAAACTGATATGCAGGCTCAAGACCACTCATCAACATTCAAAGATTATGCTTGTTTTATACACATAGGCAAGGCTATTCTAACATTTATATGGAAAAGCGAAGAAAAGAAGAGAAAAGAAAAGAGAAAATGGAGGGATCTGTCTCAGCTCAAGACTTCTTAGGGAGACTGAGTGGGGTCTGCAGAGGGATAGACACACGAATCAGTGGAGCAGAAAGGGAGCCCAGACAAACCCACACGAATGTGCTCAACTGACTCACAACAAAGACACAGAAGCAATTCAGAGGAGGAAATGCAGATTTTTTTCACAAATGGCGCTAGAGGAAGTGGACACCCACACAGAAAAATAAACCTTGATTGAAACCTCACACCATGTATGAAAATTAACTCAAAATGGACCATGGACTTCAACGTGAAAGATAAAAGAGGAAAGCTTTCAGAACAAGTGTATGAGCAAACGCTTACTGTCTTTAATATCTAGGGCTAAGCAGAGTTCTTGGGCTTCCCAGGTGGCACTAGAGGTAAAGGACCCGCCTGTCCGTGCAGGTAGACGTAAGAGAAACGGGTTCGATCCTGAGTCAGGACGATTTCCTGGAGGAGGGCACTGCAATCCACTCCAGTGCTCTTGCCTGGAGAATCCCATGGACAGAGGAGCCTGGCGGGCTACAGTCCATGGGGTCATAAAGAGTTGGCTACAACTGAGTGACTTGGCATGCAAACATGCAAGCAGATTTCTCAGCCTTGACATCAAAGGTACAGCTCATAAATGGATAAACAGATAGATTGGACTTTATCAAAATAAAAAACTTTTGTTCTATGTAAGACCTAGTTGAGAGCATGAGAAGATAAGCTAAGAACTCAGAGGAAAAAATCTACAAACCCCAGTAGAAAAAATCTACCAGTCCTGTATCTGACAAGGGACTGGTATCTAAAACATAGAAAGAACTCTCAAAACTCAACAGTTATACATTAAAAGCAGAACAAATAATCCAATTATGAAATGAGCAAAAGTCACCAAGGGCATTCCACCAAGAGGATCTACAGATGGCAAATTAGCACATGAAAAGATGTTCAACATCATTAGCCATTAGGAAAATGCAAATTAAAACCACAATGAGGTATCACTACACATTATTCAGAATGGCTAAAATAAAAAACGCCCCAATCCGGCAGGAGGCAGAGAGATTGGATTTGCAGATGTGGCAGCTGGGAAAAGTAAAACAGAGAGCCCTCCGGACCCCACTTGGCAGCCGGAAAAACAGCAGCTAAACACACAGTTACTGTATGACCCAGCCACTGCACTCCTGGGCGTTTATCCCAGAGAAATGAGCAGTTTGCTTCACACACACACCTGTGCATGAATGGCATCAGAGATTTATCTATAAGAACCAAAGTGCGGGAGCAGCCCGAGATGTTCTTCAACAGTAAGGCAGCTGAGACACGCCCAGACCACAGGCCACTGCTCAGCCCCACCAGTGAGGGGACCGCCTGGTGAGCATCCGGGGCCTTTGCTCAGTGAAAAAGCCAGTCCCAGGGCTGCACATGGTGTGACATTCCAGAAATGGGGAACTTGCAGAAATGGACAAGAGATTAGAATTTCCCAGGGTTGGGAGGTGTGGAGTGAGGGCACACGTCTGCATGTGGGTAGGTGTGCAGGTGAGTGTGCACAGTTGTCTGTGTGGGGGTGTCTGAGTGCATGTGTGTGCACACAGGTGTGCCCAGGTGTGAGTGTGCATGCACTGTGTGTATACAGAATGGCACAGATATTCACCCCTGTGCCACCGGTCTACCCCACTCCTGGTGCCTGGCCCAAGGTGGGTGACTTCTCTGTTTCCTGGGGCCAAGTGCTTTCTGGTAAAATCCATGTTTGAAATGGCTCTGGGAATGGGGTGGTGGACTCAACTTGGAGAGTGTTCACTTTATACAGCATCTCTGTAGAGACTGTCTTTGTCAGTCACTTGTGGAAGCCTGTTCTTGGATTTAAGGAAAAGTAAAGTGAGCTCGCGTCTCCTGCTTCAACTCCTGCTTCACCACCTGCATCAACACTTGCATCTGTTGCTACATCTGCTCCTGCATCAGCTCCTGCATCAGCTCCTACATCTGCTCCTGCATCTGCTCCTGCATCTGCTCCTGCATCAGCTCCTGCATCTGCTCCTGCATCAGCTCCTACATCAGCTCCTGCATCTGCTCCTGCATCAGCTCCTACATCTGCTCCTGCATCTGCTCCTGCATCAGCTCCTGCATCAGCTCCTACATCAGCTCCTACATCTGCTCCTGCATCAGCTCCTGCATCAAGGGTCAGCATGTGTCTTTTAAATAGAGGACTCTTCTGTGCACTGTATTTAGAATATACCTTGATTAACTGAAAATTGTGTTTTGTACAACTTGTCAGAACAACAGCGATCAGCCGAGCAGAGCCCACGGTCACCAGCTCAAACAGCCGGTCTCCCTGCCCCCCACGTCTGCTGGACAAGCTGCCACTTGTGTTCTGGAAATAAGGACGTAGGAAGGATGGCATCGCCCGCCATGTCAGAACGGGACTGTCTCGAGTCTCCCTTTCATGCTTCTGAAAACCAGTGGAGACACATCTTTCATGATTAGAGGCCCGACTCACGCCACCCAGGCAAAGAAGACCCAGCAGGCCTTCACACAGAGGGTCCCCGGGGCGGCCTTGGGGGTTCCTGTCGGTAGCAACAGCCATCACGCTGTTGTCCACGGTGAGCTCTGAGTGGGGCCATGCCCAGTGCCAAGTCTACTCGGTGTCCACACGGGCCGGGAGCCACATCCCACAACGCCTGCCTCCCCTGCAGGGAGAGCGGGGCTGCGACAGCGCACGGGGTCCCTGCGCTTGGGGAGGGCGCCTCCCGGCTGCCGGGGTCCAGCCGGCCCTGGGCTGACACTGACGAGACAGCTGGCAGCAGCATCCGGGGGACCGTGGCTCAGCCAGCCGCGAGCAGAGTGCGAGGGACAGGGCCAGGGTTTTCGAGGAAAGCTGGGGGATGCTGTTTAAAATCCAAGAGTGAGACACGCAGCGACAGAGCGAGCCCTGCAAGCTCTGCTCAGAGGCCAGGCCAGCACCAGCACCGAAGTGTCAGCGCGCAGAGGCCGCAGCTCACTCTGACCCTGGCCTGATGCAGGCTGGGCTTCTCCAGGGGTGGGGGCCTTCCTGGGGAAGCAGGGGGTGGGCCTAGCCTGGCTCATCAGTGGTACTGAGGGAACCTGCCCTGCAGAGCAGGTCCCGGAGAAGCGTCCACGCTGCTCCCGCACAGACAGAGGGCAGGGCCTGGCCCCTGGGGCTGGGGGCAGGTGGTCACTCCTCATGAGGATGGAAGCTGGCTTGTGTGAACTTGTCCCCTCCACTGTCCACTGATGCTCACCTCCCGTCCAGCCTAGGTGGGCACTGGGCAGGGCTGGGGTGAAGAGAACCCGGATGTGTGCAGTGGGCATCCATCAGCATTGTGACAGACACGATCCTTGATTTCTCGTCCGCGTGATGAAGCTGGAGGCCTGGTGGTCAGCTACTAGGGTTTCATCAATGTTGATGGACAAGGTACATCATTGCGCCGAGCACGGCTCAGCTAGGAGCTGGGCCGGGACTTCTGGAAACGTGTTCCAAGTAATGAGCTGTCATGGTCGTTCACATTTGTTTTATTCTTTCGGCAGCAAAGACGTTACCCTGGACTAATTTCTTGCAGAGACAGGCTGACAAGGCTGGGATGGTGGGAGAAGCCCCACAGGTCACGGAGTCGGATGCCTCCCTGCATAGCTGGCCGCAGGCGGGTGAGGGGGAGCCAGCTCCTTGGGCACAGGCTGGAGCCCGGCCTCTCCCAGGCCTCAGGGGTTTCTCTCCATCCCTGGGAAAATCAGGAATACTGACAGCGCTTCTGTACACACACTCCTAAAGGTGGCTCATTATACAAAAACCTAACATAACCTCGCACGGCCACCGGCATGGCCAGAGCGTGCGGACCCAGCCTCAGATCAAAAGTGCAAAATCACTGCCACCCCTCCTCCGGCGCCTGCTCTTCCTCCTCCACCTCCTCCTCCTCCTCACTGTGTGATGAGGGAGGGTCCCAAGTAAAGAGGAGCCAGCCCCGCCCCACCCTGGTCCGTCCACGAGTCTGGACACGGCGTTCCTCCACTGGCGTTCTACCCTGGCCCGGAGGCCCCCTCCTGACACAAGCTCACATCGGGCCAGTTTAGGGATCGGTCCCCAAAGGCCGCCCGCTGGCTGTGCGGGACCCCCGTGGGGACTGGAGGCTCAGCCGCCGCGGGAGCTGCAGGCGGACACCAGGTGCTGCCGGCTGGACCGGCCACACGCTCCGCCCTGGTCTCCCGGGACTGTTCTCTTCTGCCCCGGGCCCCGTGCACCAGGCAGACGGACACACTGCCCACGGGGTTCGGGTCCCAGGCCATAGTCAGAGAGCACGTTTCTGTGGGGGTCTGAGTTCTTTGTTCTCCCGAGGAGATACACACAGAAAAAGCTCAACCAGTTCTGGAAGAAGCACAGTGTATAATTCCATTCTCCAAAGCTGTTATTAATTAAGACCCCCAGGAGCCACGTCCAGCTGGAAGCAGCCGTGGCCAGACCTGCAGCCGTGGCCAGACCTGCTGCCTCGGTTCCACACGGCTTCCACTCCAACAGGCCCTGGGGAATTTCTGCTGCAAAGATGACAATTTTCCCCCAAGATGTGCTGGTTTATTTTTATACCCAAAAGTGCTCTGCAAGAGGACATTTTATTGTTTTGAGGATCTCACCTAATTGTGTTCATCTCAGTGATAACATTTCTTAAGGTTTTTAATTTAAAAAGCCATGCAACTCATTTATTTTATAAATACAAAACCACTCAAGCCCCAGATGTATTTAAATGAAAAAGAATCAGCTTCCCTGATTGGCCTCATAATTCAGCACGGCTTAGAAAGTTTCAAATGCTGTGAATTTTCACATCAGGACAGTTAATAAACAGATAACACAGCTGTTTGATGCTGAGCTCTGCAGAAGCTCATTCTAAACTCGAGGCAGCGCGTGACTCATCTTGCGTCAGCAGCAGGGTTATACACTCCGCGCCTCGTGTGACACCTTGGTGCACACGGTCACTCTCCAGCACAAGAGAGGTCCCCTCAGAGTTAGACCTAGAACTACCATGCGGCCCAGCAGCGCCACTCCTGAGCTCACATCCAGAGAAGTGAAGAGAGGAGTTCAGACAAGACTGTGCCGCTCGATCCCCAGGGGCCAAGGGTTGGGAAGAGCACTGATGCTCGTTAACGGATGAGAAGGAACAGGCAAGTCGCGGTCCATCCACCCGGGATGCAGCTCAGCCGTGAGGCGCAGTGAAGCCCTGAGCCTCATATGACACCGGCGGACGCTGGAAACACTGTGCCCGTGGAAGAGACCAACCGGGCAATGTATTATGTGAGTCCTTGCTACACAGAGTGTCCAGAAGAGGTAAATCCAGAGAGACAGAAAGCAGATTCCTGTTGTCGGGCTGGAGGATCAGGGAGGGGAGCTGCCGCTGGCCGGGGCCACCTCCAGGGATCAGAGGATCCAGGAGGCAGAACGCACACAGTGACGTGCAGTACTGACCGGAACTGCCCCTGGAACCTCACGGAAGAGGATGCACAGGGTGGACATGCACTAATGCCTAGATGCCCCCCGGAACCCGACGGCAAGGAGTGGAAGAGCTGGATCAGAAATCCGGTCAGAGGGGAGGGAGTGTCTTCAGGGCACTCCCACGCCAACCCAGAGGGAGGCTTGCCCAAGCAGGCCAGGAAAGCAGGCATGCGTGAGCCCTGGGACACCCCAGCCAACTCCTCCTGCCAGGACTCAGGGACAAGCCCCCTCCAGGGTGGCCTGTTGAAGGGGTGGGGAAGGTGGGGCGGTGGGGAGGGGCGGGGGGAAGGGGAAGGTGGGGAGGGGAGGTGGGGAGGCCGCTTCCCTCCGACCAAGGCGCTGTCTGGGCCCTTCCGCACCACGAGGGACATCACAGAGAGCTTCCTGTCTCATCTTCCTTTCAAGGGTTGCCTGTAATCAGCACATCACACTGAGGCTGAGACAGTAGGACCAGGGATGCTCTGACCCTTTCAGTTGGGAGTCCCCAGAATCTCTCCTTGAGAAGCCCAGGTATTTCACTGCAGAGGTTACCTTAAGGGCGCCTGGATTCTGACAGAAGGAGACGTAGATGTGATGGCCATGGGCAACGGGCGTGCCGCCCCGGGGAGGAAGCAGGCAGCCCCGCCGGACCGGGCCTACCTCTCAGCCTTGTTCCCCAAGGGACACACCGACCCAGTAATGACGCTGTGGCTCTTCCTCTCGAAGCCCCCGCGGCTCAGCCCTGAGTTGGATAGGCAGGAGCGCCAAGGGCTGGGGCTCAGGCAGCCCTTTGCCCAGAGCCAGGCGAGGCCCCCAGGGGAGACCCTCCCCCTCTGTGGTCCTCGAGAGCCAGTGCTGGGCTGCGGGGGGACCTGGAGGGAGCAGGGGCTGTGGACCAACAGACCCCAGGGACCCCAGGCAGAGCCCTTCCCGTCGACTCAGGCCACGGGCACTGTGGGGGCCGAGCGCCCGGGGGAGGGTCCCGGAGCCCAAGGCTGCCCGGGGCTCTCTGCGCCCAGTGACCGCCCCGGGCAAAGGGAGACGCTGACCACATGGCCCGAGTCCTCTGGTTTTAGGCCCTGAAGAGGGTCTCCTTGGGTTGTTCAGGCCGCTGGTTCCGAGAGCTGGGCTACACGACGCCCCTGGTAAGGATGCGTGAGCTTTGTGGGTGAGGACGGGGGTCCTGTGAGCCCAGTGGTGCGGTAGTTAAGGGGGCGGAGCCTGGCGGCAGCCGGCACAACACAAGAATCCCAAGGACCTGAGCCCTGCCCAGGATGCACCCCCACCTGCCTGGGCACCCGCACCCCCATCCGGCTGTCTCCAGCCCTGTGTGCCCAGCCCCTGGGAGGCCTCGGGCAGCCCCCAACGCGTCCCTGGCTCTCGCCTCCGAGCTCCCCACCCTGTTCTACCCTGTTCCTCCTGGCACCCCTGGGGCTGGCGGGACCCTCCCCAGTACTGTGTCCAGAGATGCAGCTGACTCTGAACAGAGCCTTGGAGCTCCCTGTGGACCCGTGAGAAGCCCGTTTTCTGCCTGTCGGCTCCTCCCAAAGCTGAAGACCTGTCCAGCCTCTGCAGGGCTGGCCTGGCCGGCTCCTCGGGACATGAAGCTGGTGTGTGTTTCCCCTGCCCAGATGCGTCTCCTGGAACTGAGCCCTTCCAGCTCCACGCGTGACCTTCGAAGCATCAGAGAGGCGGGCTGTAAAAGTGCCCCAGCTCCAAGTCTGAGGAGGAGGGCGGGGGCGGCTGAGACCCTGGGGGACTTGGCCCTCCACATGTGAACACTAGCACCCTGTCCAGATCCTCTGGGGTCACCAGGACCCACCACAGGAGCTGCGCTTTCCCCAAAGTCAGGGGAAGAGCAGGCCTGGGCCCCGAACTGAGAGTGAGGGACCCAGTGGGTGGGGGCGATCCCGGGATCCAGAGGAGCCTCTGGGCTGCAGAGCCAGCCTGCAGCACCGTCTCCACCCGGACTGTTCCAGAGGGGCCTGTGCTGTCCAGTCTCTGCTCTGCAAGCTCGACCCCCGTCACTGCCCAGTGGACGAAGAAGGTTCCCGAGAGCCTCCATCACCAGACTCCAGCAGCCTTGCCTGCAGACCAGCTTCGCCGAGCAGTCTGACCCGTGTCATCACCACTGAAGCAGTGAAGGACCCCCTGGACAGCCTGGGCGCCCACGGGACCCAGGAGATCATCTGCCCGGGAGTCCCAGCCGGGCCTCGGGAGCCTGGGCACGAGCCGGCAGGAGGGCCCACAGCCGCCAGCACAGCCGCGGCTTCCTGGGGGCCCACCCCCCACCTCTACCTGGAGCTGCGCCAAACCTAGCCCAGCCAGGCTAGGGGCCCTGCGCCCAGGGAGCGGTCCTCCCGTCAACAGGACGGGCTTCCGGCCCCAGACCCGGCCCAGGCATCCCTCACGAGAGCCATGCGGCTCCCCTGCGGACCCTCCAGAGCCACACAGACGGCCAGCCCACGTCCGTGAGGGCGGATTCTGAACTGGGAAGAAATCCCTTCCTTTGATGAGGCGTGGCCCCCCTCCGCCCTCCACAGCAGGGAGGCTCCCGATGACAGACCCTCCCCCACCGCCACCCTGCCGCGGTCTCAGCCGCGACCTTCTCTGAGTCGCCCCACGCCGTGGCCTCCAGGGGCCAGGAACCCTTCACAGGCTGCTCGGACGGCGGAAACGCAGCCCGAGGGCTGGGGTCACTGCAGGGCATGTTCCCAGCTATTTTAAACTGAATGGCAGGTACTTTCTATAGAAGGAACAGGGGTGGACTCTTCTCTTGCTCCATGGTTTCTGCCACTAATAGTGAAATCTGTCTTCAAAAATCTAATAAAACTCAGTAATAAAGCTTTGGTAGATTATATATTTATAGCTTTCTGGGTTAGAACTCTTCAGAAGCTGGCTGGCGGGTTGGGTTTGTTACCAGCTGCACAGTAACCTATACGAGGCGTCCGTCACAGGAAGGGGACAGGTTCTCACACCGCGGGCTGGACGCACCAAGCATTCCTGGGACCCGCTGTCTGTGGGGGGCTCACTTTAACCACACGCTGTTACTCAGACACTCCTGCAGCCTCGAGTGCACTCCAGCACCTGGATCCAACCTCCAGGGCCCGGGGGAGGGGTCTCGCGGGCCCGGGGGAGGGGTCTCGCGGGCCTTGGGGTCTGTGGGCACTTGTGCTGAGCAGGGTCGGCCAGCGCTGGAGTGGCTTCCTCAGGAGGTTGAGCTGGTCCCTGAGAGTCCGCAGCTGCCTGCCCTCCCTGGGGTCCCCTGGACGACCCCCCTGGCCTGACAGCACCATCAGGGCAGGCGATGGGAGGCAGGTCCAGAATCAGCTCACGACCACACTCACCCCCCAGGGAACACACTGACGTTTGCGGGAAGGAGGCAGTCAGCCTGGTGCCCTCTGGGGCCTGCGGGGCAGCTCAGGACAGGGGTACGCTCACCTACAGGCATGGGGGTCCAGGTGGTGCTGGGGATGGGCAGTCTTGCTTCCCCCGCCTGCCCTCCCAGCAGGGCTCCCCGGCCCAGGGTCCTCGGCGGGGGCCCCCAGGCTCACAGGACGCCCGGGGCCTGTTCCTCAGTGGTCACAGCTTGGCGCTCTTCCTGCTGGTTCTCTGAGGCCCCGATGCCCCTTCCGTCCCCCCGGCTCCCTGCCGGGCACAGGGAGCCAGCTGAGCCCACACGCCCTTGTCCAGAGACCAGCAATGGACCGCTATTTCCAGAAACCTTAGATAGTCACACTGTCCAACAGGAGTGAGGGCCTCCCGAAACCCCCTGGAGTTGCTCCTGACAGGGGTGACGGGCACCATCAGAAAGAAAGGCCTACACCCCCAAACCCGGTCCTGCAACAGCTTTTCAGAATCCTGCAAGAAGGACTGGACGATCTGGAGACGATCATCCTGTTGAAGAGAACCTGGGCCCGGCTGGGCGAGGGTGGGGGACAGTCTGATCCCAGGAGATGACAGTGAGGCTCCCGCGGCGTTTAGCCCGTCAGAGCACCTGGGCCTCTCAGGTGGAGGGAACCGGCTCCCGGTGGCAGGCAGCCTGGAGGACCTGACCTGGGGCTGCTCCAGGGCTGCTCAGGGAGCCCCTGCCCCCGCGCCCCCAGCCGCCTCGTTTTCAGCTCCTCACTGAAGTGCTGAGGCCTTAGATGTCGACGGCAGGACAACAGAGACAAGATGAGGGAAGAGACCTTCCCAGGGGACGTCTGTGGAACCAGCTTCATCTTCTCATCTCCGCGCCATGGGGAGGACCAGCCGCTTGGAGACCGAGCCTGGCTCCCCGAGGTGTGGGAAGCCTTCCACAGAGGAATCCTGAAGCGGGCAAAGGCTGATTTAAAGTGACTTTTGATTGTCACGAAGCCTTTTCGGATTCTGTTTTGGAAGGCTGGGCCCCTGGGGACCACAGCTGCTAAGACTTGGATTCACATCATCTGATCGACGTACCAGAGGCGCCCCAAACCACAGCAGGGCTTGTCCCTCATCCTGCCACTGCCTCATCCACCCAGGTCCACCCGGATCTTGGTCTTTTCTGCCTCATCCACCCCAGGTCCACCCGGATCCTGGTCTACACTGCCTCATCCACCCCAGGTCCACACAGATCCTGGTCTGCTTTGCCTCATCCACCCCAGGTCCACCCGGATCCTGGTCTGCTCTGCCTGGTCCACCCCAGGTCCACCTGGATCCTGGTCTGCTCTGCCTCATCCACCCCAGGTCCACCCGGATCCTGCCCAGGTCCACACAGATCTTGGTCTGCTCTGCCTCATCCACCCCAGGTCCACCCGAATCCTGGTCTGCTCTGCCTGGTCCACCCCAGGTCCACCCAGATCCTGGTCTGCTCTGCCTCATCCACCCCAGGTCCACCCTGATCCTCGTCTGCTCTGCCTCATCCACCCCAGGTCCACCCGGATCCTGGTCTACACTGCCTCATCTGCCCCAGGTCCACGCGGATCCTGGTCTGCTCTGTCTCATCCACCCCAGGTCCACCCGAATCCTGGTCTGCTCTGCCTGGTCCACCCCAGGTCCACCCGGGTCCTGGTCTGCTCTGCCTCATCCACCCCAGGTCCACCCTGATCCTCGTCCGCTCTGCCTCATCCACCCCAGGTCCACCCGGATCCTGGTCTACACTGCCTCATCTGCCCCAGGTCCACGCGGATCCTGGTCTGCTCTGTCTCATCCGCCCCAGGTCCCCCCCGGATCCTGGTCTACTCTGCCTCATCCGCCCCAGGTCCCCCCGGATCCTGCTCTGCTCTGCCTCATCCGCCCCAGGTCCACCTGGATCCTGGTCTACACTGCCTCATCCGCCCCAGGTCCCCCCGGATCCTGGTCTACTCTGCCTCATCTGCCCCAGGTCCACCCGGATCCTGGTCTACACTGCCTCATCCACCCCAGGTCCATGCAGATCCTGGTCTACACTGCCTCATCCACCCCAGGTCCACCCGGATCCTGGTCTACACTGCCTCATCCGCCCCAGGTCCACCCGGATCCTGGTCTACACTGCCTCATTCGCCCCAGGTCCACCCAGATCCTGGTCTACACTGCCTCATCCGCTGCAGGTCCACCCGGATCCTGGTCTACACTGCCTCATCTACCCCAGGTCCACCCGGATCCTGGTCTGGTCTGTCTCATCCACCCCAGGTCCACCCAGATCCTGGTCTACACTGCCTCATCCACCCCAGGTCCACCTGGATCCTGGTCTGCGCTGCCTCATCTGCCCCAGGTCCACCCGGATCCTGGTCTACACTGCCTCATCTGCCCCAGGTCCAGGCGGATCCTGGTCTGCTCTGTCTCATCTGCCCCAGGTCCACCCGGATCCTGGTCTACACTGCCTCATCCACCCCAGGTCCACCCGGATCCTGGTCTGCGCTGCTCACAGTCGGGTGGGGAGGAGGTGTCTGGGGAGCCCTGTCTCCAGCCCCACATGGAGCAGATGTGGGAAGAGGGAGGTTGTTCTATACAGTTGGGGCTGAATTGTGCCCAGACTGCCTGGGACACGGGGAGAGGCTCTGAACCTGCAAACCCGGGATGTGGGGCAGCTTTGGCTGACGCCGACTTCTCGGGGCTCTTTACTTCAGGGTTCTGCCTGAAAGCCATGACTCAGCAGCTCCCTCTGCAGGAGCTGGTACAGACCACCTGTCACCGCGAGGGGAACCAGGTGGCGGCTCAGCTCCGGCCACGTGCACATGTGGCTGCAGCCCCCACACGAGCACAGGTCGGGGGTCTGAAGTGCCACACTGGGCACCGTCCTTGTTTCCTTTGACCGTCGCTGGCGCCGGCCACCCCAACCCGCCCTCAGCCTCGGGGCACTCCTGCTGCTCTCAGACCCCATACCCTCTGCCCCAGGCCGCGCCTGTGCCCCTCACATTCCCACCACAACGCTGGGCGGCTTGAGTCCCTTTGGAGGAATTTAGACAGTGAGGCTCTCTGTGTGTGGTGTGTAAACTGTGAGTACAGTATGTGAGTGTGATGTGTGGTGTATAAGTGTGTAGGGTGTGAGTGTGGTGTGTGTGATGTGTAGTGTATGAGTGTGCAAAGTGTGAGTGTGGTGTGTGAGTGTGAACTGTGTGGTGTGTGAGTGTGTAGGGCATGGGTGTGATGTGTGAGTGTGTAAGGTATGGCGTGTAAGGTGTGGGTGTATTGTGTGTGTAAGGTGTGAGCATGGTGTGAGAAGTGTGGTGTGTGTGTGAAAGGTATGGATGTGTACAATGTGACGTAATGTGTGAGTGTGTAAGGTATGGGTGTGTATGGTGTGAGTGTGGTGTGTGAATGTGTAAAGTGTGACTGTGTAATGTGTGAATGTGGAGTGTGGTGTGTGAATGCAAGGTGTGAGTGTGCAAGGCACGAGGTGCAAGGCATGAGTGTGGTGTGTGTAGGGCGTGCCTGTGTAAGGTATGAGCATGGTGTGTGAATGTGAAACAAAGTGTATGAGTGTGTAAGATTTGGGAGTGAGTGGTGTGTGTGTAAGGCATGAGTGTGTAAGGTGTGTGGTGTGAATGTGAAGTGTGAGTGTGTAAGGTATGGGTGTGTATGGTGTGAGTGCGGTGTGTAAGGTATGAGTGTGCAAGGCTTGAGTGTGCAAGGTGTGTGTAAGGCATGAGTGTGTAAGGTGTGTGTAACATGTGAGCATGTTGTGTGAGTGTGAAACATGGTGTGTGAATATGTAATGCGTGAGTCTGGTGCATGAATGTGTGGTGTGTGTGATGTGTGAGTGTGTGAGGTGTGAGTATGTAAGGTTGAGGGTGTAAGGTTTGGGTGTGTACGGTGTGACTATGAGGTATGTAAGGTGTGACTGTGGTGTGTGTGTAAGGTGTGAATGTGTGAGGTTTGGGTGTGTGAGGTGTGGGTGTAGTGTGAGTGTGTAATGCGTGAGTGTGCAAGGTGTGTGCTTGGTATATGGGTGTGTTATGTGTGGGTGCGGTGTGAGTGTGTAAGCTGTGAGCGTGTACGATTGAGTGTGTAAGCTGTGAGTGTGGCATGTGAATGTGAAGTGAGGTGCGTGAGTGTGTAAGGTGTGAGTGTGGTGCATGAGTGTGTAAGATGTGAGCGTGGTGTATGAAGTATGGTGTGTGGGGGCGTGAGTGTGTAAGGTATGTGTGTATGGTTTAGTGTGTAAGGTGTGAACGTGGGGTGTGTGAACCGTGGGGTGTGTGTAAGGCATGAGTGTGTAAGGTGTGGGTGTGAAACGAGTGTGTGAGGCATGAGTGTGTACGGTTGAGTGTGTAAGCTGTGAGCATGGTGTGTGAGTGTGAAGTGAGGTGTGTGTGTAACGTGTGAGCGTGGGCACATGCACAGACAGAACCTCCCGTCCGTGTGGCCCCCAGGCCCGCTGGCCTCCCTGGTCTGGGGGTCCCTGTGGCGCCCCGCAAGGCGCCGGCCGCTGGTTCCTCACTGCCTTGGCCCGGCCGCCGCGAGCGGTTGCAGAGACGGCAGAGCAAGCCCCGACCTCCGCGGAAGGAGAGGAAGAGGAAGCCGGGGTCTAGCCTGGAGCTCAGTCCCGGCCCCTCCGGTCGACCAAACCGACCCCATGACTGGGCGCCGGGCCCCCGCTGGTCCCTATTCATGCCCGGCTTGGTGGGAACTGTGCCCTTTGAGCCCGAAGTGCCCGTGGACAAGTTACAGAGGCCACGGGTGCTCTGCAGAGGCTCAGTGGCCAGCGGGCGACGTGGCGGCTTCTTCTTCAGAGCCTTTTACTACAACCTCCTGAGAAGGTGCGTTTGACCTGCCGGCTCTGGCCTGGGTGGAGAGGCGGGGGTCCTGCAGCACTGCCCCCCACGGCGGCCCCCGGGGCCTGCCAGGCAGCATGGGGGCTTCCAGCCGGGACCCTCGCTCACGGCCACATGGTCCCGCGTGGCACTTCCCTGCCCACGAGCACTTGGGTGAGGCCGTGTTCAGAGGCCAAGGACTGGCCCTTCCAGCCCTGCCCCCACGGCATCCTGGCCCATGACGCCCACCTTCCCCGCTCAGCCAGTGCCCACTTGTGGCCTCCCTGAGCCAGGGCCCCTCACCCAGCCCTGCTCGGCAGGCTCGGCCCCCGGGGGTCTTTCTGAAGAGGGGGGGCCGGGAAGGCTCCCTCCTGGAGCAGGTGACACCCCATCCCACGGCTGGGGGAGAGGCTCAGAGAAGAACCTGCATGACCTCCGACCCTTCCTCCTCCCAGTTGCCACCCCCAGTTCTCCTGGCCCTGCCAAGCTCCCCTGAGTCCGGGAATGGGGCCTGATCCCGTGCAGCTCCGGGTCCCCCGTGCAGCTGACGTCCGGTTTGCAGGGGCTGGTTTTCTGTCCGAGGGGGTGTCCAAAAGCAACGCCCCCTCACAGACTCCGCAGGACTGACACCCACCGGTAATGGACTTACTTTTTCCGAATTTCTCCTTCCTGCAGAAATAAAATGAAATCCATATGCAGAATAAAATATTCATGCACAGCTTTTTATTAGGTTGCGAGCTGGCGAGATGAAGAATGGCACTGTGTCTGAAGGCAGTGCCGTGGAGACCGTGCCCCAGGGGCCGTGGGGCGTCGGTCCCGGGGCTGCCTGAGAACGCTGGCAGGCAGCCAGGACGGTGTCCGCCAGAGCTGGGCATCCGCACGGCCCAGCAGCTCAAACACAGCGACTCCTGAAATCCGCAGAAAGTCGACTCCTGCCCTCGTGAAGTCCTGGCACGTGCAGAGCCGTCTGGAGCCCCCAGTGCATCCAGTGCCTGTGGCGTCACCGGGGTTACGCGCTCCCACCACGTGGGACCCAGCACGGGGCTGCGAGTCTCCCAGACCCACCAGTGCAGCCTGAAGCCGCCCGCGCTGGGCCTCCAGCTGCCCCCAGCTCGCCAGCCACCCTTGGCGTGAGCCCAGCCCCCCTGCGGAATGCTCCCCCAGCGGGGGGAATGATCCATCCTGCTGGATCAGGACCCAGGGGTCAGGAACGCCGCCTGGGCCCTCAGACCCCGGGGCCAGCCGTGGCTGTGACAGCCGCTCCTCCCTGAGCCTCCACCCGATGAGGAACGTGCCTGGTACCCTGGAGGCCTGAGGAATGAGGGCATTTGAGGAGCTTCCACCTGAGGTCGCGGGTCCTGAGATCTGCAGACAGGCTGGGTGTTCACATCTCTTCCCCAGGGCAGGGCAGGCAGGGCAGGCGCACCTCCATGGGGTGCCAGCAGCCAGAGCTGCCGGCACGGGCACCCAGCGGGGGGAAGGGCCCAGGCTCCCCGTCGGGCAGAGCCTGCCGCATCGACCTGCAGCAGGTCCCGTGGGAGAATCACCCGGCTACGGGACCTTAGGGACCGTGAGGACAGAGTCGTGACCAGAGGCCTGTCTTGAGTGGAGCTCAGGAACATTCCAGTCATTTACAAAGGCCAATAGTTTCCTTCTGTAGGCGGCCCAGCCTTGCTCAGGGCCTGGGGGGCGCTTGGGGAGGCCAGCTGATCTCAGGGGACCCTTCCACCTGAGGGCCATCCGCACAGGACCAGCGTGGCCCCAGGGTGCGGGGGCCTTCCCTACTGCAGGGCCAGGCTGGGCTCCACCCACAGAGCCTCAGCGCATCTGGACCACAGGGTCCCGCTCACACTGCAGGTGGGGCAGCAGGGGCCGGGATGAGGGCCCCGTCTTCCTGCACACGTGGGTTCTGCAAGTCCCCCCCACCCCTGAGACCCGTCTTAGAGCAGCAGCCTCACCTGCATCCGGGGCCTTGCTGGATTCCACCTGCTCCCTGACCTTTCCGGCCCAGGTCTTGTGCCTACACCCCTCCCCTGCTCCCCCGATGCCCCAACTCACTGTGGTTTCATCAGGAGGTTTTGTCTGCGGCCAGTGCTCCCACCGCCTCCCCTTCCCCAGAGTCCGAGGACAGAGGGAGGTGGGGGGAAGCCAGCGGCCAGGGGTCCTGTCTTTCCCGGAGAGGCCGAGACTAGACAACTCATGGAGCGTAACAACACCTGACAAGTCTTATTTTTTAATGTGTCCACTCAGGCTGCAAAAGGGCCTTATGTAACCCAGGCTGGTGTGCTTACTAAATTCGGTGAACCTTAGAGAGGAGAGGGAGGCGGGGAGGGGAGAGACAGGGAGAGACAGGGAGAGACAGTGAGGGGAGAGACAGGGATCGAGGGAAGGGAGAGACAGGGAGAGACAGGGAGTGAGGGCGGCGCCTCCAGGGCTGGGCCCGCACAGGCCCTTGGCCACCTGTCAACAGTGTCCCCCAGGGGTGGGGTCACCCTGCTGGTGACAGTCATGGTCCCCCGGGGGTGGGGTCACCTCTGCCTGTGACGCCCCTGACTTGTGGGGAGAGCTCTGTCCCAGCCAGCTGGGCTCGCCCTGGTGCTCCTGGGGCGGGGGGAGCCTGTGAGTGGAGCCGGGCGATTCCTGGTGGGGCCGCTTCTCTGTCTGAAGTTGGGGACAGCCTCTGGCACCCAGTGGGCTTCTGGTCATCGGTACCCCAGCTGGTGTGGCCCCTCTGAGGCGATGGCCTGCAGGTAGCTGGGCCTCTGTCCCTGATGGAGGGGCTGGGCATCTGGTGGGCTGGGGCCCAGTGAGGGGCTGTGCCTGAAGGTGTCACAGGCAGCAGACCCCCAGGTCTCGGTCAGCACCCCTTCAGGGCCAGGACGGATGGGCAGGGCTTGCACCCTGGTGCTTCAGCCGGAGTCTTGGCCCCAGATGGCAGCTGAAACAGGCCACGACCCCACACAGGATGGGCTTGGTCACCACCGAGACCTGGTGGCCCTGAGTCCAGCCCAGCCCACAGCCTTGTGTACCCAGCTCCCCCAAAACACATGTCACTGGAGCAAAAAAAATCACTCAACCTAAAAATAAGAGAAAATGACTTTCATAAATGAACAGAGCATAACACTATCAAGTGGCTTAACATACAGCTTATTCAGCCTCAGAAGTCGAGCAGAAAGACACTGAGGTGAAAAAAATTTGAAGACACAAAGGCCAAATTTCTTAAACCTGATGAAAAACATAAATTTACAAACCCAAGAAACCTGGGAGGGTAATACCAAGGCCCTGCTCCATAGGCCCCAAATTAACCAATTATTGTAATCAATCAACCGAATAATTAATTATGCTAATTGTTTAAATTATGGTACAGTTCAGGTTTGACTTTTCCAAGCCAAGTAACTGGAATTCTATTTTTTCTGAGCGTGACACAGGCACGTGATGAAGTAACATACACTCTTTCCTGTTTGGCTAGTGAACCGTCCGAGGCTGCCCCCTTGGCTAATACCTCTGGCTGCAGAGTTTATAGACTTTCACTGTAATTGTAGAGTTTGCAGTGGTCAGGTCCCTTCCAACAAAGTTCAAATACAGTTTTTCTTGATGTTTCCTCCAGTAAAGGGAGTCTCCGGCTTCTGCTCTATGGGGCACCTGGTCTTCTGGAGGGCACAGAGGCACAGAGGTTTGGGGGCCTGAGGGGAAGAGGCTTTGAATCCTGCATCCGTGCCTGACAGCCGGACCGAGTCGTGACGGGGCGTCTCCCTCGGGAGGCAGGGAGGCGGCCGGGCTCCTGAGAAGCGGCGTCAGGGGTCACGGAGTGACAAGAGCGCTTCTGTGGAAACAGAGGGGCAGAGCTCAGCCACTGGAGCCAGAGGGGCAGAGCTCAGCCACTGGAGCCAGAGGGGCAGAGCTCAGCCACTGGAGCCAGAGGGGCAGAGCTCAGCCACTGGAGCCAGAGGGGCAGAGCTCAGCCACTGGAGCAGACCACAAACCCGGTTTCCGGGTCTGCGAGCGGCGGTGGCAGACCTCCTGCGTCTGACCTCGAAGCCCCGCTTGAAGGCGGGGTGGACGCAGCCCCCCGTGGGTTCTCCTGCTGCAGCACACCACAGCATCACAGGCTCCTCGCGCCCTGAGAGGCCCGCCCAGAGGAGGTGGGAGGCTTACCACGCGTCAGCTCCCGCGTGTGGAGGGGGGCGGTCAGGTTCTCAGCGACTCCAGGCCGGAAACGTGGAAGGGCAGCTGCAAACACTGGTTTGGAGAGCCATGGGCAGACATTTGGGGAAACATTTGGGATTTGGGGGTCGGTCCAGTTTGCAGGGAGATGACGAAACCTTGGAGACGGCCAGTGGACTGGGTCTGATAACAGGCATACAATCGTTTTCTACTGAAACACAGTTTTCAGTAAAACCAGAACCCATCTTCACCAAGGATAATCACAGTGAGACTAATTTGTTTGCAAAATAAGTCTCGTCTCATTGAACTTGGCCCAATTATTGACACAAGTGCAGGAGGAACAGTGATTCTTTGTATAACCTCAACTCGACATGAGCTTTAGC
The DNA here is from genome assembly GCF_029407905.1 of Bubalus kerabau. Taxonomy (NCBI): domain Eukaryota; kingdom Metazoa; phylum Chordata; class Mammalia; order Artiodactyla; family Bovidae; genus Bubalus; species Bubalus kerabau. The sequence goes on along the minus strand of NC_073645.1, from coordinate 53,657,224 downwards.
AGCATCAAGGAGCTGTACTGGGTCTGTGAAGGCAGTGATGAGAAATCTCAGATCAGACAATTAAAAGCCTCTCCAGGGACTTCCCTGGAGGTCCAGGGGTTAAGACTCCTCGCTTCCACTGCGGGTGGTACAGGCTCCAGCCCTGGTTGGGGAACTTAAGATCCTTCATGTCGTGCAGTGCAGCCAGAAAAATAAAAACCTGTCCAGGTTAGGAAGCCAAGCCAAGGACTCACCCAATTGTGTCCTATTATAAGTAGAACAATTTTTTATTTAATTTATATAAATCTCTATATTGCCATGAACATAAGAATATTCAGTAAGAGTTTCTGAATTCTGGAGGGATCAGGCCGGGAGGGGTTCTCCTGGTGGCTCAGTGGTAGAGAATCTGCCTGCCAACGCAGGATCCATCCCTGGGTTGGGAAGGTCCCCTGGAGGAGGAAATGACAACCCGCCCCAGTATTCTTGCCTGGAGAACCCCGTGGACATTGGAGCCTGGCGATCTACGGCCCATGGGGCAGCAAAGACTCAGACACAACTGAGAGACTGAGCATGCAGGCAGGGAGACAGGGAAATGTTTCATTTCTTTTTATACAAAAGCATGCTTTACCAAATTGCTATAAGTTACAGATGAAAAAAAAAAAAAAGAGAAAATAGATTCTGCAGATCTGGAGGACTAAACGTCAAAGACCCAACAACATGTCAAAGAAAAAGTTATAAAAATTATAATCGTCCTCATCAGCTCATTCAACTAATTCTTTTTTAAAAGTATTTATTTATTGGGCTGCACCAGGTCTGTGTTGTGGCAGGTGGGTGCCTTAGTTGCGGTGCGTGTACTCCTAGCTACGGCGTGGACAATCTAGTTCCCTGACCAGGGATCAGACACCTGCCCCCCGTCCCCCGTCCCCGCCCCGTGGGAGCACGGAGTCTCAGCCGCTGCACCACCAGGGAAGTTCCAGGTAATCAGTTGTTGTTTTGCTCACTTTGAGGTTGGCAGTTTCATGAATCAGTTTCCCCTTAAGAGTTTTAGCAATTCTTTCTAAGTTCAATGGTATAACCTGTAAAGTTACCAGAAGCCTATATTCTACAGTACTTGTCAGAGTTCTTTCTGTGAAGAGCCTTGCGGATGAAGCACTGTTTCCCGTTGCTGATTAGAAACATTTTCAGAAAAAAACCGTCTGGACCTGGGCTTTTGCTCACTGGAAGATTTTTGATTACAGTTTCAATTTCCGTACTTGTGATGAGTCTGTTAAGATTTTCTATTTCTTCCTGATCGAGTTTTGGAAAGTTGTACTTTTCTAAGAATTTGTCCATTTCTTCCACGTTGTCCATTTTATTGGCATATAATTGTTGATAGTACTCTCTTATGATCCTTTGTATTTCTGTATTGTCTGTTGTGATCTCTCCATTTTCATTTCTAATTTTATTGATTTGATTTTTCTCCCTTTGTTTCTTGATGAGTCTGGCTAATGGTTTGTCAATTTTATTTATCCTTTCAAAAAACCAGCTTTTGGTTTTGTTGATTTTTTCCTATGATCTCTTTTGTTTCTTTTGCATTTATTTCTGCTCTAAGTTTTAAGATTTCTTTCCTTCTACTAACCCTGGGGTTCTTCATTTCTTCCTTTTCTAGTTGCTTTAGGTGTAGAGTTAGGTTATTTATTTGACTTTTTTCTTGTTTCTTGAGCTGTGCCTGTATTGCTATGAACTTTCCCCTTAGGACTGCTTTTACCGTGTCCCACAGGTTTTGGGTTGTTGTGTTTTCATTTTCATTCGTTTCTATGCAAATTTTGATTTCTTTTTTGATTTCTTCTGCGATTTGTTGGTTATTCAGCAGCGTGTTGTTCAGCCTCCATATGTTGGAATTTTTAATAGTTTTTCTCTTGTAATTGAGATCTAATCTTACTGCATTGTGGTCAGAAAAGATGCTTGGAATGATTTCTATTTTTTTGAATTTACCAAGGCTAGCTTTATGGCCCAGGATGTGATCTATCCTGGAGAAGGTTCCATGTGCGCTTGAGAAAAAGGTGAAATTCATTGTTTTGGGATGAAATGTCCTATAGATATCGATTAGGTCTAACTGGTCTATTGTATCGTTTAAAGTTTGTGTTTCCTTGTTAATTTTCTGTTTAGTTGATCTATCCATAGGTGTGAGTGGGGTATTAAAGTCTCCCACTATTATTGTGTTATTGTTAATTTCTCCTTTCATACTTGTTAGCATTTGTCTTACATACTGCGGTGCTCCCAGAAAAAAAAAAACAACAAAAACGAGTGAAATAGTAACTTGAACAACAAAAGGTGTAAAAACAGCCATGGCTAAGAATCTAGTAAAGAAAACGATGTGACTGGCAAGTAAATTCGGTTATTTCTGTGACATACTTAATATTTTAAAATAATAATTGGAAATATGACTGATTATATGGACAGTAAGGACATTAACAAACGTTTAGGAATTCTACATGTTCTTTCGGAATATTAGTAACAGTGGCTCGGATGGTGAATAACCTGCGTGCAGCGCAGGAGAGCCAGGTTCCATCACTGGGTCAGCAAGGTCCCCGAGAGAAGGAAATAACAACCCACTCCAGTTTTCCTGCCTGGAAAATCCCACGGAGAGAGGAGCCTGGTGGGCTACAGTCCATGGGATTGCAAAAGAGTCGGACACGGCTGAGGGCTGAGCACACATATCACTTAAAGTTTTCTTTGGGAGTTTCGTGTGAGGTTTATTGCTGGGCCTCCGATCTCTGTTATTGCTGTTGCTATGGTTACCCCCTTTTCTCCTAACCGGCCGTCTTCCAACGGGCAGTCTGAGGATTGCTACAATCCACTCTGCAGCTGGCCTTCTGGGATCCTCTTGTTTGTAACAGTGTCCCAGGAGTGCGCAGGCGTGGAACCACATCACCCTGAAATGGCAGTGGCCTTTACCTCTCTCCTCATTCTGACACCTCTTATGCCTTCCCTTTGTCAAATGACGTCCAGGTGGTGAGGACCACTCCAGGATAGTCCAGTATCCTGGAGAATCCCATGGACAGAGGAGCCTGGCTGGCTCCAGTCCATGGGGTTGCACAGAGTCGGACACAACTGAGTGACGAACACTTTCATTTTCACCTTTTCACTCCACGCCAATATAATCTAAAGAAGGTTATTAATCATTGTTTCTACTGGACAATGTTCTCCTTGTCATTTAACAGATCAAATCAGCCTGATTAGTTCAACATCCTCTCTATAAGGAGAGAGAACAAATCTCCTGAGATTTCCCACACTCTGGAAAATCCCAGAGATAATTTGAGGCCAAAGAGACTCCATTTAGAACTTGATTTGGGGAAGTTTGTTAAAATGTCAGTTGCTCACTCGTCCAACTCTTTGCAACTTATGGACTGCTCTGTCCATGGAATTTTCCAGGCAAGAATACTGAAGTGGGTTGCCATTTTCTCCTCCAGGGGGTCTTCCCGACCCAGGAATCGAACCTGGGTCTCCTACATTGCAGGAAGACTCTTCAGCATCTGAGCCACCTTAACGTGGAAACACGGAATGTAAACTGGTGCAGCCTCTGCGGAAACAGTGCGGAAATCCCTCAACAAGCTGAAAGGAGGGTGCATGTGACCCAGCAGCCCCGCTTCTGGGAGTTGATGTTGATTCTATGTGATGAGGTGACTCTGGGAAGGTCCCCGAGGCTGGAGGGCGGTTTCCGGGGAACCCACCGGGAGCGGAGATGGATATCAGGACCCCCACAGCGCCACAGGGCTGCCTGGTGGGCGTGCGAGCCCCACTCCTCACACAGTGAATCGTGCAGGTTTACGATTGCTATTACTAAAATCTTGAAATAAACTTGAACTAGGACTTCAGCCACTCCAAAGCTCTCCTTTCCCCGAATGTGAAATCGCTGTGCAGTTGGTTGAATGTCGTCCCAAAGAAGGACTGTCTGCATCCTGGCCTCTGGTCCCCGTGGACGTGACTTTGTGGACGTGACAAATGCGATTCAGGGCCTGGAGATAAGATGGTCCTGGGTTTAGGGTGGACCCTAAATCCAGCCACTGGCATCCTCCTGAGAGGAAGGGGAGGAGGATCTGAGACAGAGATGCGACAGAGCGGGCGTCCCATGATGACGGGGCAGAGGCAGGAGGGATGTGGTCACTGGCTGGGGATGCCCGGGGCCCCGGGAGCTGCGGGAGGTGGGAAGGAGCCTCTTGCAGCCTCAGTGGGGTCAGGGCCTCATGTGCACTTTGCCCTGGGAGGCTGTCAGCTTGTGCTGGTCTGCAGGGCGGCCCCGGGAGGCCAACGCGTGGACACCCATCCCCCCGGCCCACCTCCCTTCTGACCTGAAGCTCTGGGGGTGTTCCTGGAGTCACGGAGCCTGGGGAGGTGTGGGGGGGACCTTGGGGTCACGTCCATTCAGAGGCGACTTTGTGCCCAGGAAGTGAAACCCAGCCTCCTCCCCGCCCCCAACCCCGTGAGGACCCAGGACACCCCCCACAGGGCAGAGGGAAGGACAGACCCCTTGAACAGGCGTCCGCAGAAGCCAGTGGGGCTCAGAGTCACTCGGGAGAGTGGCCTGAGCAAAACCGACACACACAAAATGGGTAACAGAGCTCTCATATTTTTCACTTTCAGTCGCCGGCATTCACAAGCACTTCATTACGTCTGCACTTTGGGAGGAAGGTCATTTAAATTTTAATTTCAGTCTCAGGACAGAGGGCTGCTGCTCTACTTTTGTTCTTGGAAAAGATTGGGAGCGCCTCACCAAGAGAAAAGCCATGCTCTTCATCAATAATGGAATGCAGGCAAACCACTGAGGCTGAATTTTTCAAGCTTCCATGAGTATTTCCATAAATAATGAGAGACCCTCAGACGGCCATGCCCGGGCCATCGGGGCCGGGCCGCCCTCTCCCTGACCCTCCTGATGCTGTTTGTTTAAAACTAAGGCCAGAGCTGGTTTCATCCCCCAATTCACCGAAGACAGACATGGGTGAAGGTGACACCAGAGAGCCGTCTGTCATGAGCTCATCGGCCGTCCTCAGCAGACAGGGTGACGAGGCAGGCCTCGGGCTGGGGCAGCTGCGGGGCGTGGGCCACAGCTTCCATCGCCCGAGTGCTCCGAGGGGCCTGGTGGAAGCCGGCACCTCCCGCCTCCCCTGGGCGGGCCCCCATCCTGCACGCGAGTCCATACACCGCCCCCAGCCCTGCTGTCAAGAGTCAACCGTATGTCTCCAAAGTAAAACTGAGTGCACTTGGCCAGCTCTTAAACACACATACACCCCTCCCGTTGGTATTATTGCTGGAGTTACCTGTGACTTACAGCCTAATTTATCAGTTTGCCGTTGCTGTTCAGTCACTCAGTCATGTCCAACTCTTTGCGACCCCATGGCCCGCCAGGCTCCTCTGTCCATAGCATTTCCCAGGCAAGAACATTGGAGTGGGTTGCCATTTCCTACTCCAGGGGATCCTCCCAACCCAGGGATGGAACCCGAGTCTCTTGCGTTGGCAGGTGGATTCCTTACCGTCTAAGCCACCTCCAGCCTTTCAGTTACTTCAGGGAGGATTGATATCTTTGTAATCCTGGGTCTTTTCATCCAGGAATACGGCAGTTCTTTGTTTTTTCCAGTCTTCTTTTTGGATCTTCAGTGGCGTTTAAAGGCTTCCTCAGTGGACCTAGGTAAGCAAGTGCTGGTTGCCCAGTCGTGTCTGACTCTTTGCGACCGCATGGACTGTAGCCCACCAGGCTCCTCTGTCCTTAGAATTCTCCAGGCAAGAACACTGGAGTGGGTGGTCGTTCCCTTCCCCGGGTGGAAGCCCATTCCCTTCCTGACCCAGGGGGTAAGGAATCCTTCTGCCAGTGCAGGAGACATTGAAGTAAAGAGATGCGGGTTTGATCCCTGGGTCGGGAAATTCCCTGGAGGAAGAAATGACAGTCTTCCTGCCTGGAGAATCCCCACGGACAGAGGAGCCTGGCGGGCCACAGGCCACGGGGTCACCAAGAGTCAGACACGACTGAGGGTCTGAGCACGCATAGCATTTAAAGTTTTCTTTGGGGATTTCTCCCCTCTTTCATCTGTCTAATGCAACATAGATGTGAACGCATAAAACGTAATGTAGATAACATCCGACCTCTGTTATCGCTGCTGTTGTGCTCACCGTAAACCGGGCTACTTTCCCATTTTCTCCTAACTGGCCTTTTCCAGTAGGAAGTCTGTGGATTGTTACAATCCACTCTGCAGCTAGCCTTGTGGAATCCTTTTATTTGTAACAGCGTCCCTGGAGTGTGCAGCTATGGAACCACACCACTCTGAAATAGTGATTTTTACCTTTTTTCTCATTTTGACCTCTTATTCCTTCCTTTTGCCAAATGACGTCAAGGTGGTGAGGAACTCTGTCATGTTCTGACTTAATGACTAATAGCCCCCATTAAACGGTATGCTTCCCTGATGGCTCAGCTGGTAAAGAATCCGCCTGCAATGTGGGAGATTTGGGTTTGATCCCTGGGTTGGGAAGATCCCCTGGAGAAGGGAACAGCTACCCACTCCAGTATTCTTGGGTTTCCCTTGTGGCTCAGCTGGTAAAGAATCCACCTGCAGTGTGGGAGACCTGGGTTTGATCCCTGGGTTGGAAAGATCCCCTGGAGAAGGGAAAGGGCTACCCACTCCAGTATTCTGGCCTGGAGAATTCCATGGACTGTATAGTCCTTGGGGTCGCAAAGAGTTGGACACGACTGAGTGACTTTCATTCACATATCAAGCAGGATCTTGGAAGATGCTCATTTCTACATAATTTATTTAGGGATGCCTTTTACACATCTATGGAAATAGTTGTATTTTTTTCTGTTTGAGCTGGTAATGTGCTGATTGAGAAGAAGAGATTTCCCAGTGTTAAACCATCACTGAATTCCTAGGATGAGCCTACCAGCTCATGATCCAGCATTCTGTATGTGTTACTGCATTCTACTAATATTTTATGTAAGATTTTTACACTGATATTCATAAACAAGACTCTTTTGTAGTTCTTACGTTTGTTCTCCCTTTGTCGAAATTGAATATCAACATTGTTCTGCCTTCATAAACATTGTCTGTAAGCTTTCCTTCTTCTATACTCTGAAACTGTTTAAATAGCATTAATTATTGATTCTGTTTAAAGGAGTTAGCATCTTTGTAATACTGAATCTTTCTATCCAGGAATATGGCAGTTCCTTCTCTTTTTTTCCAGTCTTCTGGAAGCAGTGACAGAGTTATGTTTTCCTAGAAGATTTTGCACACTGTCCCTGTGAAATTGGCTAATTTTAGGGGTGGATAGTTCTTCAACATCTTCCACTATTTCCTCTACAGCAACTTGTCCATTGAGACATCTTCTCTCTTCTGGGGTAGATTGTACACTTTACATTTTTCTAGAAAAGCATCCATAAAGCAAAGTATTCTCTTAGGATTTTAAATTTTAAGTCTCTATGTGGTTTCGCCACCATCTATTATTTTGTGTATCTGTGCTTTCTCAATTTTTCTTAATTAGTGACAGGCTAACCATGTGTTGAATTTACTTACCACGCTTTGGTTCTTCTGTTTTCTAATTATTGTCTATTATTATCTTAATTATTTCCTTGCATTTTTCTTAGGTTAAGGCCATTGTATTCTAAAACTCGGGTTGGAAGGCTAATATTATGCTTGGTTTATAATCACAAGCATTTATTTTACTTTCAAGCACTGTCTTTGGCAAGAAGGTGCACGACCTCCCCTCTGGTTACTTTGCAATACTCTATTTAATAGATTTAAGTTTTGATTTCTTCTTGAATCTGAGAGTTGTTTAAAATATCCGTGCACGCTAACTCGCTTCAGTCATGTCCGACTCTTTGAGACCCCATGGACCCCCAGGCTCCTCTGTCCCTGGGATTCTCCAGGCAAGAACACTGGAGTGGGTGGCCCTTTCCTTCTCCAGGGCATCTTCCCGACCCGGGGATGGAACCTGCGTCTCTCACGTCTCCCGCTTTGGCGGGCGGGCTCCTTACCACTAGTACCACCTGGGGGCCCCTGGAATGGCTGAGTTGTAGATGCGCTTTGTCTTATGATCAGACAGCTGTCTCTACTGTTTCTACTTTGGGAGACTATACTGAGGGATTTTTGGTAACCCATCATGATCAAATAATTGAATGTTCCCTGGGTACTTGAAAAAAAAGTTTATTCTCTATTTTCAGCAAGATATATTATAGCTAGATATCTGAATCTGAGCACTCATTAATATATAAAACCTTACATTTGTCTGCTGGATCTGTCCTTAACTGAGGCAGAATTAAAGTCGATCGGTCTTTTCGGGTTTGGTGCTGAGCTTGCCCGATCCCGGATGCTGCCTCAGCTCCCTCCTCCTTCTCCTTCTCCGGCTTCCATCTCCTCTTTTCTGTTCAAACTTCCAGCCCCTTAATCGTCAGCTTCTTTCAATGGTGAGCAACCACGTTTGCTCTGTGCTCCGATTTGAGTCTTTTTCATCCAATCAGAGGGTTTGGTCTCTTTATTTCTCTTGATATTAGATTGGTCTTATTACATATTTATCTTTGCTTCTGTTTTATTTCATGCATATCTTTATTTATATTCTAAAGTTTTATGTGGAGCTTTCTGTCTTTACTGTTTCTCGTCTTCTTGTTTTAGCACATCACCATGACGGCCCCACCTTGGTGCCGCGGGCTCCCCGACACCGAGGAGGACATGCCTGCAGGGGAAGGTGTCCTGGTTTCTGTGTGACCATGGTGCTCAGGGTGTATTGCACTCCACTGACCCCGGGCCTTCCTGTCCACCAGTCAAACTTCATGAGTAACATCTTGATTTACCAGGGGTCTAGTCTACACATTTAGATATCCTTCTAGATACATCAATTTTAATGATTTTTTAAAAGCTGTTTTCTACCTTCGTTCCCTCCCCTCCCTTCACAACTGTCCTCTGAGATGACTTCTCTGTGACTCCTTGGCACTCACCTCTGTCCCGCGGCCCTAACCCCAGGAGGCGCCCGCAGAGCAGCCCAGGCCCCTCGCTCTGAGTGAGACGCTCCTGCCCCCATCACTCTCCCATGACTGGAGACTTCTCCTGGGGTCTTCAGGAAGTGCTCTTAGGGCCACATTTCCTGAGTTTTTGCAGTAATTTGGGCGGTAGTTTGGCTGAATGTAAAATTCTCAGCTTGGAGCTTCTGGGTAGGGTTGCCAGGTGAAACACAAGAGGTGTCATTAATTGTGAATTTTAGTAAAACAACAAATACTGTTTTTCAGTACATACCTAAGTCATGCACTGGTGGGCGGTGAAGTATTCTATGAGACATATTTATACAAAAATGAACTCTTTATATGAAATTCCAATGTAGTTGGGTGTCCTCCGGTGTATGTCTGATTTTTGTTAAGTCTGCCAATGCAGTTCTAGATCAAGATAGAGGACTGGAGACACAAGCCCTCCCTCTCTTGTTAAGTCAGCACAGGTGACACTGCCTGGGGTGGGCAGTGAAGGCGAACCCCCACGAGGACAGAGCACGTGGAGCGGGGCAGGGGGACAGAAGGGGGAGGGGGACAGAGGGGGCAGAGGGGGAGAGGGGGGAGGGGGGCACTGGGGAGGGGGGAGGGGCACTGGGGGAGGGGGGAGGGGCAGAGCAGAGGGGGACATGAGGGACAGAGTGGGGAGGGCACAGGGGGGAGCGGGCACGGGGGGACGGGGGACATGGGGACAAAGGGGGGAGGGAGGAGAGAGGGGGGAGGGGCAGGGGAAGGGGGAGGGGCAGGGGGGAGAGAGAGATGGGGGAGGGGCAGAGGGGGGAGGGAAGGGGGGAGGGACAGAGGGGGAGGGGTAGAGGGGGACAGAGGAGGGAGGGGCTCTGGGGGGAAGGGGCACTGGGGGAGGGGGAGGGGCAGAGGAGAGGGGGACATGAGGGACAGAGGGGGAGGGGCAGGAGGAGGGGGACATGAGGGACTGAGGGGGGAGGGCACAGGGGGGAGGGGGCACGGGGGGACGGGGGACATGGGGGACAGAGGGGGAGGCGAGACAGAGGAGGGAGGGGGGAGGGGCAGGGGGGGAGGGCCGGGCTCTGGAAAGGGGAGGTCAGGCCTCATGGGCACCAGGGTCCCCCCTGATCAGCGGGGCTCCATGCTCGGCCTGGCCACATGTTTTGTTCTCGGGAGAAGATGCAGCCAAGGGCCCTGGCCCAAGACTGCAAGCAGCTGGCTGGCCAGGGGTCAGGTCAGGGGTGAGGATGGCCCTGCGGGACCATTGAGGGCCGGGCTCAGGCAGAAGCAAAGGATGTGTGATCTCCTGGAGGTGCTGCCGGATCAGGGTGCCGAGCACGTGAACAGGAGCCCCAGGCCCCACCGATCTAAGGACAGGAATCTCCACGAGGGCCCAGAAACTCTTTGGGACCAGATTTATAACAAACCTAGGTCAGATCACACCTGAAGCTCAACTCTGACCCACAACCTCCGCGTCCAGACCAAACCCGCCAGGACTGTCACCTTCCCCAACCCAGCTCTAACCCACCAGGAAGGTCACGGGCTCCCCAACTCATCTCGAGGACGCAGCCTCCCGGGGCCCCCGAGCCCCTCCCACTGGGAGGCCTTTCACCCCTGGGCTTGACTTTAGGTTTCCACCAAACCCCGGTGACCTGAACCCCGCTCCAGAGCACCTGGGGATCCACCCTCTGTGCCCGCCTGGGGTCTCTGGCAGCACCCTCGTCTAGGGGCACAGAGAAAGGAGGCACCTGTGCCCCCTTGGTTCCTGGGCTGAGGCTGCCTGGGCCCCACTGGCTGGCGATGGGGGGGGGGCAGGCAGCCAGTCCTCCCCACCCCTGGCTGCCCAGCCGGAGTGACCACTCTCAGGGGCACAAGTGGGCACGGGTGTGAATGGTGTAAGCACAGCTGGCCAGAGCAGCGTGCAGAGGGCCTGGCCCTGTCCCCCACCTGGACAGCAGGGACCACCTCTTCCCTCCGAGGAATCTCCTGGTGGGCTGGGGTCTGCACAGGGCCCACGGAGCCTGCTGGGTCACTACGGTTGTACCTTTCTTTTTTAAAAAAAAAAAGCAAAATAATAACAACAATGAGATCTCTAAACCAACTGATAATCGAATCAAGAAAAAAATCAAAGGAAAAGTCAACATACAAAATTAGCTCTGGGAAGGGGAGACTAACTGCAGATGCAGAAAATTACAGCTCCTCAACTGTGTCAGCAGTTCTGTGCTAATGACCTGAAACCCCGGATGCAAGGAGCAGTTCTCGAGGAAGCCAAGGTGACCGGACACTTCACACAGTAAGACATACAAAGGCCCAAAAGCACGGGAAGCGTGGTCCACATCATTTGTCACTAAGGAAACGCAAGCTCAAACCACGATGAAATGCCATTTCACACCTGCGAGAACAGTTAAAACCACAGACAGTAGCACCAGAGGTCACCCAAGGGTCACCCAATATCCAGGGCATTCGGGGGACCAGGCAGCCTCCAGCCTTGGTGGAAGTGAAAAGTGGTGCAGTCTTCTGGGGAAGAGTTTGCAGTTTCTGTGAAGCACGTGTGCACCTGCCCTGGACCTCGGCCTCCGCTGCTCAGCTTTTACACCAAAGAGATGAAAACACTCGTCCAAGGGCACCGGCAGTGAGCTCGTGGTGACCTTGTTTGTAACACCCGGGCCTATACCACAGAGTCCGGCAGCAGCGGCGCAACCACGCGTGCTCAAGTGAGCACCTCGAGGCCGCGTCAAGGAGGCTGGACTCCACGGAAAGACGGAGCCAGACGAGAGGTGACGACCCACGGTGCGGAGGGCAGGCCACCGACACCCCGACACCCACGCGCACGCGGCGCAGGAACAGCGGCAGCGAAGGCAGGGAGGCCGGGCGGGGGGCGCCGTGTTCTCAGAGGGGAGGCTGCAGCGACGCTGCTGGGCTAACCGACACGTGTTCAGGCCGACGGGCGCCGCGCGGCGGTGCTCGGACGGCGCGCGCCTGCGCCGGAAGGAGCCTCGGGAAACGCAGGGCAGGCGCCGCCGGCCCGCTCTCCGCTTACAGAGGAGCTAAAGCAGCAGGTGGCAGCTTCCAACTTCATAAGGAACTACTGAGCCGGAGAAGAGACTCCTTCAGGACAGAAGGTCTCGGAGGCAATCCTGGGAGACCTCACCGCTCGGGAAAATGCGCCCGACTTGCGAGAGGAGGCAGCTGACGCTCTGACTCAACACCCGGCTCTGCCCTCGCCTGTGGGGTGGCAGGCGCAGCTCCCGGGGCTCAGCTGGGAGGTCAGGGCTCCCCCTGTGGAAAGGCGAGGGCGGGCGGGCAGAGAAGCGACCTCAGGCGACGCTGTCATCATCCCTTGTGACGCGCACCAGCTGCAGATCTGACACGGAACCTGATTCACTTCTCTACCCGTCAGTGGGGTCCCGGGTCCTCCAGCCTCAGGCCTCATGGGCATCCACCAGTCTCCTCAGCAATGGGCCAACGGGCACCCTACCCCCCACCAACTATTAGAGAATCAAGCTTCTACATTACATGTCAGAAATCATGGGATAGAGCTAACAGAGTGCCCACATTCTAGGAATCAGCGAACTAAAATGGACTGGAATGGGTGAATTTAACTCAGATGACCATTATATCTACTACTGTGGGCAGGAATCCCTCAGAAGAAATGGAGTGGCCATCATGGTCAACAAAAGAGTCCGAAATGCAGTACTTGGATGCAATCTCAAAAACGACAGAATGATCTCTGTTCGTTTCCAAGGCAAACCATTCAACATCACGGTAATCCAAGTCTATGTCCCAACCAGTAACGCTGAAGAAGCCGAGGTTGAACGGTTCTATGAAGACCTCCAAGACCTTTTAGAACTAACACCCAAAAAAGATGTCCTTTTCATTATAGGGGACTGGAATGCAGAAGTAGGAAGTCAAGAAACACCTGGAGTAACAGGCAAATTTGGCCTTGGAATATAGAATGAAGTAGGGCAAAGACTAATAGAGTTTTGCCAAGAAAATGCACTGGTCATCACAAACACCCTCTTCCAACAACACAAGAGAAGACTCTACACATGGACATCACCAGATGGTCAACACCGAAATCAGATTGATTATATTCTTTGCAGCCAAAGATGGAGAAGCTCTATACAGTCAGCAAGAACAAGACCAGGAGCTGACTGTGGCTCAGACCATGAACTCCTTATTGCCAAATTCAGACTTAAATTGAAGAAAGTAGGGAAAACCACTAGACCATTCAGGTATGACCTAAATCAAATCCCTTATGATTTGTAAGAAATCGATTTAAGGGCCTACATCTGATAGATAGAGTGCCTGATGAACTATGGACGGAGGCTCATGACATTGTACAGGAGACAGGGATCAAGACCATCCCCATGGAAAAGAAATGCAAAAAAGCAAAATGGCTGTCTGGGGAGGCCTTACAAATAGCTCTGAAAAGAAGAGAAGCGAAAAGCAAAGGAGAAAATGAAAGATATAAACATCTAAATGCAGAGTTCCAAAGAATAGCAAGAAGAGATAAGAAAGCCTTCTTCACTGATCAATGCAAAGAAATAGAGGAAAACAACAGAATGAGAAAGACTAGAGATGTCTTCAAGAAAATCAGAGATACCAAAGGAACATTTCATGCAAAGATGGGCTCGATAAAGGACAGAAATGGTATGGACCTAACAGAAGCAGAAGATACTAAGAAGAGATGGCAAGAATACACAGAAGAACTGAACAAAAAAGATCTTCACGACCAAGATAATCACGATGGTGTGATCACTGACCTAGAGCCAGACATCCTGGAATGTGAAGTCAAGTGGGCCTTAGAAAGCATCACTACGAACAAAGCTAGTGGAGGTGATAGAATTCCAGTTGAGCTATTCCAAATCCTGAAAGATGATGCTGTGAAAGTGCTGTACTCAATATGCCAGCAAATTTGGAAAACTCAGCAGTGGCCACAGGACTGGAAAAGGTCAGTGTTCATTCCAATCCCAAAGAAAGGCAATGCCAAAGAATGCTCAAACTACCGCACAATTGCATTCATCTCACACTCTAGTAAAGTAATGCTCAAAATTCTCCAAGCCAGGCTTCAGCAATATGTGAACTGTGAACTTCCTGATGTTCAAGCTGGTTTTAGAAAAGGCAGAGGAACCAGAGTTCAAATTGCCAACATCTGCTGGATCATGGAAAAAGCAAGAGAGTTCCAGAAAAACATCTATTTCTGCTTTATTGACTCTGCCAAAGCCTTTGACTGTGTGGATCACAATAAACTGTGGAAAATTCTTCAAGAGATGGGAATACCAGACCACCTGATCTGCCTCTTGAGAAATTTGTATGCAGGTCAGGAAGCAACAGTTAGAACTGGACATGGAACAACAGACTGGTTCCAAATAGGAAAGGGAGTATGTCAAGGCTGTATATTGTCACCCTGCTTATTTAACTTCTATGCAGAGTACATCATGAGAAACGCTGGACTGGAAGAAACACAAGCTGGAATCAAGATTGCCAGGAGAAATATCAATAACCTCAGATTTGCAGATGACTCCACCCTTATGGCAGAAAGTGAAGAGGAACTCAAAAGCCTCTTGATGAAAGTGAAAGAGGAGAGTGGAAAAGTTGGCCTAAAGCTCAACATTCAGAAAACGAAGATCATGGCATCCGGTCCCATCACTTCATGGGAAATAGATGGGGAAACAGTGGAAACAGCGTCAGACTTTATTTTTCTGGGCTCCAAAATCACTGCAGATGGTGACTGCAGCCATGAAATTAAAAGACGCTTACTCCTTGGAAGGAAAGTTATGACCAACCTAGATAGCATGTTCAAAAGCAGAGACATTACTTTGCCAACAAAGGTCCATCTAGTCAAGGCTATGGTTTTTCCTGTGGTCATGTATGGATGTGAGAGTTGGACTGTGAAGAAGGCTGAGCGCTGAAGAATTGATGCTTTTGAACTGTGGTGTTGGAGAAGACTCTTGAGAGTCCCTTGGACTGTAAGGAGATCCAACCAGTGCATTCTGAAGGAGATCAGCCCTGGGATTTCTTTGGAAGGAATGATGCTAAAGCTGAAACTGCAGTACTTTGGCCACCTCATGTGAAGAGTTGACTCATTGGAAAAGACTCTGATGCTGGGAGGGATTGGGGGCAAGAGGAGAAGGGGACGACAGAGGATGAGATGGCATCACTGACTCGATGGACGTGAGTCTGAGTGAACTCCGGGAGTTGGTGATGGACAGGGAGGCCTGGCGTGCTGCGATTCATGGGGTCGCAAAGAGTCGGACACAACTGAGCGACTGATCTGATCTGAATAAGAAAAAGTGAAAATAATCAATCTTGCCCTGAATTCAAAAACTAAAAATACAGCTAAGTTAAGCAGACAGAAGGATAAGAACTAAAGAAGAAATGACTTAAAAAATAGAAAATGATCAGACCAATAAATAAATCCAAAAGTTGGTCCTTTAAAGAAGGAAAAGAATAAAATAAAAAATAAGTTAGCTAACAATCAAGAAAAAGAGAGACACACAAAATTAGGAAATCAGAAGCAAACAAACTGAGTCAGGAGGAGCCAGGTGCCACAAGTGAGAGTGTTGTCAAAGCCCTAGCACACCCTCACGTGTGCACCCATATACATATGCACACACACCCACAGATGCCTGAACATATGTGCACACGTATGTATCCACACAAACCATACACACACAGAAACATACGCACACATCACTCAGCAGCTCAAAACAAGAAAGAAAATGTTCTGTTCCACAGGCTCTAGAGAACCTTTAAGGAACACATAATTACAATGTTATGAAACCAGAGTCGGGGGGTGGGGAGAAGGGAAAAAGAGAAGTTTCTAAATTATGTGTTTGGGAAGAAAGCACAGAACAACCTTATGCTCCAGGGTGAGGCACAGAGGGCAGGTCAGATGTTTGCAGGAGCAGGGCCTTCCCTCCCTCAGCAGCTGGAGCTCCGGCTGTGACCAGGTCCTTCCCTCCCCACCCTCCTCCACTCCTCCACCTCTCCCCCTCCTCCCTCATCCCCTCCCCTCCCCCTCCTCCACTCCTCCATCCCCTCACCTCCCTCCCCTCCTCCCCCCACCCCCACCCCGTGAAAGGCACCCCCGGGCCCTGTGTTACCCTCGCCCACCCTTGCCAATGACACAAAGGACCTCTGCGCCACCCGCGGTGACCTGATGCCACTCTAATGTACCATCAGGTGCCCAGGGGCGTCCTGCTCCTGGTAGGCACAGGCGCACAGGTGAGTCTGAGGTGAGGAGAGGCCCGCGGGACCCCCCTGGGCAGACGCTGGGCCCTTCTGTCCGGGCTCCTCCAGGCGCCTGCGTTTGGAGGGAGGGGAGGAGAATTACAGGGGTGGATGCCTGGCGTCCCACAATTTCCAACTTGATTTTTGGGCAAATAGAGCAAAGAGCAAGGCTGACCTGAAATGCCTTTGCTAAATGACACCATCCCGCAAAGATAACTTTGCTTTCCAGTCTTCTTAATGTTTAAGGCAGCTATAAACCTGGAAACACAAGTTTTAATATTTAATACTCCAGGACTCTGGAAGTCTCTTACTACACAATGTCTGTGAGACACTTCCTTGGTGGCAATAAATATTTTATAACTACTGTGCACACGGTGCCTGATGTCTTTATGAATAAACAAAGACTCGTTTGAGAACCATCTGTGAGGACTAATTGCTGGCTAATTTGGCGGGGACTTGAGCCTTCTCCCTTCAAGGTGGCGCACCGCTCTGCACCCAAGGAAGAATGGTATTTAGGTTTCAAAATGAAATCCAGAGGGAGCATTTGTCATGCATGGACCTGTGTATCCATATTTTATCAAGCACTGGGCTCTACACTTTTCCTAAGAAAACTGTGTCAGAAAGCATGTCAGATGTCTGCCCCTTCCTCCCACTGCCCTTCAGTTCAGTTTCAGTTGCTCGGTTGTGTCTGACTTTTTGTGACCCCATGGACTGCAGCACTCCAGGCCTCCTTGTCCATCACCAACTCCCAGAGCTTATTGAAACTCATGTCCATTGAGTTGGTGATGCCATCCAACCATCTCATCCTCTGTCATCCCCTTCTCCTCCCACCTTTAATCTTTCCCAGCATCAGGGTCTTTTCAAATGAGTCAGGTCTTCACATCAGGTGGCCAAAGTGTTGGAGCTTGAGCTTGAGCTTCAGCATCAATCCTTCCAATGAATCTTCAGGACTGATATCCTTTAGGATGGACTGGTTGGATCTCCTTGCAGTCCAAGGGACTCTCAAGAGTCTTCTCCAACACCACAGTTCAAAAGCATAAATTCTTCAGTGCTCAGCTTTCTTTATGGTCCAACTCTCACATGATACATGACTACTGGAAAAAGCAAAGCTATGACTAGACAGACCTTTTTTGGCAAAATAACGTCTCTGCTTTTTAATATGCCATCTAGGTTATTCATAAATTTTCTTCCAAGGAGCAAGCGTCTTTTAATTTTGTGGCTGCAGTCACCATCTGCGGAGATTTTGGAGCCCAGAAAAATAAAGTCTGTCACTGTTTCCATTGTTTCCCCATCTATTTGTCATAAAGTGATGGGACCAGATGCTGTGATCTTAGTTTTCTGAATGTTGAACTTTAAGCCGGCTTATTTATTCTCCTCTTTCACTTTCATCAAGAGGCTCTTTAGTTCTTCTTTACTTTCTGCTCTAAGTGTGGTGTCATCTGCATATCTGAGGCTATTGATATTTCTCCCGGCAATCTTGATTCCGGCTTGTGCTTCTTCCAGCCCAGTGTTTCTCATGATGTACTCTGCATTTAAGTTAAATAAGCAGGGTGACAATATACAGCCTTGACGTACTCCTTTTCCTATTTGGAACCAGTTTGTTGTTCCATGTCCAGTTCTAACTGTTGCTTCTTAACCTGCATACAGATTTCTCAAGAGGGAGGTCAGGTGGTCTGGTATTCCCATCTCTTGAAGAATTTTCCACAATTTATTGTGATCCACACAGTCAAAGGCTTTGGCAGAGTCAATAAAGCAGAAGTAGATGTTTTTCTGGAAGTCTCTTGCTTTTTTGATGATCCAACAGATGTTGGCAATTTGATCTCTGGTTCCTCTGCCTTTTCTAAATCCAACTTGAACATCTGGAATTTCACGGTTCATGTACTGTTGAAGCCTGGCTTGGAGAATTTGAGCATTACTTTACTAGAGTGTGAGATGAGTGCAATTGTGTGGTAGTTTGAGCATTCTTTGGCATTGCCTTTCTTTGGGATTGGAATGAACACTGACCTTTTCCAGTCCTGTGGCCACTGCTGAGTTTTCCAATTTGCTGGCATATTGAGTACAGCCCTTTCACAGCATCATCTTTCAGGATTTGAAATAGCTCAGCTGGAATTCTATCACCTCCACTAGCTTTGTTCGTAGTGATGTTTCCCAAGGCCCACTTGACTTCACATTCCAGGATGTCTGGTTCTAGGTGAGTGATCACACCATCATGGTTATCTGGGTCATGAAGATCTTTTTTTGTACAGTTCTTCTGTGTATTCTTGCCACTTCTTCTTAATATCTTCTGCTTCTGTTAGGTCCATACCATTTCTGTCCTTTATTGTGCCCATCTTGGCATGAAATGTTCCCTTGGTATCTCTAATTTTCTTGAAGAGATCTCTAGTCTTTCCCATTCTATTTTTTTCCCCTCTATTTCTTTGCATTGATCAATGAGGAAGGCTTTCTTACTCTCCTTGCTATTCTTTGGATCTCTGCATTCAAATAAGTATCTTTCCTTTTGTCCTTTGCCTTTAGCTTCTCTTCTTTTCTCAGCTATTTGTAAGGCCACGTCAGACAACCATTTTGCCTTTTTGCATTTATTTTTCTTGGGGATGGTCTTGATCCCTGCCTCCTGTACAATGTCATGAACCTCCGTCTGTAGTTCATCAGGCACTCTGTCTATCAGATCTAATCCCTTGAATATATTTCTCACGTCCACTGTATTAAGGGATATGATTTAGGTCATACCTGAATGGTCTAGTGGGTTTCCCTACTTTCTTCAACTTAACTCTGAATTTGGCAATAAGGAGTTCATGATCTGAGCCACAGTCAGCTCCTGGTCTTGTTTTTGCTGACTGTATAGAGCTTCTCCATCTTTGGCTGCAAAGGATATCATCAATCTGATTTCGGTGTTGACCATCTGGTGATGTCCATGTGTAGAGTCTTCTCTTGTTGTTGGAAGAGGGTGTTTGCTATGACCAGTGCATTCTCCTGGCAAAACTCCGTTAGCCTTTGCCCTGCTTCATTCTGTACTCCAAGGCCAAATTTGCCTGTTACTCCAGGTATTTCATGACTTCCTACTTTTGCATTCCTATAATGAAAAGTTTCCTATAATGAAAAGGATATCTTTTTTGGGTGTTAGTTCTAGAAGGTCTTGTAGGTCTTCATAGAACCATTCAACTTCAGCTTCTTCAGCATTACTGGTTGGGGCATAGGCTTGGATTACTGTGATATTGAATGGTTTGCCTTGAAAACGAACAGAGATCATTCTGTCGTTTTTGAGATTGCATCCAAGTACTGTATTTCAGACTCTTTTGTTGAACATGATGGCTACTCCATTTCTTCTAAGGGATTCATGTCCGCAGTAGTAGATATAATGGTCATCTGAATTAAACTCACCCATTCCAGTCCATTTTAGTTCGCTGATTCCTAATATGTTGACGTCCACTCTTGCCATCTGGTTTGACCGCTTCCAATTTGCCTTGATTCATGGACCGAACATTCCAGGCTCCTGTGCAATGTTGCTCGTTACAGCATCGGACTTTACTTCCATCACCTGTCACATCCACAACTGGGTGTTGGTTTTGCTTTGACTCCATCCCTTCATTCTTTCTGGGGTTAGTTCTCCACTGATCTCCAGTAGCATATTGGGCACCTACCGACCTGGGGAGTTCCTCTTTCAGTGTCCTATCATTTTGCCTTTTCATACTGTTCATGGGGTTCTCAAGGCAAGAATACTGAAGTGGTTTGCCATTCCCTTCTCCAGCGGACTAGTGGACCACTGCCCTGGGGTCTGCGTTTGGGCCCTACCCTTCACCCACAGGCATAGCTGAAGCCCTGGTGATGATGTCAGATGGGCGTCTCAGGAAGCACAGGGCCGCAGTGTCGGCAAGGGGGCCGTCTGCTCCTCCCTCCCGCGAGGGCCCTGCCTGAGCAGCCGCCGGCAGGAGGACACTGGGCTCCATCACCCAGCACAAGGTCTCCTGCTCATGGCACAAAACGGCTGCTCAAGCCCTGGTCTTCATAGCCACTCCCCCAGCAGCAGACAAAAGGAAGGGCCAAAGAAAGGCACTCTCCCTGTGAGGACACTCCCCTGAGGCCACATCACAGTGACCAGAACACTGCTCATCAGGGAGGTGGGTAGCGGGACCATCCTGTGCCTGCCCAAACCAGGGTTGATTCCTGAGGACGAGGGGAGGAGAGAGAAGACCTCCCTGAAGGCAGGAGGATGAGTGTGGGAGAGCCGCTCCGGTGCCCCTTGGCCACTGTCCAAGGGCCCACGACACTCTCCTCCTCCCAGGCGGGCCTGCCGGGCTCCTGTGGCCATGTCCCCGGGGCCCAGCCCCTTGCGGGGCCCCAAGACCCCGCTCTACCTCTGACTGCTGGCCCTCCTTCCTGCTCACGTTGGCCCAGCACTCACAGCCCCTCACCTGCCCCTTCAGCCTCCCACCCCCTGGGCCCCAGGAGACCTTCTCTAGCCCTGGATGCGATCGCCGGGGCCCTGTGGGAGACTCAAGGGGAGAGAGTACCACTTGGGGTTCACAGCCCCCAACCCAGGTCACACAGGAGCCTCTTTTCAACCCCCCCACCCTCCTCCACACTGCACACCCCTCCCCAGACCACCTGGTCTCCCTCAGCTTCCCAGGCAAGGCGCCCACTGGCTGACCGCTGCTCCTGTCTTCCGCCCTCTCCCCTCTCCTGGCGAAGTATTCTGTTTTACTCAAGGAGCTGCACCCACTTACACTTTTCTTTCAAAGTCTATCTGTGGCCCAGCTCAAACTAGCTCTGTCCACGGCATGATGCGGGTCCCCGGCCACTCTCTGCCCAGCTGTCCTGGCATCCTTGTTGCCAAGACTTGCCTTTCCCTCTTGAAATGGCGCATCTGGCAAGCGCGTGCGGCTTGGTTCTGAACTGTTCTGTCCTGTCGTCTATTCGTCTGTCTTTCACCAACATGACACTGTTTGAAACACCCGGCTTTAGAGTAAGTCTCCAAATCCAGGAGTGTGCGTTCCCCACCTTTGTTCTTTCCAGGCCCTTTGTGTTTCCATGTAAACTTCAGAATCACTGTCGATTTTCAAAAAGCGCTGCTGGGACTCTGAGATTGTGCCAAGAGGAAAGATCTGGCTGGAAAGAAGGATGGGTCACAGGTCAGTCTTGGTTCACGAGCTCGGGGCTCACGGGGGGCTTCTAGTTTTCGGTGGATCAGTACTAACGCATCTTTTGTTAACTTTATTCCACGGTAGTCGATGCTGTTTTACAGGCTGCATTTCTGCCCTTCTCTGCTGCTGTTGGGACACACAGCTGCCGCCCCGTGGCGCTGGTCCTGTAGGTGCAGGCTTTGGTAGATGCCTCAGGATTTTTAACTTCCGTGATCACTTTGTGTATGGATAAAAGCCCATCAACTTGAAAAGTGCTCAGTTGTCTTATAAACCTTTAAAAGACCCCTCTCCAGACCCCAAAGGACCCACAGCACCTCCCCATCCCAGTCTCTTTCTTCCCCATTAGGAGCCGGACTTCTGGACAGAATTATGGATCCAAGTCTTTACCTCCCGCTCCTCCCCATGCTCACTCGCCCACCCGCCCTCCCCCACCGCCCTATTAGAGACAAGCCATTCCTGAGCCTCCTCCTGGGTGCTGTTCAACCCGACAGGACTTCTCAGAGCTGACCTCACAGCTGTCTGGGCCTCATGTGACTGGCTGACCCCTCCCTGCCCCTTCCCCTGGCTCTGGGACCCAGCCCTGCCCGGCATCCCCACCAGCTCTCCAGTCTCCCTTCTGTGTCCCTGAAGCTCTTCCTGCTGCCTGAGGCCCAGGGGTCTCCAGGGCTACCTCCGGACCCCGCTCCCCCTCTGCAATCTCACTCGCACCCCATCCCCTCTGTACACCTCCCAACAGCCCTGCACCTCCAGCCCTGACCTCTCCTCCCACAAATGTCTGCCCTGATCCACCTGTCCCAGACAGAAAGCCTGCCACCCCCCTGAGTCCTCCAACACCCGCCCTTTCCCAGAGCGTCCCAGGGCGACCCCATGCCCCATCCGCCTCCTGGGTGTGCAGTGTCCGTGCTGTGGGCCCCCGGCCCTCCCCAGCCCCACAGCCATCGACCGCTCTCCGTTCCTGCCCTCACCCTGCGCGGCTGCCCGTGGACGACACTCCTCACCTGCGCCCTCTCGTCAGTCTCCCCCTGGCGCCAGCACCCCGGTTCAAGCTGTAGGAAGGGGAACCCGCCCTCCAGACCTCGGCAGAGGCTACTCCCTTGGCGTCCTCACCCCTCCTCTGTCCAGCACTGGGGAGGAACCGGGCCCGGGGGGCCGGTAGGGGGGAGCCGGGCGAAGCCGGGGCCGCTCTTCAGACCTCACTCTTTCAGACCTCAGCTCAACCGACCTGAGCTTGCGGCATTCCCCCAACGCCCTTCCAGGGACGGGCCTTCTCCACCAAGGGCCAGGCTCCCCGCGTCCCCTGTGGGGCGGGGCGCACAGATGCTCGGTGAGGTGTCGTGTCCTCCCCCACGCGGGCGGCCCGCCCCTCCCGCAGGCCCAGATCAGCCCCGCCGAGGCACACAACTATTTGCAGGGTACGTGAGTGAACACGCTGAGGAACAGAGCGGCTTTCTGGGGGGCTGGGAGGGGCTTAGGCGACGGCCAGGGCCGGAAGCTGAGGCATCTTGGACCAGCGACACACAACCGGGACCCCCAGAATCCAGCGCGGACCGGGGGCAGCTGCGGTCTGCAGCCGGGCCAGGGGCACAGGCAGCGGCGGGGGCGGGGGCAGGGCTGCGGACCCGCCTGCGAGAGTGCGGCCCCGGCTCAGCCCGGCTCCCCCCGACCGGCCCCCCGGGCCCCGGTTCCTCCCCATGCCCTCTCCGCGGGGCTGGTGGGCGCCGGCGCGGTACGCCTCGCGACAAGTCTGGTCCCACCGCGGACCCGTAGTCTGCGTCCTTCCCCGTCGCTAGGCAACCTCGAGGCCCCGGCACAGAGAAAATCAACAAACCTCGGGCAGTGGGCAGCTCGGACGCCGGAGCCATGGACCTGGTCATAACGCAGGAGCTGGCCCGCGCCGAGAGCCAGCAGGGTGGGCGGGGGAGGTCAAGACCCCCTGACCCCCACCCCCGGGAGGACTCCGGGACCTGCTGGATCCCAGCCCCTGGGGACACCCCGGGACCGAGGGATCCCTGCCCCCGGGAGACCCCAGAACCCGCCCACCACCCGCCCCCGGGGAGGCCCGGGGACTCGCTGAATCCCAGCCCCTGGGGAGACTCCGGGGCCTACCAGGACCCCCTCCCCACCTTGATGACCCCCGCCCTGCTGATCCAGTGACCCCTTGAAGCCAGCACCTCGAGGATGTGTCTGACCTGGGCAAACTGAGGCGCCCTTTTAAAGGAAAGCTGTCGTTTTTCCTAACTGTTCCTCAGAATCACTCACCTCGCGCGGATCCCGAAGCCTGAGCGGCAGGGCTGCCGCGGGGTTCTCGGGGCTGGGCTCGGGGCACCTTGCCCCTGGGCTCCTACCTGGAGAGGAGCGCACCAGCGGGGCCCAGCCTGCCTGAGTCCAGCCCCAGGGCCTCCTGACCGTCCCCACTGCTGCTCTGCGGGGCGGTGGCTGCTTAATGACCGCCTCTTCCTCACTCCTGTCCTGGTAGACGCTGACTCTCTGAGGAGGGCTTACCAGTTGATTAAGTCTGCCAACCTGGGCAAGTCCGAGTTCGACCCCACAGAGAGCTTCAGCCCTGACCTGTTTGTTCTATGTGCAGAGCAGGCCCTGAAGGTGATCGGTCCCAGGGCTCCTAGGGAGGCAGCTTCAGGGGACCCCGATCTCCTGGTTTACACTGGTATTGGGAAGCGGGGTGGGGGGCCCCTGGTGGGTGGTCCAAGGGCTGCTCCATCTCCCAGCCTCTCCCGGGGCTCTGTTCTCACGCAGATGGGGCAGCGGGAGGTGAGTGAAGACTGCATCCAGATGTACTTCAAGGTGAAGGGGCCGGTCACCCAGTTTCTGGGCCGGGCGCACCTGTGCAGGGCCCAGCTGTGTGCCCCCAAGTCCACGGAAAACATGGTGAGAGGCGGTCCTGAGCCCGGCGTGCTGGGTCCTCCTGATTCTCTTCCTTCTAAGTGATGAAGCCTTGGAGTACACGACCTTGAGTCTGCTGGCACTGTAGCTCGTTTGCCGTCCTGAGCTGAATACTTTATTGCTGGTGCTGCTGTATTTCCCCTGAGTTCCTTGGATTCTCCTCAGAGGTCCACATCTCACCCTGCAGCAGTTCCCCCACCTCCAGCGTGGTTTTGTTGGGAGTTGGGTGACCGGGTTCATCGTCAGTGAAGTGCGATGCTGCATTTCCATCTGTGCTTTTCCCTAAGCCCTGGGGTCTGGCTTGTGTCCTTTTGACCTCTGACCTTTGCGTCCTGGTGTGTGGTCATGCCTGCTCACAGAGGGGGGTGTGGGGGGAGCAGGGGGTGGGCTTTCCGTAAGGGGGCAGGCCGTTCAACCTAACTGTGCATTCTTTATGTTGTTTTAGGAGGAATTTGAAAATTGTGTGACTCAGTATATGAAGGCAATCAACTTTGCAAAAGGAGAACCAAGGTGGGCACGATGGAGCGGCCATTTCTAACTGGAAGGTTTGAGCCAGAATCTGCCAGGTGGCTCTGTCTGTGCAGGTGACGGGGTTCTGTCTTCTTTTGTTTACGCTTTACTGCAGCTCTGGCCGTGTGCTCACGTCTCCTAACGCTGGAGCTGGGCCACGTGCACCCACGTCTGCCCTGGCTGCATCCTCTTTCCTGTGCCAAGTCTGTGACCTGCAGACGACCTTTGTCTGCTGTTCCTGTGGGAGCCTCACCCTTGGCCAGTCCCTAGGAGTCTCCTTTTCGGTCCTCTCTGGGGGACTGGTACTGGGCCCCCTCCCTGCCCTCCCCCGACAGTCCTGTACTCCCCCCGGCCCGGGCCTTGCATCTGAAGGGGTGATTCTCCTGAAACTCCCTGGCCCAGGGCCTTGTGTCTGGAGGGGTGATTCTCCGGAAACTCCGGCACAGTTAATCCGTCATCAAAAAGAAGTATTACTGAAATTGTTAAATCTGCATACAAATTGGTGTTGACACAATGTATCTGGGTAGGACTCACTCAGCCCTAGGAGTTGAGTGTCAGCCCTGGGATTGTTTGTCCCTCCTCCCTGCGTCTGCTGTGGACAGCCTCCTCCGCGCTGGGGGTACAGGGCCCAGCCCCGCAGACCCTTCCTCAGCAGGGATGTCTGGGGGGGCGAGGCCTGACCCCGAGCTGAAGCTCTGAGGACAGTGGGTGTTTCAGGGTGACCGTGCCCTGGAATCCCGGAGCCCAAAGGGTGGGTGCCCTCGGGAAGGGGCCTGGTCAGCGCTGTGCCCCTCGGTCGCGGCAGGGTCTGAGCTGGAGCGGGGCACACGGCTGCTCCGGGCGGGGCTGCTGCTCGGCTGAGCATGAGCCGGTTCCCTCGGGCAGGCCCGGGCGGCTCCGGGGGCCTCAGCGTCCCCTCCTGGCCCCGCAGGTACTACTTCCTGGTGTACAACGCGTCGGTGCTCTACTGGCAGATGGTGAGGCCGTTTCTCAAGCCTGGCTTCCGCCACCACCTGGTCCCCAGCCTGGCCCAGATGGTGAGCGCGCTCAGCCAGACGGAGGAGGAGGACAAGGAGTGGCAGGCAGAGCTGATGCTGTGAGTCCCCCGCCCCCGCCGGCCCCTCCACTCTCTGGGCTGAACTGGGAACCAGGTTTGGGGCATCTTGTGCGCAGAAGTTTCTGAACTCTGCGGAAGGCACCACAGTGCCCCGAGCAGACGGGCGTTACCACAGGAAGCATGCTTCTACTCAAAACCCAGGAACTGAAGAAACTGTGAAAGTAGACATTCCAGCAACAGACAGCCCAGCCGGAATGCGCGCCCCGCCTCGGGAGGCTTGCCCCCAGCATGCCAGCCCAGGACGGATGGCCCTGCGGGGCCACAGCGGGCGGTGTCAGCAGCTGGTCCTGGCCGGGCGGGTGGGCTGAAAGGCCTTGGTGACGCTCTTCTGTATCTGGGGGGCGCTGTGTGCGGCCAGCGACTGCACGGGTGCCAAGAGGGCCCAGAGGGCCGGCCCTGAAGCTGGAACCCAGAGTCTGCAGGTGTTTCTCACCTCTTATGGCAGTTTGGGGAAGCTTTAACAGAAAATTAGTAAAACCATGCCTTTTCTCTGAAGGCTGCTGTTTGAGGTGCTCGGCATCACAGCTAGACAGGCCCCGGCCCCTTTGCGCGTGGGGGCCAGCACGCTAGGTCTGGGCCAGTCAGGTGAGCCCCAGACCGTGCATGCAGTAAGGAGCTGTCCAATTTCTGTGTCTTTCTGAAGTTTGTAAAACATAAAGTTAATAAAAATATGATAACCCAGGTTATGCTAGTGGTAAAGAACCCGTCTGCCAGTGCAGGAGACTTAAGAGACATGGGTTCAATTCCTGGGTCAGAAGCTTCCCTGGAGGAGGGCATGGCAACCCACTCCAGTGTTCTTGCCTGGAGAATTCCATGGACAGAGGAGGCTGGCGGGGTATAGTCCATGGGCTCTCAAAGAGTTGGACACGACTGAAGTGACTTAGCCCGCATGTATGCAGTCTGGTTATTAGACCTCAGCGGCAGAAACTGTGGCTGCCCAGGCCTGACACGCGCTGTTCTTGTCCCACCCAGGGAGCTCCTGCAGTGCTACCTGCAGGCCGGGAAAAGCGAGGAGGCCGCCAAGTTCTGTGCCACCACAGCGCCGTTCATCAAGGCTCACGTGCCGCAGAAATACCGGCAAATATTTGCCCTGATGGTGAGTCAGAATATTCACATACGCAGAAAGAAGTCATTTTGTCTGAAAACAGCCGAGACCATCCGTTGGGATATAGAAACACACACACGCGCACAGGCATAGACAGGACAAAGCACAGTCTTTCCCTTCGTGGGGACTGAATGTTTCCTTTTTAACCACACTGAGTTTTTTTTTTTTTTAATTAGCAGAAACTTCATAAAATAATTACTGAGACAGGGTATGTAAAGAGTGTTCATCACCTATTCATTTTATGTATAAAATTCAACTGAAATTATACGTGCAAAACTAAGCATAAAGCATATGAAATGGGAAATACTTGTCAGTTACAAACGCTGTTTTTAAAGGTGCAATATTTGCAAGATAATAGCTAAGCACAATATCTGGCCTCTTCGTGACTGTTTAAATCTCGATATTCTGTTCCATCTTATAACAGGTCCGACATGAGCTAATGGATGAGCTTCAGTTAAAGGAAGAAAGGAGAAGTTCTACCAGCCTGTCTGTCACTTTCCACATTAATATGCTGAAAGCGTAGGTGTTCTGGGGTGGGGACAGATGCCCAGGAGGCTCTGTGCCCCAGGCGGGGGTGTGTGTGCAGTGGCGGCCAGGCTGGAGGGCAGGCCCGACCTTGCCTTCATCTGCTGAGAGGCTCCGGAGACGCGGCCAGAGTGGGTGCGCTCCTCAGGCAGTGAGGCGGGTGGCTTTTAGGAAGCGGGACAGCAGTCACATCAGGTGCCTCTGACAGCCTGAGACTTGCCACGAGGCTGACAGAATGATGGTCATCTGCGCGTGAAACCTCGGCGGGACGGGAGAGAGTGCAAGGGAGGGACTGTGCCTGGCAGAGGCCTGCTACCAGGACACGCGGGAATCGGGGCAGTGGAGACTCAGTGTGTGAGTGAGGATATCCGAGTGTGCTGGGCAGAGGCTGCTGCCGGGACACTTGGGAAATGGGGCGGTGGAGACTCGGTGTGTGAGTGAGGAGATCTGAGAGTGTGAGTGGGGAGGTCCCAGTGGTCCCGGGCTGTGTGAGTAGGTAGGTCCGGGTGCGTGTGTGTGGGGTGGTCCTGGTGCGTGTGAGTGGGGAAGTCCCGGTGTGTGAGTGAGTGGGGAGGTCCGGGTGTGTGAGTGAGTGGGGAGGTCCCAGTGTGTGAGTGGGGAGGTCCGGGTGCGTGTGTGTGGGGTGGTCCTGGTGCGTGTGAGTGGGGAAGTCCCGGTGTGTGAGTGAGTGGGGAGGTCCGGGTGTGTGTGTGAGTGGGGAGGTCCCGGTGTGTGAGTGGCGAGGTCTGGGTGCGTGTGAGTGGGGATGTCCGGGTGTGTGTGTGAGTGGAGAGGTCCCGGTGTGTGAGTGGGGAGGTCCGGGTGCGTGTGTGTGGGGCGGTCCCGGTGCGTGTGAGTGGGGAGGTCCCGGTGTGTGAGTGAGTGGGGAGGTCCAGGTGCATGTGAGTGTGGAGGTCACGGTGCGTGTGAGTGGGCAGGTCCGGGTGCGTGTGAGTGGGGAGGTCCCAGTGTGTGAGTGAGTGGGGAGGTCTGGGTGCATGTGAGTGGGGAGGTCCCGGTGCATGTGAGTGACTGGGGAGGTCCCGGTGTGTGTGAGTGAGTCAGGAGGTCCCGGTGTGTGAGTGGGGAGGTCCCGGTGTGTGAGTGAGTGGGGAGGTCCCGGTGTATGTGAGTGAGTGGGGAGGTCCCGGTGCGTGTGAGTGAGTGGGGAGGTCCCGGTGTGTAAGTGAGTGGGGAGGTCCGGGTGCGTGTGAGTGGGGTGGTCCTGGTGCGTGTGAGTGGGGAGGTCCCAGTGTGTGAGTGAGTGGGGAGGTCCCAGTGTGTGAGTGAGTGGGGAGGTCCGGTGTGTGTGA
This sequence comes from Bubalus kerabau, assembly GCF_029407905.1. Taxonomy (NCBI): domain Eukaryota; kingdom Metazoa; phylum Chordata; class Mammalia; order Artiodactyla; family Bovidae; genus Bubalus; species Bubalus kerabau. The sequence goes on along the minus strand of NC_073645.1, from coordinate 53,628,435 downwards.
GTGGGGAGGTCCCGGTGTGTGAGTGAGTGGGGAGGTCTGGGTGCGTGTGAGTGGGGAGGTCCCGGTGTGTGTGAATGAGTTCGGAAGTCCCGGTGTGTGAGTGAATGGGGAGGTCCCGGTGCATGTGAGTGAGTGGGGAGGTCCGGGTGCGTGTGAGTGGGGAGGTCCCAGTGTGTGAGTGAGTGGGGAGGTCCGGGTGCGTGTGAGTGGGGAGGTCCCGGTGTGTGTGAATGAGTTGGGAAGTCCCGGTGTGTGAGTGAATGGGGAGGTCCCGGTGCATGTGAGTGAGTGGGGAGGTCCGGGTGCGTGTGAGTGGGGAGGTCCCAGTGTGTGAGTGAGTGGGGAGGTCCAGGTGCGTGTGAGTGGGGAGGTCCCGGTGTGTGAGTGGGCAGGACAGCTGTCCAGAGGGAGGCAGCAGCTGGTCTGGGTTGGACCCAGCCGATGGGAAGGACCCTGCCTCCCAGGCGGGCTGTTGGTGTGGGGCTGGATCTGGGTGGGTGGCTTGTGCACGCTTCCTCAGGGCCCGTTCTTAGTGACAGAGGAGGACAGAGGCTGGACTGGGGGTGCGGCCAGAGGAGCTGTGAGAGGTCCCCAGGAGGCCGGCAGAGAGAAAGCAGGCGGTGTTACCTAGGCCTTCTGTTCGTGGAGGACACAAGTTCATAGACTAAATTAGTTTTAGAAGAATTTATTTTAAAGAAATATGACAGGATCTTTTTGTTACTTAATATTTGATTAAATTAATCTACATTCTAGAAAACTGGATCAAAATGATTTACCTGAAGATGTCAACAAAATTCTGAAGGACACCTACAAACGTTTAAGCCAGCACAATCACCAGCGCTTCCCTTCAGTCAGAGAGGAGAAGTAAGTGTGTCCTTCCAGTTTCCCGTCTGTGTGCGGCATTTGGCAGCTACAGGAAAACATGAAAGAAAAGCGAAAACAAAACCGTGGCCATAACTCCCCAAGCAGGCGCCAGCCGTGTGGAGGTTCTGGGCTGTCTCTCTCTCTAGTCTTTTTGTCCTGAAGTTTGCGCTGTTTGGCAGCCCTTGGGATATGAAACCTCGTATTGTGCCTTCAAAAGTCCAATTGACTTCCAATCACAAGTGCTTTTCCAGTTATCACACCATCGCACACCTTCTGAAGAGTCGTTCCACTGGTGGAAGAACAACCCCCCTCCCTGCCCGGGGTTTCCATCATCAGTTCTCTGCTCCAGTGCTGGGGGGCGGCTCAGAAGTCTACCCCGGGCGGTGTTCCCAGAGCTGCTGGCTGAGTGGAAGGCTGAAAGAGAGGTCTGGATGCACCCAGGCTCGAGCTCTAACTCAGAGCAGGTCCAGCTGGGCCCTGGGCACGGCCTCTCTGAGGTTTCGGGGGGTGGGGGCTCTGGGGACAGAGCGGACCCAGCGACCAGGACGCCCGCCCGCCTCCTGGGGCCGCACCCCTCCAGGCAGACCTGCTGCTGCTGACCGAGTGGAACGGCTATTCATGTATCTGCAAACACTTTTTTCCTTCTGTTAATTTTCCAATCATTTTCTCTCCCCAGCTTTTATAGAGTAGATTGTAAATGCTTTTACTGTAGACTCGCTGAAGCTTTTTCTGTTTCAGGATTTGAGCGCTCCTGCTCCAGCGCGTTTATCAGCTGTTTCACTTTGTTTTACCTTTTAGGTCTTTTAAGATAACTTTTGATGTCCAGATGGATTTTATTTAAGATAAGAATTGTTTGAGCTGATGTTCACCCCCCACCAGTGCTGGGCCAGACACGTTTAAGGCCCTCAGGGAGTCCCCGAGGTCCCAGCCCAGCAGCCAGCTCAGTGGGCGCTGACCCGGGTCCCCCGACCCAGTCCTGATCCTCTGCACCTGCCCCGGACTCTGTGCCCACCCACCCGCCCCCCATGCGTCTGTGGCACCCCTGGTGCCAGTTTCTGTGTTGTGGCCGAGAGGACGCAGCGTCTTCTGCTGCGTGTGTTCAGCTCCGTCACTGTTCCCGCACCTGGAAGGCGCGTGTTCCCTGCTCGCCCAGGTCCCGGGCTCAGCCACTCGTAGCGGCCGTCTGTGGGGTCAGGCCCTCCCTCAGCCCCAGGCGTCATCGAGGGTCCCTCCCTCTGACCCCTCCCCACCTGGGCTTCAGTGTCTGGAACTCTGGGTGGGAAAAAAAAGGTCTATGAGTTTAAAGCCAAAAAAGGCCTGAAAACCAGTCATGGGTACCTTGGCGGGTTCTCAGCTGCATGTGGTGGGGCTTGGGAAGGCCAGAGGGGCTTGGGTCGAGGCCCCGCTAGGGCCCTTGGTGGTCCAGACTGGGTGGGGCTGGGCAGAGGGCCCACCTGTCCATGCAGGGAAGGGAGGTGCCTTCTCCTGCAAAGGACGAGGGGAGAGGAGGGAGATAGAGGATAATATCCTCTGAGCTCAGAAGGGTCTTTGAGACTGAAAACAAAGGCCTAGCTCCGTGGCACACAGTTAGGAACTCACTGTGGGGCTGCACACGGAGGAGGGCCTGTGATGACGACCCAGACGTGTCCGTGAGCTCAGAGCCGCCAGAGGGGCACGGGGACTCGGGGGCCAGAGCTACAGTGGCACCTGCCTGCCAGCTGGAGCTGAGGGTTTTCCTCCCCCGGGCCCCCGTGACCACTCACCTTCTGCATCAGCAAAGGGCACTCTTGCGCTTGCATGTCAGGTGAAGGCGAGGGGTAGTGTTGATGGGCTCCCCTGGCGTGGTCCCGCCCCTCGGGAGTGGGCGGAAGCTGGGTCAGCATCACTGGAAGAGGGCGGGGCGTGGGCCTGCCCACCTGGGAGGAGCTGCCCAAGGGCAGAGAGTGTGTCCTGGCCACAGGTAGGCACCAATGCTGCCTCAGGAAGAGCAGGGGCACCAGCTTGCCCCAGGGGATGCTGGTGTGTCTGGGGACACTGCTCACCAACCACCCCGTGCAGGACAGGTCCCCACCCAGCAGAGAACCACCACGTCCAGACGTGAGGGGGTTAGGCTGGGAAGCCTGGCCTGTCTCCCCCACCCAGAACACCGCCCTGATTCCGGTAGTTCTTTGTTAAGCCTTAAATTCAGGGGGCTCATTCCCCCGCTTTGTTCTTTTTTGGAGTTGCTTATGGTCCTCCAGGTTCTTTGCATCTCTGTCCACATGTTAGCACCAGCCTGTTGGTTTCTGCAGAGACCTGATTGGCCACTACGACTGCTCTGGTTGCCTGGTCAAGGCGTAGGAGGAGTCCGCCTCGAGGACATGTCCTCCCTTGCTGCTCCCCTGCCCCGGGGCTCACAGCTGCGCCTGCACCTGCCCTGAGACAGCACAGGTCCCTCCAAATCCCGTCAGGGCCGAGGCGGCTGGGCTTGGGAACCCTTGCCGTAGGATTCCTTTTCTGTCCCATTTTGTTCGTGCCCCCCAGAGCGATGGCTGAAGGCTTATCCCCCCTGCAGGCGGATGTGTTGTTGCCTCCTGTTGACCTAATGCTGTTTCGTTTCTGTTTCCAGAATGATTTTGCTTTTTGAATTAGCCCATCTTTCTCTGATCTTGAAATGCTGGGAGATCGCCTCCGATTGCCTCTCAGACCTGAAGAAGATGGACAGCAAAGTAAGTAGTCGCGGCCGGCAGCCCTGCTCCTGCTCACTGTGATCGAGACTTAAAGGACCGAAAGCAGGCACGGAATTCAGAAGCCCCTCGCCAGGGGGCCTGAGCTGTTGCGTTGTTGCTGAATTCCCTCCTAGTCTTTTTTAAGTGCGTTTCACATGGTTGAAATGATGCGGTTTTTGCACCAGTAGGTCATTAGTGATAACTGGATCAGTGCATTAAAGAGAACATAACCGTTGTACACACGTGCAGACCCAGAATTGGAGCACCTGCCTACATCAAGCAAATACCAATGAACCTGAGAGCAGAAACAATGCAACAGCAGTAGGGTCTGTAATAACCCACTTCCAGCGTGGATAGATCACCCAGACAGAAGATCAATATGGGTATATTGTGATTGAGCAAAATGAGCCTAATTGACACCTCAGAAGGAGGGAAATGCACGTTCTTCAGGACAGATCATGTTAGATCACAAGACAAGTCTTAACAAATTTAAGATGACAGAAATCATGTTAAGTATCTTTTTGGACTGAAATGGTGTGAAACTAGAAATCAGCAACAAGGGCTAAGCTAGAATTTCACAAAAACGTGGAAATCAAATAGCATACTCCTGAACAACCAATGGGTCAAAAAAGAAATCAAAAGGGAAAAAAGATTTTGAAACATAGGACAATGGAAACACAACACCTACGGGCTACAGCAAAAGCGTCCTCAGAGGGGCGCTTACAGCCAAAAACACCTGTATTAAGGAAAAAGGAAGATTTAAAATAAACCACCATATTTATGCCTCAGTTCAGTTCAGTTCAATGGTTCAGTTGTGTCAGACCCTTTGTGACCCCATGGACTGCAGCACATCAGGCTTCCCCGTCCATCACGAACTCCTGGAGCTTGCTCAATATCATGTCTATCGAGTTGGTGATGCCATCAAACCATCTCATCCTCTGTCATCCCCTTCTCCTCCTGCCTTCAATTTATGCCTCAAGAAACTAGGGGGAAAAAAAAAAACAGAACAAAGCCCAAAGTCAGTGGAAGGAAGGAAATAATGAAGATCAGAGCAAAAACAAATGAAATAGAGACCAGGAAACCAATAGAAAAGATCAATGAAACTAACAGTTGGTTTTTTGAAAAAATAAAACTGACAAACATTAGCTAGACGAGGAAAAATAGAAGATCAAAATCAGAAATGAAAGAGGGGCCTTACAACTGATAACACAGAAATAAAAAGGGTCTTAAGAGACCAATATGACTTATATGCCAGGAAGACGGGTAAACTATAGGAAACTGATAAGTTCCTGGAAACATACAATCTACCGAGACTGACTCGTGGGGAAACAGAAAGTCTGAATAGACCAATGAGTAAGAGTAATTAGTATCAAAAAAGTATTAGTAATACTAATACAAAAAAGTATTAGTAATCAAAAAATCTCCAAATAAGGAAACACCCAGTGACCCAACAACCCCACTTCTGAGCATATAACCAGAGAAAATGTAATTTAAAAAGACACATGTATCCCAGTTTCACTGCAGCATGATTTACAATAGCCAGAACATGAAAGCAACCTAGATGTCAACAGAGAAATGAATAAAGAAGATGTGGGGTACATATATACAATGGAATATTCAGTTCAGTTCAGTCGCTCAGTCATGTCTGACTCTTTGTGACCCCATGAACCTCAGCACGCCAGGCCTCCCTGTTCATCACCAACTCCTGGAGTCCACCAAATCCATGTCCATTGAGTCGGTGATGCCATCCAACCATCTCATCCTCTGTCATACTCTTCTCCTCCTGCCTTCAATCTTCCCCAGCATCAGGGTCTTTTCAAATGAGTCAGCTCTTCGAATCAGGTAGCCAAAGTATTGGAGTTTCAGCTTCAGCATCAGTCCTTCCAATGAATATTCAGGACTGATCTCCTTTAGGATGGACTGGTTGGATCTCCTTGCAGTCCAAGGGACTCTCAAGAGTCTTCTCCAACACCACAGTTCAAAAGCATCAATTATTTGGTGCTCAGCTTTCTTGATAGTCCAACTCTCACAATGGAATATTACTCGGCCATAAAAAGGAATGAAATTGGGTCGTTTTTAGAGATATGGATGGACCAAGAGACAGTCATATGGAGTTAAATAAGTCAGAAAGAGAAAAATAAATATATTAGTGCATATATCGGAGAAGGCAATGGCACCCCACTCCAGTACTCTTGCCTGGAAACTCCCATGGACAGAAAAGCCTGGTAGGCTGCAGTCCATAGGGTTGCTAAGAGTCAGACATGGGACACGACTGAGCGACTTCACTTTCACTTTTCACTTTCATGCATTGGAGAAGGAAATGGCAACCCACTCCAGTGTTCTTGCCTGGAGAATCCCAGGGACGGGGGAGCCTGGTGGGCTGCCGTCTGTGGGGTCGCACAGAGTCGGACACGACTGAAGTGACTTAGCAGCAGCAGCAGTGCATATATGTAGAATCTAGAAAAATGGTATATTAAACTTATTTGTGAAACAGAAATAGAGGCATAGACATAGAGAACAAACATGTGGATCCCAAGGGGGAAAGGTGGTGTGGGATGAATTGGGAGACTGCAATTGATGTACATACACCCTTGATATTATTGTAAAATAGGTAACGAATGAGAATCTGTGGTTCAGCACAGGGATCTCGGCGCTCTGTGAGGAAGTCCAACAAAGAGGAGGTACGTGTGTACACATAGCTGATTCACTGTGCTGTGCAGTAGAAGCTAACCCCACAGTGTGAAGCGACTGCCCCCCAATAAAAATCAAGGAAAAAAAAAGAAACACACACTCAGGACGAGATGACTTCACTAGTGAATTCTACCAAACATTTAAAGAGGAATTAATGCTGATCCTTCAAAAATTCTTCCAAAAAGTTGAAGAAAAAGGAATACTCCAACTCGGTTTACAAAGCAAGCATTGCCCTGATACCAAACCAGACAAAGTAACTACAAGAAAATAAAACACAGGAAGAAAATACAGAAAAGAAAACAATCCAAAAAAACACAGATGCAAAAATCCTCAACAAAATGCCAGCAAACTGAATTCAGCCTCATATCGTGAAGATCAAACTCCATGATCAGTGGGATTTATCCTGAAGTGACAAGGGTGGTTTAACATAGTCAGATCAATAAATGTGATCAGATCAGATCAGTCGCTCAGTCGTGTCCGACTCTTTGCAACCCCATGAATCGCAGCACGCCAGGCCTCCCTGTCCATCACCAACTCCCGGAGTTCACTCAGACTCACGTCCATCGAGTCAGTGATGCCATCCAGCCATCTCATCCTCTGTTGTCCCCTTCTCCTCCTGCCCCCAATCCCTCCCAGCATCAGAGTCTTTTCCAATGAGTCAACTTTTCGCATGAGGTGGCCAAAGTACTGGAGTTTCAGCTTTAGCATCAGTCCTTCCAAAGAAATCCCAGGGCTGATCTCCTTCAGAATGGACTGGTTGGATCTCCTTGCAGTCCAAGGGACTCTCAAGAGTCTTCTCCAACACCACAGTTCAAAAGCATCAATTCTTCAGCGCTCAGCCTTCTTCACAGTCCAACTCTCACATCCATACATGACCACTGGAAAAACCATAGCCTTGACTAGACGGACCTTTGTTGGCAAAGTAATGTCTCTGCTTTTCAATATGCTATCTAGGTTGGTCATAACTTTCCTTCCAAGGAGTTACCTTTTAATTTCATGGCTTAATTTCATGGCTGCAGTCACCATCTGTAGTGATTTTGGAGCCCAGAAAAATAAAGTCTGACACTGTTTCCACTGTTTCCCCATCTATTTCCCATGAAGTGATGGGACCGGATGCCTTGATCTTCGTTTTCTGAATGTTGAGCTTTAAGCCAACTTTTTCACTGTCCACTTTCACTTTCATCAAGAGGCTTTTTAGTTCCTCTTCACTTTCTGCCATAAGGGTGGTGTCATCTGCATATCTGAGGTGATTGATATTTCTCCCGGCAATCTTGATTCCAGCTTGTGTTTCTTCCAGTCCAGCATTTCTCATGATGTACTCTGCATATAAGTTAAATAAGCAGGGTGACAATATACAGCCTTGATGTACTCCTTTTCCTATTTGGAACCAGTCTGTTGTTCCATGTCCAGTTCTAACTGTTGCTTCCTGACCTGCATACAGATTTCTCAAGAGGCAGATCAGGTGGTCTGGTATTCCCTTCTCTTTCAGAATTTTCCACAGTTTATTGTGATCCACACAGTCAAAGGCTTCAGCATAACATTAAAAGAATGAAGGGTAAATATACAATCATCTCAATAGATGCAAGAAAAGCATTTGAAAAAAAATTCAACATCCTGTTAGGTTAAAAACTTTCAACAAAAAGTGTGTGGAAGGAAAATACCTCCATGTAATAAAGACCACATGTGACAAGCCCACAGCTAACATTATACTCAATGGTGAAAGGTTAAAAGCTTATCTTCTAATGTCAAGAACAAGATGATGGTGCCTCCTCTCGGCACTTCTATTTAACACAGTACTAGAAGTTCTAGCCACAAAAATCAGACAAGAAAAAGAAATAAAAGGCATCCAAACCACAAAGGAAGAAATAAGTCTGTCTCTGGTTACATGTGACATGACCTGTTTATACAGAGAAAACTCTGAAGACTCCATCAAAAGCTATTAGAACTAATGAGCAAATTCAGTAAAGCTGAAGGATTCAAAATCATCATCAAAAAATCAGTTGTGTTTCTGTACACTAAAAATGAAATATCTGAAAGAGAAAATTAAACAGTTTACAATAGCATCAAAAACAACACAATACTTAATAAATTTAAACAAAGAGTTGGAAGACCTGTACACTGAAAACTAGTAATGAAATAAATGAATGAAGACACAAAGAATGGAAACATATCCCATGTTCTTGGGAGAATGAAAATTATTAAAATGTCTATACTACCCCAAACTGACATCCATATCAGTTCCAGTGGCGTGTCTCACAGGAATAGAAAACAAAGGCGATCTGTATGGAATCACAGAAGAGCCAAAGCACTGTCGAGGAAGGACAAACCTGGAGTCACCATGAGCTGTAGTCAGAGCTACAGTGACCGAAACAGTGCGGCCCTGGTATGAAAATAGATGCATAGACCAATGGAACAGAATCGCGAGCCCAGAAATAAGGCTGCACACGATGTCAACTCACGTTTGACAAGGGCACCAAAACGCCATGGGGGAAGTATAGCCTCTTCAACAAACGATGCTGGGAAAATGGAATGGCCACACGGAGACGAATGAAACTGGACTCCTTCCTGCCTTACGCCTCTCACAAAAGTTAACTTGAAATGGATTACAGATTTTAAGACCTGAAACTGTAAAACTCCTTTAAGAACACATAGGGGAAAAAAACTATCGACTTTGGTCTGGACAATGATTGTTTGAATACGACAATGAAAGCAAAAGTAAACAAGGAGGATTACGTCAATCTAAAAACCGTCTGCATAGAAAGAAAGCAATAACACAGCGAAAAGGCGACCTGTGACCTAGAAGAAAAATATCTGCAAACCATATATCAGATAAGGATTTAATATCTATGTAGGAGCTCATACCTCAGTAGGAAATCACCTTATCACCGTCATCACCATTCTCCAATGGGAAACAGTGGGCTAAGGGCCTAATAGACATTTTTCTAAAGAAAGTATTGAAGCGCTGCATGAAGAGGTGTTCAGACCACCAATCACCAAGGAGATAAAGTCAGAGCCTCAGTGAGCATCACCCCACACCTGCTGGGCTGGCTGGCGTCCAGAAGTCAAGAGACAGCACGTGTTGGTAAAGATGTGAAGAAAAGGAAACCCTGGTGCTGTGTTGGTGGAAATTGAAACTGGTTCAGCTTCTACGGAAAACAGTAAGAAAGTTCCTTAAACTTTTTTTAAAAAGCTGCGGTGTGATCCAGCAGTCCCACTCCTGTGTGTCCAAAGGGACTGAAATCAGATCTTGAAGAGATGTCTGTACCCTGTGTTCACTGCGGCAGCGTTCACAAAAGCCAAGATGTGGGAGCTGCCTGAGCGTCTGTCTTTGGGTGAATGGATAAAGAAAACGTGTGTGTGTGTGATGCAGTATTATTTAGCCATGAGCGTTCAAGCAAACCGATGTGCATGTGATCGGGGTCCCTGAAGGAGCGGAGATTAAGTGGGGAGCAGAAAAAATGTTAAGCAATAATGACTCAAAATTCTAAATTTGGTGGTCTGTGAACAGGGACAGATTATGTACTGAGGAACAGAGAATGACAGCGAGGACTGCCCTGGTGGCCCAGGGCTTGAGACTTCCCACTCCCAAAGCAGGGGCAGGTCCGATCCCTGACTGGGAACTAGAGCCCACACGCCACGGCTAAGAGTTCACACGCGGCAGCTCAGAGCGAAGTCAAACAAATAAAAATAAAATTTGTCAAAAGAATGGCAGCAGACTTTTTGTTGGACACAGTATGAGCTAAAGACAGATCAACATCCAAATAATAAAATGAAAAAAGCGTGACTGTCGGGACGTCCCTGGCGGCTCGGAGATGAAGTGTGCAGTTGCGCTGCAGAGCGCACACATTCAGCCCTCGGCTGGGGAGCTAAGACCCCACAGGCCTCAGGTGCAGCCAAAAAAAGAGTCAACCTAAAAAACTGCATTTGGACAAAATATCTTTGAAAATCAGAAGCAAAGTAAATATTTATTAAAATATACAAAATCTGAAAGAGTCTGACGTTCACTGCAAGGAAGTTTGAAGAGCTTTTTCAAGCAGAAGGATGATGATACCAGCAGAAATCTGGATCCGCACAAACAGTGAAGAGGACCAGTAAGGGGGCCACGTGAGTCAGAGAGAGACTGAAGAATCCGTAAAGCGCTTTAAAAGGTACTTGCTGTTTAAAGCAGAGATGATAATATGGATCAGAAGACTCAGCATTATTATGATGTCAGTTCTCCCCAGACGGAGCAGTGGATTCAGTGTGATTCAATCAAAGTCTTGACAGGAGTCTTTCAGAAATTGACGAACTGACCATAAAATTGTTAGGGAAACGCAGGGGCCCTAGAATAACCCAGAGCAGCTCTGGAAAAGCGGAGCAGCGTCAGCAGGCGTGCACGACCTCACGTGCAGGCCTGGTGGAGGGGCACCGTGGTTCAGAACGGGCGGCCTGCACGTGGAGACGCAGATAGACGGAGGGCCAGGACGGGGTCCAGAAAGAGACCTGCACACTCGGGGCCTCGGCCTGGACCAGGTGCAGAGGCTTCCGCTGGAGACAAAGCGTCTCATCCAGAAAACAGTGCCGGACAGGGGAGCAACCACGTGAGGGAAAGTGAACACCGGCCGCCCTTCATCCTGTGGACAGGAATCAACTCAACATGCAACCCTAAACCAAGAATGTGAGAGCTCAAATGAGAAAACTTATGGGGAAAAAACAGAAGAAAAACAAGAGGAATCCTGTGACCTGTTACCTCTCAACCACTCACCCAGACGCTGACCAGCCCACACGGGCCGGGGAGGGGTGGGAAAGGGACCCCTTTGGAAACAGGTTAGCAGTTTTGTGAAAGTTACGTGTACCTGTCTGCCCACCCACCCAGGAAACCCCAGGCCCATGCCACCCCCCTCCTGCAGCATGGCACCCCGTCCTGACCCCAGCGGGGGTTAAGTGAAAGGAATTGTCCAGATTTCATAACAGAGCATTTGTCTGAAGTCGGTGTAGTTATTTAAAAGTTCTATGTCCAGTGAAATTAACTATAAAATAAAAACAAAAATTTTTTTCTAGGTTTCTCATTTAAATCTTTGCATCTTTTAGAAACATTTTAAGTTTTTCATATATATATATATATTTATATTACCTATTTTTTTTGTTGAATTTCTACCAAGTCCGTGAATTATATTTTGAAATGTTTTCTGACATTAGTGAATGTGATTGCTTTCATTAAAACTCTCCACCTATGCAACAACTGCTGTGCCCGCAGGACCCTGCGAGTCTGATGGAAGTCGAGTGCCTGGAGTATGAATTGGAAGCTGTAAGACTGGAAAATAAAATTAAAACCTACACTCGAGAGGCTGTGGAGGTAAGTTGCGGACCAGGAGCTGGAGCAGAAGCTGAGCCCTTGTGCAGGTCCCTGGACCTTGTGTGTGGACTTGGTGTGGAGGAGGGGCCAGGTTTGAGGAGGGGCCCTGATGGGCACAAGCCAGCCTCCTGTGCCCTGGTCTCCCCTGTGAGCGTGGCCTCTCTGGGAGGAAGTCCGGGGGCTGCGTGGCCCCGCCCTGCCGAGGCCAGCTGACGTCCTCCCGCCTGGCTCCAGCCCCGCAGCTGCCGGGCCCACCCTGTCTGGCGGGCCTGTGGGTTCATGCAGCCTGTTCCCGGGGCTCAGGCTGGGGGCTGGGATGAGATGGGCCTCCAGCCAGGCCCTCGCGTGGCCTGTGTGAAGCAGTCTGCCCCCAGCACACTGAGAACATGTGCCCTTGGTGAACACCGAGTCCCCTGAGGGCTTTGGCCATCCTGACTCAGGTCCAGGCAAACAGGCGTGCCCCTGCCCTAGTGCAGGGCCTGAGGGGCTCTGGGGAAGCGCTGAGGTCATCTCAGGGGTGGGGAGGTGGGGACCCCTGTGGGGGGTAAGGGGAGACCCCTGGGAGGGTGAGGGGAGGGTGGGAAGGGAGGAGAAGAGGGGCCCCGAGGCCTGGCAGCAGCGGGTTCAGAGGACCCTGGTGAGCGTTGCCCCCGTGGTGCCCACCTTGGAGACCGTGGGCTTGTCTAGAATGTTCCACTGGGGGTTGTGAGGCAGGGGGCTGGTGAGCACCATGGCAAAGTGGCAGTCTGAGCCCCGCAGCCTGTGTGCCCCGTGCAGTGGGGTGTGGTCTGGCCGCCGCCGCAGAGAAGGAGCCCAGGAATCGCTGTGTCTTTGATAGAATCCTGCTGTCGAGAAAGGGAACCAAAATGCATTGAAACAGGATGAGGGCAGCTGGCGTTGCTCTGGGGCCCCAGTGCCCACTCCCTGGACCGGCTCCCCTGACCCCTGCCCCAGCCCCGCCTGGCCCAGCCCGGGAGGAGCTCTGCCAGCAGACGAGCAGCCCAGCGGGGGCTCCGGGCCGGTTCACGTGCTCTCTCTGGACCTGGGCTGTCCCCGCCAGCGCTGCCCCTCTCAAGGGAGGGCGTGGCTTCCCGCTGGCTGCCTGCAGGTGCTGGCAGGCGGTGTGGTGGGACTGCAGGGCTGTGTCTTCTGCCTCTACTGGCCGAGGGCTCTTCAGGGGCACCTTCCAGTTCACGAGGCTTTGATGGACGCTTCTTGGCAGCCAGGAGGCCCACGGTCTGAACCCCATGCCTGCTCTAAACCCCATGACCCAGGAGCAGCACTAGGGCAGGCCCCCTGGAGCCAGAAGCTAGGCCCCCGGACATGGCTGAGTTCAGGAGCCCGGGCAGCCCCGGTGGGCACTGAGGGAGGCCTGGAGCTGCTGAGGCCATTTCACAGGCTGAGGCCGGCCGGCCCCTGTCTGCTGGGCAGGGCCACGAGCTCCGTGAATACACGGGGCTGGAAGGCAGGCAGCCTCGCCCAGAGGGGCTCACAGAGACGCTGCCACGGCACGCGGTGCCTGTCTGAGGGCAGATCCAATGGAGCCAGGGCCCTCTCTGAGAGATCACGCGGGCCACTTCCACCGGCAGGCTCAGACCGGGGGCCCGGCCCGCCTGCGTCATCCGGGGCTCGGGGGCGGGCTGGGGCTGCCCGGGCCGGCCCAGCCTCACCCGGGCCGCTGTGCTGTGTGCAGGCCCAGCTGGACATAGTGCGGAGACTGGACGTCACGCTGCAGCGGGCCGTGCGCCTGGGCGAGCCCCGGCTCGTCCACACGGTGTGCGCCACGCAGTGGAACACGTGCCTCCCGCTGCTGCAGCACAGCCTGCGCCACCACCTGCGGAAGCCGCTGACCAGCATTGCAGACGCCCTGGAGAAGGCGGACAGGTGGCGCCCGGGCTGTGCCCCGGGGGGGACGGGGAGCAGAGGCTCGGGGCAGGGATGAAATCCAGCTCATCTTCCCAGAAAGAGGGCAGGAGCCCACGGCGTCCCCCAGAGGTGGCGACTCGAGAGGCTGCAGGCCGTGGGGGAGGTGCCCTGGGGCTCAGGGGCAGGGCCCTGCGGGGCAGACAGGGACACCCAGGGGGCACCCACCTGAGCTCGAGAGGGGCCGAGGGGAAAGGGCTTCGTCAGGAGGGTCCTGGGCTGCGGGGCGGGCGACGGCGGTGGGCACAGGGGCTGTGGGCGCAGGCGCGGGAGGGGAGGGGTGGGATGGATGAGCAGGGAGGGCCTTGATGTTTCTCCTCTCCTGCCCCGGGCGGGGGCCCCGAGGGCGGCTGTGCTGCAGGACCGTCCCTGGTGGACACGGGGCTGCACGATGGGGACTCGGCAGGGCAGAGGCGTGGAGGGCCACCTGGGAGGGTGTGCAGCCGCAGGGACGGGCCGTGGGGGCCTGCCCTGCCCCCGTCTGCTTCGGAGATTAACTGTGCTGTGTGCCGAGTCACTCAGTCGTGTCCGACTCTTTGCGACCCCGTGGACTGCAGCCCGCCAGGCTCCTCTGTCCGTGGGGATTCTCCAGGCAAGAATACTGGAGTGGGTTGCCATGCCCTCCTCCAGGGGATCTTCCCGACCCAGGGATCAAACTCAGGTCTCCCGCATTGCAGGTGGATTCTTTACAGTCTGACCACCAGGGAAGCCCTGAGAGTAATCAGGGGTGAATTTTGTCGCCATGGTGAGCCCTCCATTGGAGCAGGGTTCCCAGCAGGGGCACCAGGGACCGGTCGTCAGCCTGTGGTCTGGCGAGGTTGGGGACGGCGGCCTCAGAACCAGCACCGTTCATTTCCTGCGGGCACTTGGGGATCTCGTCTGTGAAGAGTTACATCTCTTCAAATCTGGGATTTTTACTCATTTAAAAACAGTTTCTCCTTCTGGGGACCCACGGGGCTGTACGACAGCTCCTAGCCCACGCTCCCGGTCTCCCTTCGAAACTTCCGTGTTCACAGCCCCACCCCCTCGTGACGCACACCAAATTCTGAAGATTTCACGCAGCCCGTTAGTTCTCTTTCATTTTGCAAATTCTCTAATTCTTCTTCCTCTCTTTAGCCTGTATTTTTAAATTTTAATGACGTCCTCTTTCAAAAATATCTTTTTATTTTCATATTTGTTTGGTTTTTTAAAATAACATCTAGTTGCCCTCCTTTTTTTCCTCTGACAGTTCTTTTTCTGATTAAGTTTATTGCGATATAATTGCATACAACAGAATGGACACATTGCAAATGTCCGCTTGCTGTGTTGCTTCTTAACCACGGATGGGTGTTGAGTGCTGCTGAACGCTTGTTTATCGAAAGGAGCTCTGACTTTTCTCTTTTCTTCTTTAACGTGGTGAATTATGCTGACTGGATTTTGAGTAGTGAACTAGCCTTGCCTTCTCCGCGTGGTCTCGACACACGTGCTTTTTTCTGTATTGCCGGGTTAGATGTCCTTTAGTGTGCTTAAGGGTTTTTGCGTGTATGTTCATTATGAGGATGTTGGCCTGTGGTTTTCTTGTTTTGTAACGCCTTTCCCAGGATTTGACATGAAGGTCATGCCGACTTCATTAAATGGTTTGGGACGGTGGGAAGGACTTTTTCTGCTTTGCTTTCTAAAGGGGTTTGTGCAGTATTGGCGTTTTCTTCCTTAAGTGGTGGACAGAATGCAGTGAGGCTGTCTGGGCCCGTCTGAGGTGTTTCTCTTTCCATCCTTTCGACTCTCGTGCTGTGGACCTTTCGATTTAAAGTGTAGAACACAGCTCCTACCACCCTGTCTTGTCAATGGCGTGCAGCTCGGTCTTTTTCTAAAACCGGGCACGCTGGTCTCCACCTTGTGACTGGGCTGTTCAGTCTCTGGGTTCAGGGCAATTTCCAGCTTGTCTCCAGTCCCATCGTTTGTCTCCGCCTTGTGCTCTGCCGCTGCTCTCTCCCGCCTTCTTTGAGGCTACCTGAGTTTCTGCCACTGTGTTTGTTTCTCTGGTTGGCTCGTTTGTCCCCGGTACCCCTGGGTGGGAGGGGCGTCGCTGGAGGGAGCCGGGTCAGTGGGGGGTCAGTGCTTCCCACGCAGCAAGGGAAGCCTCTCTGCCTGCCCCTCGGCCACCCCACCATGTGGTTGTTGTCTTGTCTTTTCATTCTGAGTGTGTTATAAGTTCATCTTACAGTGCTGTATTGCTCTTAGCAGCTGGTGGTGGTGTTTTTAAAGAAAATTACAGAAAAAAACAATCTTCTCTTACATTTGCCACTTCCTCGGCGATCCTACAGGCTCTCCCTTCCTGCTTACGGTCAGATCCAGGTTTCTGCCTGCGGGTATTTCAGCCCGAGCAACTTCCTTTATTTCCTCTTGTAACGCATGACTCCTGGTGAGGAATTCTCTTGGCTTTTGTTGACCTGAAAATGGCTTTCTCTTAGCATCCCCTCTGAAGGTTATTTTCACCAGTTATTGGATTCTGGGTTTGCAGACTTTTTCTCTTTAAATACTTTGAAGAGGTTGTTTTATTTTCTTCTGGCCTTCATAGTTTCAGATAAAAACCCCGAGTTACTTTAAGCGTGGCTCTCCTGTGTGGAAGGTGTCTCCCCCTCCCTGCTGTTTTCAGGTTTGTATCTTTTAACTTTTGCTTTCTGCATTTTGCATATTACTTTGCCGACAAAGGTCTGTCTAGTCAAAGCTATGGTTTTTCCAGTAGTCGTGTATGGATGTGGAGAAGGCAATGGCAACCCACTCCAGTACTCTTGCCTGGAAAATCCCATGGGCGGAGGAGCCTGGTGGGCTGCTGTCTATGGGGTCGCACAGAGTTGGACACAACTGAAGCGACTTGGCAGCAGCAGCAGCAGCATGTATAGATGTAAGAGTTGGACTGTGAAGAAAGCTGAGCCAAAGAACTGATGCTTTTGAACTGTGGTGCTGGAGAAGACTCTTGAGAGTCCACTGGACTGCAAGGAGACCCAACCAGTCCATCCTAAAGGAAATCAGTCCTGAATATTCATTGGAAGGACTGATGCTGAAACTCTAATACTTTGGCCACCTGATGTGAAAAACTGATTCATTTGAAAAGACCCTGATGCTGGGAAAGATTGAAGGCGGGAGGAGAAGGGGACGACAGAGGATGAGATGCTTGGATGGTATCACTGACTCGATGGACATGAGTTTGAGCAAGCTCCGGGAGTTGGTGATGGACAGGGAGGCCTGGCATGCTGCAGTCCGTGAGTCAGTCGCAAAGAGTCGGACACGACTGAGTGACTGAACGAAACTGATTCCTTAGAGCCTTTAAAAAAAAAAAATGTCTTTTTTGGGGTTTGCGGATATACTCAAATATGTAAGATGATATTTTCATCAAATTTGGGAAATTACTGGCTATTATTTTTTTAAGTATAGTTCTGCCTCATTTGCTCTTTTGGGGGAGCATGAGCTACAACATTGAATACTGTCTTAACTGGTCTCTAAGGCTCTGTTCATTTTCTTCTGAGAATTTTTTTTATATGGACCATTTTTAGAAGCCTTGTGAATCTGTTACAGTCTTGTTTCTGTTTGATGTTGTGGCTTTTTGGCTGCCAGGCATGTTGGATTCTTAGCTCCTCAACCAGGGATCAAACCCACACCTCCCACTTTGGAAGGTGAAGTCTCAGCCACTGGACTACCTGGGAAGTCCTGGCTCTGTTCACTTTTAAAAAATCTTTTTCAGTACATTCTTCTGGTGGGATAATTTCTATTGATCTGACTTCAGGTTCACTGACTCTTTTTCTGCTCTCCGATCTACTGTTAGGCTCAACCAAGAATTTTTTAATTTCAGTTATTACAGATTTTTTGCTGTAGTATTTCCTTTTTTCGTCTACTGAGATTCCCTGTCTGTTCTCTCATTAGCAATGTTTTCCTTCAACTTTTTGTACATATTTATTTTTGTTTTGTAATATCTGCATTAAGGATTTACCTGCTAAACCCAGCACCTGGCCCATCTCGCATCCTGACTGTGGGTCACCTTTTCCTGTTTCCTGGCATATCGTGTACTGAATGTTGTGGCTGCTGCACTGTGGAGTCTGTGGACTCTGTGATCTTTTTAGGAAAGTGTTGATATTTGCTTGCTTTTGTTGGCACTTCAGTTTCTGGCTGAGAGGTGGCTCCGTGTTTCCTTGGCTGTGTCTCTGGAAGGTCATGGTACTTTCCAGCCTGAACCGTGTTCTCTGCAGGCTCTGATGGTACGTTCTCCTTGGGTGGGTCAAGAGCGCTCTTCCTGGGCCTGCACTCCTGGGGAGAAGCCCCGTGCAGTCTCAGCTGACGTCGGGTGAGAGAGCAACACCCAGCTCTGTCCTCTGGCGGGCAGCCCGGCAGCGGCTGGCCCGGTTCCAGGTCTGGTTCCACTTCTCCAGCCCCGAGCGGAGGCCCCCCTCTCTGGACTCCTCTGCCCTGGCTGCGTGGGTCAATTCTGCCCACGGTGCCTCAGGACAGTGTCTCCAGGAGGCCACAAGCATGGGCTCCTTCCTGAGTTTCCTGCTTCAGGGCCCCGGGCTTGCGCTGCCCAGACCTGGGGTTGTTCGGTCCAACTTTATGCGTGGCAGAGACCTGATCACAGCTGGAAGCAGAGTAACTCTGAAAATTACTTCTTTCGAGCCGTCTTTGTCTGATCCCATCATCCTGTTTTGCAGGGGCAGGTTCTCTCGTCTGAGTCTGTTGTCTGCTCACCCTCATCCCCGTGGCCTCGTTGAGCCCGTGGCTGGCTAGTGTGTTCCTGGAAGGACTGTCCTGCTGTGGTGGTGTTCAGTCACCGTCTTGTCAGATTCCTTGTGACCCAATGGACTGCAGCACTCCAGGCTTCCCTGTCCTTCACTATCTCCCGCAGCTTGCTCAAACGCACGTCCATTGAGTCCATGATGCCATCCCACCATCTCCTCCTGTGTCGTCCCCTTCTCCTCCTGTCCTCAGTCTTTGCCAGCATCAGGGTCTTTTCCAATGAGTTGGCTCTTCACATCAGCTGGCCAAAGTACTGGAGTTTCAGCTTCAGCATCAGTCCTTCCAGTGAATATCAGAGTTGATTTCCTTTAGGATTGACTGGCTTGATCTCCTTGCTGTCCAGGGGACTCTCAATTGGCTTGCCTCAGCTGGCTCCTCGGGTGGTTCAGCCTGGGACGAGTCTCACATTGTGGATTCAGGGTCAGGCTGCCCTGAGCACACCCCGTGGCCCTGGGCCAGCTTCCTTCTGTGGGCCTCCTCTCTCCCTGCCCCAGAGGGAAGGGACCTGTCGCTGGCTACCATCCAGGCTTCCAGGCAGAGACTGTGGAGCCAGTTCCCTGATGGGAGCACAGACCTCACCCTTGGCCTCAACCGGGTGCCCTCTCCTGCCCACGACTCCCAGGTGCCCTGACCTCTGCCTCCTCATCCCCGAGGCTACAGGCCTACCTGTGATGCTCTCACCTCGTTTTGGAGGAGGGTCGGCACATGGGTCCCCTCGAACTTTAACTAGACCCAAGTTATCGGCCTTGTTGATGCTCCTGTGCAGCACAGAGGCTGTGCCGCAGGCTGCAGGTGCTGTTGATGCAAGGGCTTTGGGGAGACTGTGGTTATCGTTTAGACGCAGGTGGCTCCAGCAGGGACGCAGCAGGAACAAAGGCCAGGCAGGGCCCACAGCCTGCGGACACATGGCTGTTCTGAGCCGGGATGTGTGTGCCACAGCTGA
The DNA here is from genome assembly GCF_029407905.1 of Bubalus kerabau. Taxonomy (NCBI): domain Eukaryota; kingdom Metazoa; phylum Chordata; class Mammalia; order Artiodactyla; family Bovidae; genus Bubalus; species Bubalus kerabau. Next base: position 53,609,207 of record NC_073645.1, on the reverse strand, counting down.
TGAGATGGAGAGACTCAGAGCAGAGCAGAGAGGGCTCACCCCCCGAGGCAAAGACTGGGCCTCAGTTCAGTTCACTCGCTCAGTCATGTCTGACTCTTGGCAACCGCATGGACTGCAGCACGCCAGGCTTCCCTGTCCATCACCAACTCCCAGAGCTTGCTCAAACTCATGTCCATTGAGTCGGTGATGCTATCCAACCATCTCATCCTCTGTCGGCCCCTTCTCCTCCCGCCTTCAATCTTTCCCAGCATCAGGGTCTTTTCCAATGAGTCAGTTTTTCTCATCAGGTGGCCAAAGTATTAGAGTTTCAGCTTCAGCATCAGTCCTTCCAATGAACACCCAGGACTGATCTCCTTTAGGATGCACTGGTTGGATCTCCTTGCAGTCCAAGGGACTCTCAAGAGTCTTCTCCAACACCACAGTTCAAAAGCATCAATTCTTCAGCGCTCAGCTTTCTTTACAGTCCAACTCACATCCATACATGACCAGTGGAAAAACCATAGCTTTGACTAGACAGACATTCGTTGGCAAAGTAATGTCTCTGCTTCTTAATATGCTGTTTAGGTTGGTCATAACTTTCCTTCCAAAGAGTAAGCGTCTTTTAATTTCATGGCTGCAATCACCATCTGCAGTGATTTTGGAGTCCCCCCAAATAAAGTCTGCCACTGTTTCCACTGTTTCCCCATCTATTTGCAATGAAGTGCTGGAACTGGATGCCATGATCTTCGTTTTCTGAATGTTGAGCTTTAAGCGAACTTTTTCACTCTCCTCTTTCACTTTCATCAAGAGGCTTTTGAGTTCCTCGTCACTTTCTGCCATAAGGGTGGTGTCATCCGCATATCTGAGGTTATTGATATTCCTCCTGGCAATCTTGATTCCAGCTTGTGCTTCATCCAGCCCAGCGTTTCTCACGATGTACTCTGCATAAAAGTTAAATAAGCAGGGTGATAATACGCAGCCTTGGCCTCGGGCTACACCAGCTCACTTTCTGGTGATGCTAGGAGCCCCCGTGGTGCCGCCCCACCTGTGACGCCGTCTGCCCCCCAGCCTCGTGGCTCACCAGTGGTCTCTGAGACCTCCCGGGGTCCGCAGGGCCCTCCTCTTCATCCCTCCTGTGGGTCCTGGCAGCAAGGCAGGCGGAAGGCAGGGCCAGAAAGCGGGGCGCCGGGCACCCGCGGTGCCGCCACGCCCGTGACACCGTCTGCCCCCCAGCCTCGCGGCGCAGCTGCGCTGCCAGGTCCATGTGGAGCTGGCGCACATCGAGGAGGACGCGGACTGGCTGGAGCCCGCCATGGAGCACCTGAGGAAGGCCATGCTGCTGGACGGCCTGGGCCTCTACCAGGACAAGATCACGAGGGCCCTCAACCGCCTGCAGCTGTGCACCTTGCTGTACCAGGTGCCCACCCGTGACGAGGACAGGGCCACCATGGCCATCGAGCAGGTGCCACGGGCGCCACTCCTGGGGCGGGTGGCCTGGCAGGCCCCGAGGGGTGGGCGGGTGCCGCTCATCACGCCTCGTCCCCTCTGCAGGCGAAGAAGGCGATGCCCAAGGACAGCGTGCGCAAGAAGCGGGCGCTGCTGGTGAATGCGGGGCTGGCCCTGGCCCCCGACACCTTCCAGATCGTGCTCGACGGCGAGAACGAGGCCAAAGGTGCGCGGGTGCTCTCAGTGGGAGCGCCCGGGGCAGCCCCCGGCCCACCCGGACCTCCGCCTACATGGGCCTCTGTGCCCATGTGCAGCCGCCTGCCCCTAACCTGACTCGCAGAGCAGGGCGGGGGAGCCTGTCTCCTGGGCCTGCATGGCCCGCCCAGCGGGAGGCAGTGCCGCCTCCTTCCTTCCTGTCCTGCCAGGTGTGAGGGGCTCGGGCCCTGAAGGGAAGGTGCCCCAGACACACGGGGCTTGGTGCACTGCACCCAGTGAGGGCTCGGGCAGGAGAAGCGGGCTGACGGGCAAGGGGCTTCAGTGGGGTCTCTGCCAGCCAGCTCCTGAAGACCTCCTGGGCATGGGTGGCAGGCGTTGGGGGCCAGCCTGGTGGCTGCAGATGGCAATAATTCTGCCCACCAGCTGCTCTTGGCGCCTGGAGTCCCTTCCCAGACAAGGCACATTTAGGGAGACCTAACTTTCATGAAAAGATCAAAAAACGCCGGTGGGAGGCTCCGCCCCAGCCTGTCCCTAGTCCCGCGCGGGCTGGTTTCTGGCATGTTCCCTGGCCTGCCGCGTCAGCACCCCGTCCTGCTGGCCCCTGCAGTTTCCACCGGGAAAACCCGGGGCCGCTTCACTTACCTGTTCGCCAAGGCGCGGCACCACATGCTCAGCGTGGACAAGGCCGTGGGCCACCTGCGGCGCCTGGGGGGCCAGAACGACAAGGAGCGGTGAGCAACCTGGGGGTGCAGGGCCTCGGGTATGGGGGGGCGAAGCGCCGGCCCACCCTCCTGCCCCGCCCAGGCGGCCCCTGGCTGCTTCCCCGAGCGAGGTATGGCCCGCACGTCTGTGCAGGATACACATCTGGGCGGAGCTGGCCAAGGTGGCCCGGAAGCAGAACGTGTGGGACGTGTGCCGGACGGCCAGCCGCTTCTGCCTCCTGTACGACAGTGTCAAGGTGAAGAAGCCGGCCAAGTTCAAGCGAGGTGGGTCCCTCCAGCCACACATGGGCACCTGCGCCGGCGGGCTCTTCCCAGGCACTGGGGGGTCACTGTGGGGTTCACCAGAGCTCAGGAAGGGGTCATGGGGCCGGAGCCCACAGGCAGAGGCTGGGCAGGGGCGCACCTCCACCGTGAGCCCTGGGTCCGGCTGAGTCCAGCCTGCAGGTCTCTGGAAGCGGTGGTCTTGGGGATGGTGAGGACACAGGGGCATGCCAGGAGCCCCAGGGGGCGGAGACATGGGTGTTGCGGGAGCGATGGGGGCTTCTTGAGGGGCAGAACAGCACACGCAAAACCAAGAGCTGAGCTGTCTGTCGGGGAACCAGCTGGAGGTTTGCTGCAGCCAAGCTGGCTTGGGGAGCCCTCGCCGCCCCCAGAGCCCTGCACTTGGGAGGTCAGCCTCCCAGAGACACCGCCCCTTGCCCCGCCCCCTTCTCAGGGACCGTGCCATCCCTGAGAAGCACTTCAGGCTTTGACGGGTGGCACTCTGGTGTTTCAGGCAAGAAGAAGAAGGGCTGGGACGGCCCGGGGCAGGACTCCTGGGGCCACTCGGAAGCTGCCCTGCAGAAGCAGGCGTCTCCCACCCTGCTGCGCAAGTTCGCGGAGGTGGGCTTCATCAGCGCTGAGGTGCGTCTCCCATATGTGCACAGACGTGACCGTCAGCATCCAGCCTTGCTCCCCAAGTGGCCTGTTGCTTACTAAAGTTTTCCTCCATTCTTGGGAGGTTTTCTGGAAGAAAAATATGTCAAAATGTATTGTGAGGGGTGTTGATGTTCACTGTCGTTGAAAGGAGTGTCTGAACTGTGAGTCCCCAGCGATGTGGGTCCCGGGGGCTGGTTGGTCCTGGACCTGGACGTGTCCTGGCCCGAGAGTAGCTTCAGTAGCACTTTGAGCCAGGTGTGAGAGAGAAACCTGGCCTCTGCTGTCATCTCGGAGGCTGCTGAGGCTGCTGGGGACCAAGCCCCACAGCAAGCCGGCCCCCTCTGTGAGCGTGCAGAGACCCCTGGCCAGCCGGAGACCCCACGCCAGGCCAGGCGGGTGGTGCAGCAGGGGCCTGCGAGTGCACACAGCCGTGAGGCCGCTTGGGGTGGTTTGTTTGGGAGCGGAGGGAGCAACCCGGCATAACCCAGACAGACGCTCCCGGGCTTGTTCAGTGCGGGTCTGCCGGGCACCTCCTGAGGGCCAGGCCAGTGCTGTGAGAGGGCAGGTGAGCGGGCCCGGGGCGTCAGGCAAGGCGCCTGCCCCCATCCTCAGTCCCGTCACCCTGCCCAGTGGCCTCGGCCGCCTCCGGGGCGTCCGTGCGTGGCTGCAGAGGACAGGGGCCCCTGCGGCGTGAGAGGCACGTTTGTCTTGGGGGGCTGCATCTCTGAGACGCAGGTGTGTAGGGGGAAGAGACATCACCTGGGGCAGGGAGGGCCTGGGGTTAAAGGCCTGCAGGCACCATGCCAGTCCCTGCTCAGGGGCCTCTGGCCACTCCTCCCTCCGCAGGCCACCGTCCACCTGCTGCAGTCGGAAGGCGTGCAGCTGAACAACCGGCCCACGCCTCCCGAGGACATGAGCCAGCACCCGATGGGCTACATACCCGAGTGCCCAGAGGACAACGCCGAGTGGATCATGTACCGGTGGGGGCACTGCCCATGGGGCTGAGGGTGCTGCCCGCGGGGCTGGGGGTGCAAGGCGGGGGCTGGGGACGCGAGGCAGGGGCTGGGGGCATGAGGCGGGGGCTGGGGGTGCTGCCCGCGGGGCTGGGGACGCAAGGCGGGGGCGCTGCCCACGGGGCTGGGGACGCGAGGCGGGGGCTGGGGGCACGAGGCAGGGGCTGGGGGCACTGCCCGCAGGGCTGGGGGAGCAAGGCGGGGGCTGGGGGCGCGAGGCGGGGGCTGGGCTGAGCTCAGCGCTGTGAGGCAGGGGCCACTGCCCGGCCTGTCTCATGGCTCACACCGGTGCCCGTGTGGCCAGTCTTTCCTGTTACTAGTGGAAACAGGATGTGAGGGGGGTGGTGGTCACGGGGGAAGCTGTCCCGGGAAGTCTGTGATCGGGACGAGGGTCCTCAGGAAACCCGCAGAAGCCTCATCCAAGTGAGAGGCAAGAGCCGTTCAGTCAGGAGAGCGAGGTGCTGCCGCAGTACCAGTGCTTTGCTGTTTTCATCTGAAGTGAAGCGAACAGTGAATGTGGCCGTGAGTGACCGTCCGTGGGGCGTCGCGGGAGCCGAGGCCCTGGCTGCCCACTGACCTCAGAGACGGGCCTGCTCCACTGGCTGCCCCGGTGGCCATGCCCTCATACGTGCCCGCTGTGGGGGGCCTGCGTGCCCTTTGCCCGGGAAGGGCTCAGGGAAGGACCCCGACTTTGTGCAGACAGTGTTTGTCTGGAGGTTTCAGGGCACAGCCTGGGGCTAGGGCCGGGCTCCCCACACCTGGAAGAGGGCCAGGCCGCATCTGATGCACAGCTTTTGTATAGCCTGCCAGCTCACAGTGGTCTTGACATGTTTTAGTTTGTGAAGCTCAGTAGCAAAAGAGACACGACAGAGGAGGGACTGTAGCTGTCAAACCCCAGGCAGCTGCCGTCTGGCCCTTTACAATAAGGGTTCCCCAAGCCTCGGTCTGAGGCAAGCAGGTCCCGTGTCCATGTGGACCGAGGAGGGCGGCCTGTGAGTGATGGGCCGGGGGGAGCCAGCCACAGGCAGGTGCAAAGGTGGACAGGCAGCTTGCAGGCCTGGCTGGGGGTCCAGCCTCAGACAGGGATGGGCAGGGAGGTGGGAGGGCCGGGGGCAGCCAGGCAGGTCCTGTCCTTCAATAAGAATGACGGGCAGCCCCGACAGGGCAGCCTTCTGAGCCCCGGCTCCAGGGACAGCTTCTGGCTGGTGTCTGAGTGCCGGCTCGGGCAGAGTCTGGCTCCCGGGCAGTCTGGCTCCCGGAGGCCTGATGCACGCCTCCCGCAGGAGCTGGGTCGAGGGCCTCTCACAGTACGCCATGAACTGCTGGCTGCGCTCCGCCGACATCGGGCGGGAGATCCAGGAGCCGTGGGTCGTGCAGAATGCCGTGGTCTACGTGCTGAATCACAACCACCACCTCATCAAGGCCGGGCGGCAGCGGGAGCTCCTGGACGCCTTGTACCACCTGCTGGGCATCATGAAGGCCGTGGGCCACAGCGGGTGTGTGAGGCTGCCCAGGCTCCGTCCTGCCGCTGCCAGAGACCCTGGGCTTCAGGCTGCAAGCCGGGGGCAGACATGTGTCCCCTCGGGGGAGGGGCGTGCGGGGCCACCGGCACCCGGCAGGGATGGGGCTTCTGTCTTACTGGCCGTGTACCCCAGACAAGACACGCACCCCCTCTGAGCCACAGGGCAGCATGGGGGGATCGCTCGGGCGCCCTAATGCCCACACGCAGATTCCAAGCCTGTCCCAATCTGTTCCAAGCAGAGGGATTCTGGGAAAGGTTGGCAGAGGCCAGAGTCTCACAGAGACAGGGCTGGAAACTGACCTGGGTCCCTGTGTTTCTTTATCCGGGGGAGAAAAGTCAAAGCATTAAGTCAGGTCAAAGGTCAAGGCTTTCCCTCACGATGAGCTTTTGAAGCCTTCTTTGTGTTTTTTGTTGGTTTGGCTTTTAGTCTAAACACTCAGATTTAAAGGTTTTTGATAGATCCTGAAGTAGGAAGGCTGGAGTGAATCAGGACCCAGAGATGTCCACACACGAGCACACAGCCAGAGTGGGCCATGGGGCAGGGGCCTGCCTGGTGCCCTCGGCTCTCCTCTGGGCACCAGACCCGGCAGGGTCCCCGGGACCGTGGGTGCTGGGGGGGGCAGTGCGTGCCTCTCCTCAGGCTGTTGTCTGCCTCTGTGCTCATATAGATCAGACGTGTTTGCTGGTTCTGGCAGTTCTGGCACTGAAACTTTTCAAAGAGAAGCAGGGAGATTCTGGCCCAAGCCTGCTTACCTGGCACCCAATGGAGGGCCTGCTAGACGGCCCAGTGGTGGGCATGCGCCCAGGCCCCGCGGACTCCCTGGGGGTCCCGCCCATGCAGCACAGAGGTCGCCCTGTGGCCGGCCTTTCACAGCGCCACCACGGCTCCCCCTGGGGCGGCCTGGCCTGGACGTGCTTGTCTTGCAGGGACTCGCTGCTGCTGGCAATGCTGTGTAGCGCACTCGCGCGAGGCCTGATCATCCCCTGGATCCCAGCCCTGGTGCCGGAGAAGGCCAGGAAGCAGGCGCGCTCCAACCCGCTCCACACGCCGCTGGACCCCGAGGCTGCCTCTGAAGTCAGGGCCGCCGTGGAGGTACCTATGCCCAGCAGATGCAGCGGCGCGGGGAGGGCAGCTGAGGAAGTGAGGCTGGGGGCTTCTCAACTGCCTGCAAATGGGGCTGGGGGCGGGGGGCTGGGTGGGCGTGCTTTCTCTAAAAATGAGGACTCTGTAGGGTCAGAGACATCCCTGCATGGCCCAGCCTGCAGAAAAATACGATGTGAGGCTGGAGAACAGGGCCAGTGCCGGTTCAGAGCAGGACACTGCAGAACCAAACACAAAACGCAGACCCCGGACAATGTCAGTTCCACAGTGACCGGGGCGGGGGGATGCTTATCCCCTGACTTTACTTCCCGGTGGCGTGGACTGGGGTAGCCATCCCAGCCAAGGAGGATGGGAGTGATGGCGCTGACCAACACCTGGTGACCACCACCCCACTCGAGTCCACATGAAGGAGAATGAGTTCCCACCTGAGTCCACATGAAGGAGAGTGAGTTCCCGCGGCTGCCCTGAGTCTGGGCCCAGAGCAGCACCTCCTGTGGGGGTATAAAGACCACCTCTGCCCTGTGCTGCGGGCCTGGCTGTGACACAGGATGGGGAGAAAGGTCAAAGGAGCTGCCATGTCAGGCTGCAGGGGCACCTGGACCCCAGGCAAACTGGGCCGGCTGCAGTATCTGGGAGGGATGGCAGAGCTGGGCGGAGTGGGTGAGGGCTCGGGCAGAGGCCAGAAGGCAGCGACTTGTGAGGCTCCAGGGATCCCACCAGACAGGGAGGGGTGAGCCTGGGCTGCCCTTGCTGGTGCCTGTCCGATGGCTTCCAGACCATCCAGGAGAGCAGGGCATGAAGCACGACTGTTCTATGGCTGGGTATCTGGCAGGAAGAGCCAGGCCAGCGTGCCCATGGAGGGCAGGTGACTGGATCTGGGATCAACCATGCCCTCTGCTGTGGGGTGTGATGGGAAGGGGTCTTCCCAGGCTAGCCTAGGAAGGGGGTGTCCTTGGCCAGGCTGTGCAGAGGAACAGCAGGGGTGGACCTGTCAGCCCCCTGGGCTTCAGAGCTGCAGGGTCCTGAGCGGTTCACGAAAGACAGGTGTTCATGTTATACTTTTGGGGAAAAATGAAACCTCAGAAAACATGGAGCAAAATGGGGCCCGTGGTTAGTGCACGGCCTGGTGGCTGCAGGGGCCAAGCCTGTGGCCGGTGATGGGGTTCCACCCCCAGTGACACATAGGGAACCATGGCCTCAGTCACGGCAGGCAGGGCAGGGAGCACAGTCCTCGCCGTGTGCCCAGAGCCAGCATCAGCCACTGGGTCGCAGTCTGTGGGGACCAGCGGTGCTGTGGGGGCCTGATGGCAACACCAGGGGCTGGGCTCGCCGTGGGGTGAGGGCACGAGAGGACGTGGCCGCAGCCGCTGCGCCTCATCGCCTCGGGACTGGGCCTGTGTGGACCACTTTGCCGGCTGGACCGAGAGCCAGGTCCACTCGTTTTTGCAGATGGGGTCTTGGCCCGGGTTCCCTGTTTGGATTCAGGTATTGTGAACAAGAGCCCCTCCATTTCAGATCTGCGAGTTTGCCCTGAACCTGACCAACGGGATGGAGCCCGAGGAGGTGGTGCCCGTGAGTGCCCGGCAGCAGCTCATTGCAACGTGGGTGAAGGGCAAGCAGCTCCTGCAGCAGCAGATCGGGCCACGGCTGGGCGTGGAGGAACAGGTGCTACGAGCGGCCTGGGGGCGGGGCCTGTTGGGGGCGGGGCCATGTTGGAGGCGGGGCCGTTCTGGGGGCGGGGCCGTGCTGGGAGGCTTCCCGGCTGGAGGCTGTGTCCTGACTGTGGCTGCCATCCCTAGGGATGGGGCAGAAGGCTTTCTCGAGCTGCCTGCCACAGCCTCCCCTCCTTCCTCCAGCCGATGGCCGTGGTTCTAACTGTCCACCAAGAGTGCTGGGCTTCTGGGGCACTGTCCACCTGCTATGATACCTCACTTTGGCTTATCTGGAGGCGCCAGGCCAGAGGGGGCGCCCCCTTGGCAGGGCCCTGCAGCCCTTGAGCCGTGAGCAGAAGACCATGGGAGTGAGGGATGGGGAGCATCTGGGGACCCAGCAGACGGGGCAGGACATGGATGGAGCCCACGGGAGGCTCCGTTGGCCCAGCTGGACCAAGACACACTGGTTCAGGTGGGAAGTGAGGCTGGCGAGAGTGTGGCCCTCAGGGAGGGGCATCTAAGCTTGGCAGGAGCGAGCATGCATTGGAGCTGGTTCAAGGAGGTGGCCCGCAGGCACAGGGCCACCCGCTGTGCCTGCCAGTTGCCCCCCCATGTCTGGCTGGGTCAGCTAGCTGCCCAGTCACCTTAGGGGCTGCAGTGCCTGCTTCCGTTTATCTCATGAAAAGATAACTTGGAGACAGGAAGGAAGGAAGGGAAGGGAAAGCCGCTCAGTCATATCTGACTCTTTGCGACTCCAGGGACTATACAGTCCATGGAATTCTCCAGGCCAGAATACTGGAGTGGGTAGCCTTTCCCTTCTCCAGAATATCTTCCCTACCCAGAGATCGAACCCAGGTCTCCCGCATTGCAGGCGGATTCTTTATCAGCTGAGCCACAAGGGAAGTCCTTGTAGCTTCCCTTGTTGCCAAGTCTTTTGCTTCCCTCATAGCTCAGTCGGTAAAGAGTCCGCCTGCAATGCAGGAGACCTGGGTTTGATTCCTGGGCTGGGAAGATCCCCTGGAGAAGGAAATGGCAACCCACTCCAGGATTCTGGCCTGGAGAATCCCGTGGACAGAGGAGCCTGGCAGGCTCGGGGTCAGAAGAATCTGGCACCACTTAGTGACTAAGCCATCTTGGAGACAGACTTTCCCGCTAATCGCTCCTATTGTCGCTGAAGAGCTGCTGTCACACGGCTCACGTCCCAAGTGTCCCAGGCCCTCCAGCCCCCGGCCTCACGGCCTCGGTGCCTCCCTCCCATCAGAGCACCAGTGAGGACATCAACTGCACGACCCGAGTTCTTGTCGCTCTGGAGATGTACTCCTGCAACGGGCTGGGCCTCATGGACTTCACTGTGCCCCCCTTAGCCCAGGTAGGCGTCCCCCCACCCTAGAGGTGTCCCCTCCTCCCACAGATGTGTCAGCTCATATCCCACAGGTGTCCACCCCCCCACAGGTGTCCCCCCACAGGTGTCCCCCCCCCCACAGGTGTCCCCTCCCCCACAGATGTGTCAGCTCATATCCCACAGGTGTCCCCCCCCACAGGTGTCCCCTCCCCCACAGGTGTCCCCCCCCACAGGTGTCCCCTCCCACAGGTGTCCCCCCCCACAGGTGTCCCCTCCCCTACAGATGTCACCTCATATCCCACAGGTGTCCCCCCCACAGGTGTCCCCTCCGCACAGGTGTCCCCTCCCCCACAGGTGTCCCCCCCCACAGGTGTCCCCCCCCACAGGTGTCCCCTCCCCCACAGGTGTCCCCCCCACAGGTGTCCCCTCCCACAGGTGTCCCCCCCCACAGGTGTCCCCTCCCCCACAGATGTCACCTCATATCCCACAGGTGTCCCCTCCCCCACAGGTGTCCCCCCCCCACAGGTGTCCCCTCCCCCACAGATGTCACCTCATATCCCACAGGTGTCCCCTCCCCCACAGGTGTCCCCCCCCCCACAGGTGTCCCCTCCCCCACAGATGTCACCTCATATCCCACAGGTGTCCCCCCCCCCACAGGTGTCCCCTCCCCCACAGATGTCACCTCATATCCCACAGGTGTCCCCTCCCCCACAGGTGTCACTTCATATCCCACAGGTGTCACCTCTTCCCATAGGTGTCCCCTCCCCACAGATGTCACCTCCCCCACAGGTGTCCCCTCCCCCACAGATGTCACCTCATATCCCACAGGTGTCCCCCCCCACAGGTGTCCCCTCCCCCACAGGTGTCCCCCCCCACAGGTGTCCCCTCCCCCACAGGTGTCCCCCCCCACAGGTGTCCCCTCCCCCACAGATGTCACCTCATATCCCACAGGTGTCCCCTCCCCCACAGGTGTGCCCTCCCCCACAGGTGTCCCCCCCCACAGGTGTCCCCTCCCCCACAGATGTCACCTCATATCCCACAGGTGCCCCCTCCCCCACAGGTGTCCCCTGCCCCACAGGTGTCCCCTCCCCCACAGGTGCCCCCTCCCCCACAGGTGTCCCCTGCCCCACAGGTGTCCCCTCCCCCACAGGTGTCCCCTCCCCCACAGGTGTCACCTCCCTCCAGGTGTCACCTTCCTCCCCCAGCCCAGGTCCGTGTCACTACGTGTCTGGTGGGCATATCCGGGGGCTGTGCCCTGACAAACCTACCCGACTGCGGGTGCTTATTTGAACCCTGTTGTTGAGACAAGGAACATGGTAGAGGGCCGAGACCTGTGCCGGGGTCCCACCCACGTCTTCAGCACAGCACTCACCCGCCTCCAGCAGCGCCGAGGTTCCCTCAGGGCCTCCGAGTCTGGTTTCCTGAGGGCTATGTCTGTGCTTCTCCACACTCCGCCCAGGGCAGGGCCGCCCGTGTGGCAGGAAGGCAGTGTGGACCTTGGGACATTTGTCTCCGACCTGCCAACCCACCTGGGCTTGGCCGAGGTTGGCAGCTAGTACTTCACCCTCATGGGTGGCTCAGCCAAGACCAAGTGACCAAGGGACCCGGGGGAGGCCAGCTGTGTGCTGGCAGCGGAGACATCCCCCGCTCACAGACACCCCCTCCTCCACGCGGGCAGCTGGTGAAGATGGCCTCAGAGTGCACCTGGTCTGACCTCCTGGTGGAGTTGCAGACCCTGATGCGGCTGACCCACTTCACCTACATGGCCCGGGACCACGAGGCCACCATGGCCTGCTCACAGAAGGCCATCCAGATGGGCATCAAGTACCTTCGGACCTTCAATCCGTGAGTCACCCTGGGCCTGACCTGTGCCCCCGTGATGAGGCATCTCCACCGGGGCTCACCCCCCACCAGACAGGCCCCACAGCCGCCCCACCCCTCCCAGCCCCATGTCTGCCAGGGCGATACCTCATCCGGGGGCCCTGGGAAGCCGTGCTCAGCAGCATCCTGGGGGCAGAGAGGTGGAAAGGGTCTCACAGCTCAACCCATGGCTCCAGAGGGGAAGCTTCATTTAAAGTGGTTTTGAGCCGGTGACTTAGGACGCCAAGTAAATTCAGAAGTAATTAAATGGTGATTACAGTGAAAGGAAAATGTCCCCCGCCCCTAACCTGGCTCCTCTCTGCCTGAGTGCTGCTGGCAGCCGGCTCTCCAGGGCCCCCGTGCCGTCCGGACGCTTCCTCAAAGCCCCGTGTGTGGCCCTGTGCCCCAGGCTCCCTTCAGCTCATAGGTAGTCAGGGCACTCAAGTCTTCCTTCTTTGCTATCATGAGTATTTCTGCTGTAAAGACGGTTTTCCTTGAGGCTCTTCTCTTCAACTTATTCCCTGAGTTTATTTCCTAAAAGAGGGGGTCCTGGACCCCCAGTCAGGAAGTCATCCATTGTGGCAGCACGGCTAGGCTGGTAGCGCACGGCCGGATCCAAGTCTTCGCTTGTGAAAGATTTCCAGACGCCGCACCCTGGCCTCACTGCAGGGTGAGGTGCATCAGATGGGGCCACGGGCTCAGGGAAGATGAGGGGGCGGCCAGCCCAGGTGCCCAGTGTGGGGAGACAGAGAAGGCACAGGGGTAACACACAGAGTACCCGGTTGCCCGGCGGGACGTCTGACACCAGGCAGGGACTTGGAGTTCTTCTCGGAAGTCTTCCTGGGGTCCCCCCAGATACTAGCATCCACTGACCACTGTAAAGCTGTGCCCATCAGCAAATAAGCCGCATTCATCACGCGTGAACTGAGGTTTCTCAGAGTTTTAAAAGGTTTCAGCTTTAAAGAGAACACCAACAGGAAGAAATAAGGAAAATTGCTTAGGATGAGAGTGCCATAATAATATAATGGCCAGCTATCTCCCAGGAAAGGTAGGTTCATTCAGGGAACGGCAGAAGAATTGCACTTCGGTAAATGCAAACTTTGGTGGACGACAGAAAATCCAGAAAACAAGGAGGGGCGCTTGCGTTTATATGGAAAAGGGGTGTCAGGAGGGCCTGCAGTGACCGGAGTCATTGGAGGAGCTGGGGGTCTGAAGTGCAGAAGGCTTCCTTTTGGCTGGCTGTGACCATCTCTACTGGCTGGGCTGTCACAGAGTGGGAGGGGCGGAGGCACTTTTTCTGCCTCCATCTGGACAGTAAGTAGAGGCACCTGTCTGGGGCGTGTGGGTGGGGCGCCCTCCTGTCCCCAGCGTGTCGCGGGGGTGCCTTCCTCACTTGGGCGTGTGGTGGCGGCGCCTTCCTGTCTGGGGTAACTGAGGTGCATGGGGGCATGGGACCTCCCCCACAGGCCTGGCCCAACTCAGCTGTGGCTGAGCCCTCTGTGATTCATTCCACAGATCATCTGATGATCTGAATGAACATTAAAAAAGTAAATAATTTCCAATATCTTGAGAAGATGTAACATTTAAAAATTAAAATATGGTATTATGGAAAAGGACGTCCCTTGTAGCTCAGTTGGTAAAGCTTCTGCCTGCTGTGCAGGAGAGCCGGGTTCAGTCCCTGGGTTGGGAGGATCCCCTGGAGAAGGAAATGGCAACTCACTCCAGTATCCTTGCCTGGAAAATCTCACAAACAGAAGAGCCTGGTGTGCTGCAGTCCATGGGGTCGCAAAGAGTCGGGCACGACTGAACGACTAACACTTACTTATTATGGAGAAGGAATAAGAAGGAAACGGATTAAAGAGCTCTTGAGAATTAGGTAATTTCTGAAAGTGAAAGTGAAAGTAAAGTCAGTGAAGAACTAGAGGATGAAGTGTGAGGAAATCTCTCAGAAAATATATAAAGAAGGACAGATGGAAAACGTGACAAAAAAGCCGGAGGATGTGTGGGGACTGTACTGGAGACCCAGCCCCCAGCTGTCGGGATTACAGGAAGAGGGAGGAAGGAGTTCCTAAGAGAGGAATTAAGGAAAGAGTGGCGCAGGAGAGTTCCCTGAGCAGGGGACTGACTCTCACGACTGACTCTCCAACGCTATGGCCAGTGAGAAGAATGAAGAGATACTCACGTCCAGATGCATCACAGGATAGTCAGGTGATAAGAAGGATATCCTATAGCTTTTAGAAGGAAGCTTATCTGCAAAGAAGTAGGAAATAGAAATGCAACCGTCTTCTCAGGAACCATCAGTTGAAGCTAAAAGAAAACAGAGTGGTCTAAGTGGAAGTAGATTTCTACATGTAATTCTAACTCACCCAAACTTTCAGGCATCCGGGTAAAGAAAGTTACTTTTAAACAGAAAACATGTTTGCCATACATCTGTTTCTAGAAAGTTACTTGAGGATACACTCTGGAAAAATGAGGGAGTAAACCAAAAGAGGAAAAGATTTTGGATGCTGCAGATAAGAGATTCAATCCAGAAAAGTTGCCGAGCTGTGCTGCTGGCTGAGGGCCACCTCTGCCAGGATGTAGGGGCAGGACCAGAGGAGCAAGAAGGGAGAAAAGGCAATTGGAAACGCCAGGAAACAGGAAAGTAATATACTGCTTGACTCTTCAGTGAAACACGTTGACATCATCATGGTGTTTATTGATATTTCTGTGTTAGGACTAGCATTTTGACAAAGAAGATTTATCCATGGTTACCCAATAAAATGTAAGGGCTACCAGTTTTAACAGCACAGAAACACAGGGAAAGCACAGCTAACATGCTTCAGCAGTGGGGAGAGGATGGTGTGAGGCCGCGTCTGGGGAGCTGGGAGCAGGACGTCACTGGAGGTCTGCAGGGCACTCCGAGGCACAGAGATAATAAAGGGGGAATAAAAGCAACGCCAGGGCCAGTGTGTTAGTAAGTCGGGCAAAGGGCAGAGGACGGTCTGAGGAGGATACTCCGTGTTCTCCACGGTGAGACTTCTGTCGGTTGTGTGTAAAATTCATAAACCGGGAAACCAAGAAGGAAGCCCCTTTTTGGAGAGCTGAAGAGGGGGGTCAGCTCTTGCTGGGAAGCAGACTGGGCGCTGGGTGGAAAGTTCTTAACCACGTAAGGGTGCCACCTTGATAAAAATTCAGAAGCTGATTTTAAAAGAAAGAACAAGCTAGGAGGAGAGTCAGCGCCGCTTTGTCTTCAGGGATGAGGCTGACGTCACTGCTTGTTGCAGGCACGGCAGGGCTTATCAGGGCCCGCCGTGGCAGGGTGCCCGTCCATCTTTGTTTCATCAGAGATTCTTAAATTGAGTTTCATTTCAAAACAGCAACTCCTAGCGTAATAAACTAGGCTATAAATATAAATGTTTACATATGGCAGTAAAGGGCAGGTTGTATGAGACTGAAAGTTTGATTTTCACTGAAGACCTGTGAGAACTCATTTGTAGACTCCTGCTGCCCTCTCGTGGTGCTCGGTGCCACTACACTCAGTGGGGCCACCCCTCCCGGGGCTTGACCGTGGACTAGACCCTTCTCTCAACCCACATGAGCACCGGCTGTGTGCAGGCCTGGAGCTGGGCGCTGGGAGGCTGAAGGGCGTGCCACACTTCACATAACCCTACTGGCCGCTCAAAGCCCTGGCCCTGGCCCTAGTCAGCAAGATCCTCAATCAACTTCAGCCCTGTGGCATGTGCTGCAAATGATTCACCTTAAAAAAATGTATACACGCACACACACACATACACATTTCAAAATTTTATGCTATTTTTTTTTCTATTTTGAAGTTATATAAACTGTGGAATTGGTCACAGAGTAATTTTTATGATGGCATTTCACAACAATAGTGCAAATAGTTTTCAGATCTTGGTGAAAAATAGTGCAGTTACTAGTCAACCAGTATTCTCACATGGACACATGGCACACAGTGGGGCTCACACGGTTGTGCTCTTTGCGACCTGTGGACGGCAGCCCGCCAGGCTCCTTTGTCCATGGGATTCTCCAGGCAAGAATACTGGGGTGCGTTGCCACGCCCTCCTCCAGGGCAAGTGTGTAATTACCAGAATCAGTTTCATGTTTATGCTCTTAATGTAACATATAAACTTCACATGGGTCCCTAAAGTAAACCAACATAGGTTACCTTTCTACTTTGTTTAGCATCTTTATTTAACAGAATCATCATGACTGTTGGGTCTTTATATGAATTTAAGTCACTTTTTCTGCCAGTTCTAGCCATGACACATAATGGATCTCATATGCTTCTGCTATTAAAACAAAATTGTAAAACTTGAGAAAATACATGAAACGTCTGTTTCCAGACACTGGCCAGCAGATGGCCCAAGGCAGCACTTCCTGCAGGAAGAGACCATCAGCCGTGAACCGCACGTGCAGCCTCTGCCTGGGGTAGGGAGGTGGAGGAGCCCGGACAGAAGAAACAGCGAGAGGGCTGGAGATCAAAGCCGGGGCTGCCGGGGCGGCTGGCCCCCACAGGACGCGGGGCGGGAGGAGGCTCCTGGGGAGAGAAGACGCGATGCATGCCTGGCAGAAGCCAGTGACAGAGATGAGGGAGTTCCTGGGCCGACCCAGGAGTCAGGGAGCGCCCGCTGAACCTCCCCTATTAGGAAGAGCAGGCCTGAGGGGCAGGGCTGTAAGGGCTCTGTGAGACGTACCCTGAAGCCTGACCCAGATCTCAGTCGGATAAGGATGAGCCACAAGGAAATTCACTGGCTGCCAGCTGCCAGGGTGAAACCCAATCTCCCTTTAAAGAAGGCTATCTCAGCCACGCTCTGAACAACACAGCCCCCCACCCCCAGTGCCCAGCATGGCAGCAAAAGTCGCTAGACACATGGAAAAATGAAAACGTGTGGCCCAGGAGAAAAAGCAGCCAGCAGACTCAGACGTGACACAGGTGTTGAAGTCAGCAGACGATGGACTTAAAACAGTGATTATAAATACAAGAAAGAAAGGATTTTAATAGACAAATTAGTGTATAGGTGGGGAATTTCAACAAAGAAATGGGAACTATAATAAAGAACTAGGGAAAATTCTAGAAGTGACAAGTATGATCTCTAGCATGGACACATCACTGGGAGGGCCTGGACACTGGTCAGCAGACATGGAAACCGAAGCACAGGAAGAAAGGCTGAAAAACAGGAGCAGCGCCTTCGGGGGAGGGGGCTGCAGCCGCCCCAGTGCTGGTGGGGTCTTGGAAGGTCAGAGGGCAAGGTGGAAATTGTCTCAAACTGAGTTAAAGATATCGACATAGAGATCCAGGATTTTCAGTGAACCCCACGCAGGATAAACATATAAAGGAAACCGCACCTATATTTATTGTAGTCAAATCGCTGGACTACACACTCAGAGGTGACAGGAAAACCCTGAAAGGAAGGTGGAAGGGAAATAGATACATCGCACACAGGGATGAGATCCAAGTTCTCATCGGGAGCAATGTAGCCCATTTTAAGTGGTAAAAAAGAAAAAGCCTGGTTGATCTAGAGCTCTATGTACACCAAAAATAGTCTTCAGTAAATGAAGGCAAAATCAAGACATTTTAGATTAATTAAAACTGAGGGACTCCATCCCCAGAAGAGCCACCGCAAAACACAATGTGCTCAGAAGGTTGTCCTGCCTGAAGGACGGTGGTCCCTGATGGAGACTCCACTCGGGAAGCAGCGACAAACGCCTGAGTGGTGGACGAGTGGCTGAGCGTGCATAGTTCTTCCCCGCTTCAGTTCCTTAAAAGACACTCGACTGTGTGCTGTGCTAAGTCGCTTCAGTCATGTCTGACTCGTTGTGACCCCGTGGACTGTAGCCCACCAGGCTCCTCTGCCCATGGGGATTCTCCAGGCAAGAAGACTGGAGTGGGTTGCCATTCCCTTCTCCAGGGGATCTTCCTGACCCAGGGATCAACCCCGCATCTCTTACATCTCCTGCATTAGCAGGCCGGTTCTTTACCATCCGCACCACCTGGGAAGCCCTTAAAAGGCACATGCTGTTTTAAAACAAATACATGTAGTGCTATGAGATTATTGACAAACGTGGAAGTCAAGTGTGTGACGGTGACTAGAGAGAGCGGGCTTGAGAGACACACGCGTGTGGTGGTCTCCTGTCATCACACGCGTGTGGTGGTCTCCTGTCACCCGTGCAGGGGCGTGACGTCAGCTGACCAGACTGTGGTTCGTGAAGGGTGTGCACTGGGATAACTGGAGCCAGCACTACAGACACAAGAGAACAAAAGCTGATGATGGAAAACCCAGTGGAGAAGATAAAGCTGGATGCTAAAAAATATTCGATTAACCCAAAAGGGGGTGGAAAGACACAGAACATACGAGACAAAAGGAACGCAGCGAAGTGGAAGGTTGAACCTGAGCACGTCAAAGAAGGTATTAAAGTAAACAGACCAACACTCAGGTACAAGGCGGAGGTTACCCCACTGGACGCAAAAAGCAAGACCCAACTGGAAGCCGTTTTCAAGAGAGACGCTCCAAATACAGAGACACAGAGGAACAGTTTAAGGGGAAAGAAGACGGACTCCGCCGGCCTCAGGTGTAAGGAGCACTGGTGGGGCTGCAGGAAGTGTGATCAGAGACAAGGTTCAACCAGCAAGAAAACGTAAACCCTAAGTGTGTGTACAACGGCAGAGCTTCAAAAATCAGAGAATTAGACACACGAGAATTACAGCTGCGGCTGTCCACAGTCATCCCCAGAGGCGGACAGAGGAAAAGGGCGCTCAGCACGTCCCCAGCCGTGCTTGACAGACTCTCCCCACGGACCCTGTCCTGGTCTTCAGGTCTCCCGGACGCCAAGGACCACTCGGGTGGCTCTCCCCCACCTCCCGGGCTACGGAGCCAGCTTGCCATTCATCCCTAGAGTGGACTTGACCGGGCCCTGCAGACCCTGATGCTTGCAGGCCGAGGAGCAGCCTCCTTCTCCCCTGGACTCCTGATGGACAGGGTGGCCGAGTAGCTGGTGGCTCCTGCATTCAGGTCCCTGGCTTCAGGGTGTCCCGGCCATGGGGAGGTGGGTCTCCCCAGGAACCAGTGCTTTTCTCCTGGAGTGAGTCTGCTGCCCCCAGGCCAAGCTGCAGGAATGCACGTCTTGTGAGTGCACAAGCCGCTGAGAGGAGAGCGCTCGTGGCACCTGATGTTGCAGAGTCTGAACTGTAGGCTCTCAGTTCTCAGCGCAGAGCGAAGGCCGCTGAACAAGGCGTGCTCTGCGGCCTGGGGACAGGGCCCCCTTGCTCCCGCAGGGCCGGACCTCATCTGGGGCGGGGCCTCCTTCCACTCACATTGCCGCGCAAGACACCCTACAAAGTAGCCATTCAGACATCAGTTTATGATTCTGTCTCATGACTCTGCGGGTTGGCTGGACTCAGTGGTTAGTTCTGGTTCCGGGACGTTCACGGGCTTACTCTGGACGCCCCCAGCACCCTCCCCCACCAGGCGGCTCCTGGGGCTCTCCCCTTCTGCAGCACCTTCCCGGGAGCCCCCTGTGAGCGAGGCGCTTGTCTGTCTCCAGGGTGGAGGTTCAGCTGCTGGCGGAGATGCTGAGCTCGGTGGCCTGCATCCAGGGCAGGAGCATCATGGAGAACCTCAAGGGGCGGAAGCAGCTGCGCCTGGCGGCCGCCAAGGCCTTCATTGAAAGTGCCAGGTGCGCCTCGGCTCTCCAGGGCCACTCACCATGGGTGGAGATGCTGGGGACCACGGCGCATGGTGTTCCGTGGGACTGTCCCCGAGGCCCTCCCCTCCCCGGGGGCCCTGTGGCCAGGGTCATCTCCTGCCCCGTGCAGCGATCCCCAGTCCACCCCCAGGATCCCAGGCGGCATGAGTGGCTGAGCTGGGATGGGCCCAAGAAACCGGGAGCGGAGGGTGGTGAGCGGTCACAGCATGGCTGCGGAGGATCCCGCCCAGGCCCTGCGGAGCTGACCTGGGCTCCCACCCCCAGCGCCAGTCTAGGCCAGGCCTTCCCCGCAGGTTTGCAGGCATCGCAGGGAGCAGTGCCCTGGTGATGCTGGCCGCCCGGCACTACTGGAACGCCTGGCTCCCGCTACTGTCCTCCGCCGGCAGCCGGAAGGAGTGCAAGAGCGCCACCCAGAGGATCATCAGCATCATCAACAAGACGGAGGCCGGGAAGCAGGTGCTGGGGCGCCCCTCGTCCTGCCTCCTCCTGGGGAGAGGCCGGCGCCGCGGAGCCATGAGGGCGAGGAACCCGGTGGCCGCCTGGGGCGGGGGCGTGACATCGCTGAGCCCGCAGCGGGGCAGGCAGGCGGCCGCAGGGCCTCCCGCCCCCTCACCGAAAGCTCCAGTATGAGAGAGGAGAGGAGGCAGGCTGGGGGCACAGACCACCCAGGGCCCAGGGAGGCCCCCCGGGGGAGGGAAGGCATCTGGGGCCCCTGGGGCACAGCCTCCCCGCTGCCCCGTCATCATGTGGGAGGGCGGTCGAGGCCCAGGGAGCGGCTCAGTGGCCGGCACTCAGCGCCACGCAGCTGTGACCTTCTCATAGCTTTATTGCGTTGAGGGGTTTCCCCCCACTCCTAGTTTTCTGGGAGATCTGATGAAATTATTTCGGATTTTGTCAACTGCCTTTTCTCCATCAGTTGAGATGACGGTGTGGTTTTCTCCTTTATTCCTTGTATTAATGCATTCTTTATGTGGGACTACCCTGTGTTCCTGGGATAGAGCTCACTTGGTCATGGTGAATAATGTTTTACCATATTTTTGGATTTAATTTGATTTCGGCAGTGTATTTTGTTGAGAATTCCTGCCTCTATATGCATAAAGGATATTCATGTATCATTTTCTCTTCTTGTGATGTCTTTATCTGGACCCCCTGTCAAAGTAATGCTGGTCTCATAGAATGAATTAAGAGCTATTCCTTCCTCTTCAGTTTTTTGAAGAATTGAGAAGGATCTGTGTGGTTGTTTTCTAAAATGTTTGGTAGAATTCACCCATGAAGCCATCTTGTCAATTCTCCTTATTGGGAGGTTTCTGATTACTGAGTCAGACTTTCCTGTTAGAAGTTTGTTGAAATTTTTTATTTCTTCTTGAGTCAGCTTAGGAGATTTGAGTGTTTGGAGGGATTTCTCTGTTTCTTTTGTGTTATCTAGTTTGTTGGAATAGAGTTGCTAATTGATTGATAGTCTATTGATACGGCAGTTTCTTCTGTCACTGTAGGGCTGATACTGTCATTTCCACTTTCGTTTCTGCTTTAGTAACCTGTGTCTTCTTTCTTTGTCTGTCAGTCTAGCTAAAGGTCTGTCCATTTTGTTGATCTTGCATTGTTTTTTTCCTGTTATTTTCTGTGCTCTATATTTAGTAACCACCCCCAACTTTGGATTTAGCTTTTCCCCCCACATTCCTTAAGGTGTAAAGTTAGATTGTTGGTGAGGTCTGTCTTCTTTCTCAATGCTGGCATTTGCAGCAATGATCTTCCCCTGAGCCCTGCTTTTGTCGTGTCCCGTAAGTTTTCCTGATGTGCTCTTGATCCCGTTGATTTAAAGCTGTAAAGCTGCCTCGGATGCGTTGTGTCATTAAAAGCCATAAGCTATGTTGAGAGGCCGGTCTGTGCATATGCGTGTGTGCCTGTGTGTTCTAAGTCACACACAGGCATTGGTTCTAAGTCACTGAACCTTGAACTGGAACAAAATGTGATTCCACTTCTTGGGACCTGGTATTTCAGAAATTTAGCTGTGATTTCCATAATTCGATATGGAGCCAAATGAAAAGCAGACTGCTGAAATAATGAACCGCAGCTTTGACGTCTGCCTTGCTCCTCTGTTTCTGCTTCAGGAGAAAGGGGGGGCGCTGCTTCTGCACCAGTGGCCCACGACCGACTTCCAAAGCGGAGGGATGACGGAAGGGAGCTTCCGCCCAGGTGTGTAGGCTGGGGAGCGCCCTGCTTTCAGAGTC